>NC_072824.1:29155567-29497234 GCF_027744805.1 Dunckerocampus dactyliophorus
AGGCATTCTGGCCCTGCTGGATGAAGAGTGTTGGTTCCCCAAAGCCACAGACATCTCCTTTGTGGAGAAACTCATGAACACTCAAGGAAACCATGTGAAATTTGCTAAACCAAAACAGCTAAAAGACAAGACAGAGTTTTCTATCCTTCACTATGCTGGAAAGGTGAGGATCAGTTGAGATGTGATTGCCTTGTTGCTTTTGCGATCGCTAACATGCGTAACGGGCCAGTGAAGTGAAGCCGCACTGTTTTGCGTACAGGTGGACTATAATGCCACAGCCTGGCTGACGAAGAACATGGACCCTCTGAACGACAATGTCACGTCACTGCTGAACAACTCCTCCAGCTCCTTCGTGCAAGACCTCTGGAAAGATTGTGAGATTACTGACACACTTGACCAATTCCTGTATTCCTATAACGAGGTGTAAAACCTTTCATTGTGATCCAATCCAGTGTTGTGTGTGAGTCAGTGACCGATGACTTGTATGCTTCAGCTGACAGAGTGGTTGGTCTCGACACCATCGCCAAGATGTCCGACACCTCCATGCCCAGCGGCTCAAAGACCAAGAAGGGAATGTTCCGCACGGTGGGGCAGCTCTACAAGGAATCCCTCGCCAAACTCATGACCACACTGCACAACACTCAGCCCAACTTTGTCAGATGCATCATTCCGAACCACGAGAAGAGGGTAAACAAGTGAAATCATTTACTGCAAGCACAGCGGTGCCCAGTATCACGCTGCTTTCGAGATTCAGCATTCATGACCCCGCAAAGTCGCACTTTTCTGGTCAAAACATTTAAACAGGCATTTTTTTTTTTTGCAGAAAACACATCTGCTTCACCGTAAATCGGTGGTGTCTTTTTAAATATGTGTTAACAGAAGCAAAATGTACAGCGTACATGCACCGCTGTCAGAAAGCCCGCGGTTTCTTACACGTTTACGTGTTTATCTCTCACTGATCATGTTTATTTTCATTTCGCACTTTGTTTGGCGGTTTAGACTGTAAATGCGTTTATTAAGTGCGTGAGGCATTTTTAGGGCTTGAACCTGGATTGTGGCATGAGTGAACAAAAGGGAGCGTTTTGGAGTTTTGCAACAGCCTTATTTATTACCTCCGCCAAGCGCAGCTAAGAGCGTAAGCGCAGTGGGAGGTTATGTTTGTGCCGGCGTTTATCTGTTTGGTTTTTTGTCCGTTTGCGTTCAAAAGAACTTGAAAAGGTCAGAATGGATTTTCAGAAATTGTGGGAAATGGGATATGGAAGAACTGATTACATTTTGGGGGTGATCCAAAATTCAGCTCATTCTAACATCAACCCATTCAACAAAGTAAGGACATTCATGCTATTAGCCACAGCACAAAAATTCCCGATTTTTTCCTTCCGGAATGCAAAATGCCTTTGATCTAAAGAGTTCTAGCTACTTCCACATTCCTCAACCCGTTCAGACCGTTCCAAAGTCAAAATTCTGAACTCATTTGGGACGTATAGCTTTCCCGGTGCGTTGCGTCATACTAGGCGTTAGCCTGCTAATGTTAGCATTGCTAGCATGCTAACATTAGCATGCTAACAGAGCCTAAAATACTGTATGTAGATAAAATAAATGTAGGACTAATATTTATTGTGTAAATCACAATATGGGGGGAAGACTATGGAGGTTGGCGGAGGTCTGTGCTCTCCGAATGCTTTTCTAGTCTAGTTTGTTTGTTTTTGTCTGTTTGTGTTCAAAATAACGTTAGTTATAAGTTCTGAATGGTTGTGGATGAAAATTTTTCAGAATTGTCGGAAATGGGATATGGAAGAAGTGATTACATTTCGGAGGTGATCCGGATCACCGTCTGGATCCAGGATTCTTTAACATTGCGAGATGGGACCAAATTTCGGGATTTGCGCATATAACTCCACAAAAAATGGTCAGAGCACTTGGGGGAGAAAAAACACAGGACAAGTTTCCAACACGTTCTGCAAAATGTCAAAGACTGATCCAAAAAAATGTAGGATTATTATTTTGGTGTGAATGACAATATGGGGGGGGAACTGTGGCGCTTGGCGGAGGTCTGCTCTCTCCAAGTGCTTCCGTAGTTGCAGATGTTGATCGGAGGTGAACGTCAGTGTCAAGCTAGCAGGAGGGTTTTGGAGGGAGGCGGGGGACGAGCCGTGTGTCAAAAATATACATTTTTACAGGCGTATCAATTACTCAGCATTTTTTCACCATTCGCAGGTGGTCCCGGACTTAACCCCCGTGAAAAGCTTTTTTGAAAACGTGTACTTCTCAAAACTGCTGTTCACCATGAATCCAACAAGTCCCCTTACACGTACCATTTTCCACAGGCGGGGAAGCTGGATGCCCACCTGGTTCTGGAACAGCTCAGGTGTAATGGCGTGTTGGAAGGTATTCGAATCTGCCGACAAGGATTCCCCAACCGGATTGTTTTCCAGGAGTTCCGCCAGCGGTGAGCCACATAAGAGAGGGCATAACTCTTGTAACAGGCATGTTCTATGTATTCTAATCCTGTTTATGGAAACCGTGCCCTCACAGCTATGAGATTCTGGCAGCAAATGCTATTCCGAAAGGTTTCATGGATGGAAAACAAGCTTGTTGTCTCATGGTAAACTTACTGTCCATCTGTAAAGGCAGCAGCCTGAGGAAAACACTTGGGGATCATCAATATTTTCTCTTTCTGTGCAGATCAAGCATCTTGACCTGGATCCAAACCTGTACAGAATTGGGCAGAGTAAGATCTTTTTCCGCACTGGAGTTTTGGCCCAGCTGGAGGAGGAGAGAGACCTGAAGATTACTGTGATTATCATCGCCTTCCAGGCGCAGGCGAGAGGCTTCTTGGCCAGAAAGTATGAGCATGCGAGCTGTCACGCTGCAGTACAATATAAAGCATTGTCGGGCCTTGGTTCTAATGTGTATGCATAATTGTATGCACCGCTTGCTCATGGAATTTCATTTTGATCTGTGTTTGATTTGTTCTCGCACCATTGCTTCAGATGTGGTAAAACTTCTCCTTTTTAGCTTAAGTCTAACTTTCACGCAGATGCGTGCTGGTGTTCACGTCTGGTTTGGAACTTGTGTTGCACATAACATATGCTGGTTTGTTTTGGTGGTTGTCTTTAAAGGGCGTTTGCTAAAAGGCAGCAACAACTCACTGCCATGAAAGTGATCCAGCGGAATTGCGCCGCCTACCTCAAACTTAGGAACTGGCAGTGGTGGAGGCTCTTCACCAAGGTCAGCATGTTTCTCTTTCGGTTGTGTCACTCCTCGCTGGTTTTAATTTGACTTTTTTTTTTCTTTTAAATAACAGACATGATCATATTTTAACTGATTTCACTTTGCCAAATCTGAAAAAGGTCAAGCCTCTACTGCAAGTGACCCGTCAGGAGGAGGAGATGAGCCTGAAGGAGGAGGAGCTGCAGAAATCCAAAGAAAATGCTGCCAAGTTTGAAACAGAGCTGAAGGAGATATCCTTGAAGCACACAGCGGTAAACTGTTAACTGTTACTCTTCTGAGGTGACCGTCTAATGTGCGTGCGTCAAACTCCATGTTATGCCCGTGCATACGTCCACGTTATCAGCTGACATCAGGCGTGAAGTGGAGTCAGGTGTCCAGTCACTTGCAGGGCTGGTAAATGTAGTCCATACGTGTCCATTTCCTTCAGATTTTGGAGGAGAGGAACGCACTGCAAGAGCAGCTCCAGGCGGAAACAGAGCTGTATGCGGAAGCAGAGGAGATGCGGGTGCGTCTGGGAGCCAAGAAGCAGGAATTGGAGGAAATCCTCCATGAGATGGAGGCAAGACTTGATGAAGAAGAAGAACGTTCACAGTCGCTGCTGGTAGAAAAGAAGAAGATGCAGCAGCAAATGCAGGTACGGAATTGCTGTCCGGTTCACCACCATCACTCATCCCAAGTGCAAGACAAAGCAACCTCCCACCTTATTATTCTCTCAATTGTGTAGGAATTGGAAGAACATTTAGAGGAGGAGGAAGATGCACGCCAAAAGCTGCAGCTGGAGAAGGTCACCTGTGAAGGGAAGATCAAAAAGCTTGAAGATGACATCCTTGTGATGGAAGATCAGAACAACAAGCTGCTTAAGGTGAGTGAGGAAAATGAAGTTGGGGTGAAAGATACTTTATGGGTTCGGTACCAAAGACAGGAGAGCGGAGTAATAATTGTAGTTTCTTTTTTCTAGGAGAGGAAGCTAATGGAGGAGAGGATTGCAGACTTCAGCGCTAATCTGGCTGAAGAAGAGGAGAAGTCAAAGAACCTCACAAAGCTTAAAAATAAGCATGAGTCTATGATCTCAGATCTGGAGGGTAATTAAATACTGTATATGTACACAGTACACTTCTTTGTAGAGATGTCTGATATTATCGGCTCGATATTGGCATAAAAATGAGATATTGGTATCTGTTTTTTCCCTGATAACGCAAACCGATTTTTCAGAAATGCTGCATAGATGAACATTTTAAAGTTCACATACAGCGCGAGCCCACCTCCTTTGCGCTTCCCACAGGCTCTCGTGTTCCTGTCCGCTCTGACTGTCCTGAAGTCGGCTAGCTCCCCACGTTAGCATCTGGGACGTGAGCTGTTAGCCACTCAGTGAAGCACGAATAAGCCGCACTCCCCGACAGTCTTGACTCGTCGATCTTGCTCAGTAGTGAATTCACATTTCCCGTGATAATAGAAGGTCCCGAAGGCTTGAATCTCCACTTCCTCGCTAGCCGTTTTGACTTTCATCTTAACCCCAGCTCTGCTGCCTAGATATCAATGGGTAGACAGGGAATCACACCGATGCCGGACGTCGCTCTCATGTAAACGTAAACATGTGCTTGAATAAACAAACAGAGCTGCTTGAAAGGCGGCCACTCGTGGCGGCGCTGTTAATTCCACGGCAGGAGATATCATGTCACACGGATCGGTAAAGGTGAACAATATCGGGGAAAAAATAGATAGATTGATAGATACTTTATTAATCTCCACGAGAAATTCACATTTCCAGCAGCTCTGCAAAAATGTCATAATGAACTTAATCACAAAATAAAAGAACCTAAGCAAAACATGTGCGATAAGAAAAATAAGAAAATCGAATAAGAAAAAATAAAAAATAACAGATCACGTCAAATTTGTAGTGCAATAATACATATTAAATAAGAATACATAGTAATAATAATACATAATAAGGTAATAAGTCCAGTCCAGTCCTTCCATGACAGGAGAGATGTGATGTTATACATATCGGTATCGGTGTCAGTTGATATCGGAATCGGAAATTGAGAGTTGGACAATATCAGTTATCGGGGGGAAAAAAGCCAATATCGGACATGCCAAGTTCCTTGACATCGTTCTCTTGCTGCTCCATTTTCAGTCCGCCTGAAGAAAGAGGAAAAGACGCGGCAGGAGTTGGACAAGGTTAAGCGTAAGTTGGAGGCAGAGTCGAATGATCTGCAGGAGCAGATAGCCGACCTGCAGGCCCAGATCGCTGACCTCAAGGCCCAGCTGGCAAAGAAAGAGGAGGAGCTACAAAATGCCTTAGCCAGGTCTGGTAATGAGGTTTTGAACGTGTCATAACAATGATTTGGGATCGTTAATCATTCACAAGATAATGATGCGGTATTTATTTGTATCCATAAAGGGGGAAAAAAGTCATTTCTCATATTCAAGAAGGTTCCTTGAGCAAGGTTAACAGTGCAATAAAGGAATGGTATCCTCCATTAGGTTAGAAGACGAGACTGCTCAGAAGAACAATGCCCTGAAGAAAATCAGGGAGCTGGAGGGCCACATCTCTGACCTGCAGGAAGACCTCGACTCTGAGAGAGCCGCCAGGAATAAGGCAGAAAAGATCAAACGGGACTTGGGGGAGGAGCTGGAGGCTCTTAAGTCAGAGCTGGAGGATACCCTGGACAGTACCGCCACCCAGCAGGAGCTCAGGTCACACATTTTAATCATCGGAGGTTGACAGACTGCCAAAAACCGAAAGTGACACTTTGTCTCTCCGTGTGTCCTGCAGAGCCAAACGTGAGCAGGAGGTGACCCTACTGAAGAGAGCCATAGAGGATGAGAACCGGACCCATGAGGCTCAGATACATGAGATGAGACAGAAACACACCCAGGCTGTAGAGGAGCTCACAGAGCAGCTAGAACAATCTAAACGAGTAAGACTCCACCAGTTTACTTACTTTTATTTGCGTTATTTCAGGGGTGTCCAAGGTGCGGGCCGGCGGCCATTTGCGGCCTGCGGCTGTGATTTTATCGGCCCGCCGCCGTCGAAAAATGTCATTTAACAAGGAAACATAAAAACAACAACAACAACAGCAGCAAAAATGAGAAAATCTATCAAAAGTCAAAATAGTAAGAAGTGTAATCTAGCAAGGGAAAAAAGCCATCATTTCACAAGATTAAAGTAATAGTAGGAGGGGAAAATGTCATTTTCCTAGCATGAAGTTGAAATATTAATGAAAAAAAGTTGTATTTTTGTTTTTTAAAGTCAAAAACAATGAATAAAGTTGTCATTTTTGGAAACTTAGGTTGGGGGAAAATCTACAACATGGGAATAAAGTCAAAATATTAGGAGAAGAAAGTTGAAACATTTGGAAAATTGTACAGAAATAATCAACAGCAGAAATTTGACCAGAGTTATGTCAAAATATTAAGAGAACAATTTTCTAATGAGAAAAAAGTTGAAATTTTATGAGATAAACTTAAAAATATCATTTTAGTAACAATGTTGAAATAAAGAAAAAATACAGGAACACAAAAGTTATAATTCTGAGAGGAAAACTTGGAAAATTTAAAAAACAGCAGAAATGGAAAAAAACAGCTGTAATTTTATGGGAGTAAAGTCAAAATATTAAGAACAAAGGTCATAATCAAATGAAGAACAAAAGTCGCAATTTGACAAAAATAAACTTGTATTATTATGGAAGACACGTCATTTTTAGCAGCATAGCACCTGTATTCCAAAGGTGAAAGGCAGTTTTCCTTGAGCTGCACACAGCTTCTTAGCGTACATACGTACATGTGTTGGTTCACAAAGTGGCCCCTGCATCCTTTCATTTTTCAGCATGTGGCCCTCGCTGGAAAAAGTTTGGACACCCCTGCTTTATTTTATTGCTGACTCATTTCAAATAATGCCAGAACGTCCGCTTCCCACTAGGTCAAATCAAACCTGGAGAAGGCCAAACAAGCTCTGGAGAAGGAGACATCTGAGTTAACCATGGAGGTGCGCTCGCTCACTCAAGCCAAACAAGATGGGGAGCACAAGAGGAAGAAACTGGAGGGTCAAGTGACAGATCTGCAGTCCCGTTTTGCTGACAGCGAGAAGCAAAAGGCTGAACTGGGGGAACGCTGCTCCAAGATCACTGTAATAAATGTCTTCAGTCCTCCGTTTAGTAAAGGTGGAAGGGTCAGAATCCTAATCATCTTTGTCCCCCCCACACAGGTGGAACTGGAGAGTGTGACAAACCTACTGAATGAAGCTGAGGGCAAGAACATTAAACTGAGCAAAGATGTTTCCAGCCTCGGCTCCCAACTCCAGGATGCACAGGTTACCATGATGGAAATGAAACCTTTCGACAGGAACGGGGAGGTTCTTGCTCTGACCTTTGGCCTGCTTGGCGTTCCCAGGAGCTGCTGGCTGAGGAGACACGCCAGAAGCTGCAGTTCTCTACGAAGCTCCGGCAGGCTGAGGATGACAAGAACAGCCTGCAGGAGCAGCTTGAGGAGGAGATGGAAGCCAAGAGGAACGTGGAGAGACACGTGTCTACCCTCAACATCCAGGTCTGAGACGGGTTTAAAGTGTGTTTTAAAAATGTTGCGTCCGATTTGTTAAAACAAGAAATAAAATCACTTCCACAGCTATCAGATGCTAAGAAAAAGCTTGAAGAAATGTCAGGGAACATCGAGCTGCTGGAAGAAAGCAAGAAACGTCTGCAGAGAGATTTGGAGGCAGCCAACACCCAGTTTGAGGAGAAGGCCTCCGCCTACGACAAACTGGAGAAGACCAAAAATCGTCTGCAACAGGAGCTGGAGGACACACTGATGGACCTTGACAACCAGAGGCAGAATGTTTCAAACCTTGAGAAAAAGCAGAAGAAGTTTGATCAGGTATTGTGAAGTTATTTTTCTTGCCATGGCTTCTTTATGGTTGGTACGACAGCGACATGTTTTCACCTGTGCTTGTTTGGCCTCCAGATGCTAGCTGAGGAGAAGAGTATCTCCAGTAAATACGCAGAGGAGAGGGATAAGGCTGAGGCTGAGGCCAGAGAGAAGGAGACCAAGGCTTTGTCCCTAGCGAGGGCTATGGAGGAGGCCCAGGATGCCAGAGAGGAGCTGGAGAGAGCCAACAAAGCCCTGAGGATGGAGATGGAGGATCTGATCAGCTCAAAGGATGATGTTGGAAAGAATGTGTGTTGTAAATTCTGCTTGATTCAGAGTGCCTCTGAATGCATCATCACAACGGTTATTCATTTCATGCCAGGTCCATGAGCTGGAGAAGTCCAAGCGAGGTCTGGAGGCCCAGGTGGAGGAGATGAAGACTCAGCTGGAGGAACTGGAGGACGAGCTGCAGGCGGCTGAGGATGCCAAACTGCGCCTGGAGGTCAACATGCAGGCTCTGAAAGCCCAGTTTGAGCGGGATCTCCAAGGTCGCGATGAGATGGGAGAAGAAAAGAAGAGACAGCTTGTCAAGCAGGTGAAGGAAAACATCGGGCTCCCTTCTCACCGATCCCAGAAAGCCTCTCCGGTTATTATCAGTGATCTAATAGCTTGTGCACACTGATTGCAGGTCCGAGAGTTAGAGACAGAGCTGGAGGATGAACGCAAGCAGAGGGCCTCTGCAGCAGCAGCCAAGAAGAAATTGGAGACTGACATGAAAGACCTGGAGGGCCAGATTGAGACCGCCAATAAGGGACGGGATGAGGCCATCAAGCAGCTCCGAAAGATCCAAGTGAGACTACATTTGTTGACGCATCGGGGTTCGAATTTATGTTAGCTCAGGCCTTTCTTGGGGAGCGTGGAGGTTCTCTGGATGCTCTGATTTCCTCCTAGATCAGGGGTCGGCAGCCCGCGGCTCTTCAGCCTCCTTGTTGCGGCTCCTTTGGCCAAGCATGGTTGTTTTTTTTTTTTTTTTGGGGGGGGGGGGGGGGGGGGGGGGGGTTTAAACCGAAGTAAGGGACGTGCATTTTTGAAAACAACGTGAAATGTACGACTCACCGCAAGTCTGTGAATGCATCTAGACTGTGTTCTGACTGCTGATTGGATGAGTAAGGGAGGGGGAGGTAGGCAGTGAGTCTCACTGCACGGGAGACATGAAATGGTGAGGGAGTTTTGAGTTGAGACAGAAGTACGTCACTGCGCAGGAACGAGAGCATAGCAAGATGTTTTATAACGCCAAGCGCGCCGTAGCCATGTGCTCGGAGCTTGTAGGAGAGGTAGATAGTGGGATCTCGTGTTCTTTCACTTTTACGTCTCCAAATACCAGAAGAATCTCCCAACAACGTCAGGAAAAGTCCCTACGTTTGTCCCAAGTCGCTTTTGAGAACGTAAATCACCGAGAGGGTTTGGAGAGTCGCCAGAGAAGTTGGCAACACAGGCCTGCACATGAGATGGGAAGCCATTCACAGATGGACGAGAATGCATGAAAGAATCGTCCATCAAAATAAGGAGGCAAGATGACTCATTTGATGGTAAAGGTCGCCGACCCCTGTCCTAGATTAAAAAGGCATGTACAGTACGTTGAGTTGATTGACGTCTCCAAATAGCCTGTAAATGTGACGTAAGTCATCCATACATAGGATGTATGGATAAATGGTCCCAAGACTCATCTTCTTGGAACACTAATGCTCTTGGTCTGATCAACCTTTGCCAGGCCCAAATGAAAGACTTCCAGAGGGAGCTCGAAGATGCCCGTGCTGCCCGTGAGGAGGTGCTGACTACGGCGAAAGAGAGTGAGAAGAAAGCCAAGGGCCTGGAGGCTGAGCTCATGCAGCTGCAGGAGGTAACGCGAGTGATTTGCGGCAGCGCCAATAAATAATAAAGTCGGAACTTACGTTTTACGTCACGTTTGTAGGAATTGGCTGCAGCTGAAAGGGCACGGAAGCAAGCAGAGGCCGAACGGGACGAGCTGTCGGACGAGCTGGCAAGCAACTCTTCTGGAAAGTCAGTCATGCTGCTGCTTCCTACGTATTTGGAAACATTTGGGATTATCATCATCAAATCTGATTTGTTAGATTTTGTCCGTAGCCTACTAATATTCAACATCTTTTTTGTTTTTTAAAAGCAGAGCTGAAAGAAATCCCGACAAATAAACAGATCTCATTTGCCACGTTTTTAACCTCGAAGAAAAAGGCTAAAACGCTCAGATAAACACATCAAGTGTTCGATCCGTGCACGTGTGGGTTTCTCCGGCGTCCTCCCACATTCCAAAAACATGCATGTTAGCTTAAATGGCAACTGCAAATTGTCCATAGGTGTGAATGTGAGCGTGAATGCTTGTTTGTCTATATGTGCCCTGCGATTGGCTGGCGACCAGTCTACGGTGTGAACCGCCTCTCCCCCGAGGTCAGCTGGGATGGGCTCCATCATACCAGCCACTGAAGAAATTACAATCCAAGTTCGTCTCGTGGAGCGTATCTGCTTTACTTTCACGCAGTGTAGACGAGGTCCTGATGTAGTCCCATTCACAGCCCTGAGTGACGTGGAGGATCCAGGCACTTGCAAGGAGAAGCCCTAAATCTCTCAAAATAGCGTCTTTTATACATTTTCAATTCTTTATTTGCACAAATTAGACGGATTTTGTATCAAAATACATTATTTATATAAAAAACAAAGACATTATTTGTAAGAATGTATGCTCAGCAGCAGCCGTGGGCACCCACCCTGTAGCCTGAATGGTGCGATCTTGATCACATGACATTATTTTATGATTTGACAGCGAGAGAGTCGAATCAGACTCCTCAAATATTCAAGACACCCCCAGTAAAAATACTGATGATCATGAGCAATCATTTGGACGTGCAGCATCATTTCCCGTGCTTCTTGATTTGTAGGTCTGCCTTGGCAGATGAGAAGCGTCGTCTGGAAGCTAAGATCTCCCAGCTGGAGGAAGAGCTGGAAGAAGAGCAGAGCAACATGGAGATCCTCAACGACCGGCTGAGGAAAAGCACACAGCAGGTTGCCGTAGCGGCGAGATCCCGTCGCGCCCTCACCTAAGCGTCAGTTAACAGGTGCCTTCTCTCCACAGGTGGATCAGCTCAACGGCGAGCTGCAGACTGAGCGCACTGCCTCCCAGAAGAACGAGAGTGCCCGGCAGCAGATGGAGCGCCAGAACAAGGAGCTGAAGGCCAAGCTCAGTGAAATGGAGAACCAGGTCAGGTCCAAGTTCAAGTCCTCCATCACCGCTTTGGAGGCCAAAGTGGCCCAGCTGGAGGAGCAGCTGGAGCAGGAGAACAGGTCAGAGCCAGGCAACACTCACGGATCCATCCAGACCAAGACTGCCAAGCCCTTACAGGATGATGTCTTTTTTCCACAGGGAGAAGCAGGCTACCGCCAAGAGCGTTCGCCAGAAAGACAAGAAGCTCAAAGACCTGGTGATGCAGGTGGAGGACGAAAGGAAACAGGCAGAACAGTACAAAGACCAGGCAGGCTCGCTCATCCTCAAGCAATTGTGGAACCACTTGCAGCAGCAAAAGCGGAGACTGTTTGACTTGACTCCGCCCTTGATCCATTTCACCACAGGCGGAGAAGGCCAACACGCGCATGAAGCAGCTGAAGAGGCAGCTGGAGGAGTCGGAGGAGGAGTCTCAGCGAGCTACAGCCGCCCGCAGGAAGCTCCAGCGTGAGCTGGATGAAGCCACCGAGGCCAACGACGCCATGAGTCGCGAGGTCAACTCTCTCAAGAGCAAACTCAGGTGAGTCGGATGAAGAAAGCGTGAAAAGGGTCAAGACTGTGTTATTAGAAGTGTCTTTGGGAGGCAGACCTTATGAAATAAGGTACAGTTGGCCCTCGTTTATTGCGATTAATTGGTTCCGGACCCGACCGCGATAAGTGAATTTCTGCAAAGTAGGATTCAATATTAATAAATATTTATTTTAATATTTTCATAGAGCATAAAAAAACCTGTTTATGACCTTCTGAAAACCTTTTTTAACATTATTAGAGCTCTGTAGACATGAATTAACACCCGATAGCCACCTTTATACTCGCATTACCTAATATAGTACACATAATAAGTGATCATAAGACATGAGTCACATGTTAGCGGTGGAGTAGCGCGAACGTAACGTGAGTCCACCGCATGGCATTAAAAAAGCAAAAAAAAAAGATGGACGTCAGCCTATCATCCATCCTCACTACAATGTTAGTCGCTTGATGATATGCAGGGCAGCAGGCTGACAGACATCTGGCATGACGTACATCTGTAAAATAATGGACTCTGTATTTGGGCTGTCACGAGATCCCGCGAGATCAAAACGTGACAAGATTTCTCTATGGAGTTAAAAATCATGCCCCTCCTCCACCCGGGTTCTCCTGCACTCCGGAGCAGCACCCTGGCTAAAACGTCCACCGATACTCCATGGAGAAGTGTTTGCTACGGAGCTCAGACTCTGCCAAATGATGAAGGACACATACAAGAATGTACTCATGCAGACTGATTTGGCCTAAAGACACACACAGTGGTGTGAAAAAGTGTTTGCCCCCTTCCCGATTTCTTATTTTTTTGCACGTTTGTCACACTTAAATGTTTCAGATCTTCAAACAAATTAATCAATGACAACACAACTGAACACAAAATGCAGTTATTAAATGAAACTTTTTATTATTAAGGGAGAAAAACAATCCAAACCTAAATGGCCGGTGGAAAAGTGATTGGGACCCCCCCCCCTCGTAAAACAAGTTAATTGAGATCTATCAGTGTGGTAAAAGTTATAAAGCCATTTCTAAAGCTTTGGTACTCCAGCAAACCACAGTGAGAGCCATTATCCACAAATGGCCAAAACATGGAACAGCAGTGAATCTCCTCAGGAGTGGCCGGCCAACCAAAATGACGCCAAGAGCGCAGCGTCGACTCATCCGAGAGGTCACAAAAGACCCCACAAAAACATCCAAAGAACTGCAGGCCTCACTTGCCTCTGTTTTCCAAGTATACACTACTCTCACTGTCTTCTTGCATCTGTGTCTCCGAAGGCGGGGAAATGAGCCCTCTTTCGGCAGCACGCCTCGGCGTATCGGCGGAGGCCGGAGGGCGGTCGAGGATGCATCCGAGGAGGAGGCAGACTCCCAAAGTGACTTCAATGGAACCAAGTCTGCAGACTGAGAGACGAGATGAAATCTAATCGACTAACCAGAGTCTTATTTGCACCTCCCCAGTTCCACGCCACATGAAAATATACACTGCCCGGCCAAGGAAAAGTCACACACTGTTTTGTTGGGCCGCCTTTAGCTTCCACGTGGCGTCATACAGCATCATAAGAAACGCAGCTTTGTAAATCCTGACAGTTACGAGATACTGGTGAGTGAACGTGATGCCCCTTATGCCGTCAAACTCTACTCTGTTCCTTCGGTCGTTAGCTTGCAACATTTTTGGGCACACAATGTTGTTGAAGGTTGACGCGACCAACCCAAACAAGCCCAGATCTTAACACGGCACCAACAGGCAAGCTATTCAATCAAATACGGCATTTGTTTTCGGCCATGGACCTTAGGTGTCATGTCAAAAGATGAATAAATATAGCTTTTTTTTTTTTTTGCTACATCTACAAATGTCCTGGCTCACGTGTCAGTTTTAAAACCCAAACTTGCTCTAGAACAGGGGTGGGCAAACTTTTTGACTCGCGGGCCACGCTGGGTTAAAAAATGTGGCCATCTGTATCGATGGTCATGAAACAGAACGACCTACTTGCTCACGGTGCAACAAAGCGACAACACAACACATCCACAGCAAGGTAAAGCATCGCATAAATCAACTACTGCTATTACGTGGGTGATAAATGGCAACTAAGCGCTGAACGTGACATAACTTCAAACTGTTACTTTGTCACCACCTCCTCAATCAGGGAAAAATGCATTAAAGACGGAAAAATGCTGGGAGAAAGGGTACCACAAGCTACCCTGCATGTCTTGCGGCGGGAATATATGGGTGTTTTTTGGCATGGGTACATACATTGTGCGTACATATTTATTTTCATGCCCACATGGTGCAGTGGTACTTTGTGCGTTGTGTGTGTTGTTTGGGTCGCTTTTTCGTACAAGCTGCAGATTGCATCGCACTATTTTGGCAACTCAAGCGTTCCCCAATAGCCCTGCGAGTCATGTCAAAGGTTTTAAAAAATATATTAAAAAAAGAGTTTGGAAATGCCCGGTGGCCTAGATTAAGACGCTTGACGGCCGCAGTTTTCCCACCCCCGCTCTAGAACGTTTGTGCTCATTTGACCACGTGCACTTTCCATGCTCGCCAGTATTTATGCACCCTGGCACGTTACAGTTCATAGCTTTTAAGGCATCCACCAGCTATTAAGAGAATTTTCGGGAGTGTGTATCAGTTTCAGATTCAGGTGAATAACTTTTTAGATGCTGGCCTCACGGCTTGGTGAAATGCACATTTTTTCAGAAGCACAACACAACACAGCTAGAGCAGTGGTTCTCAACTGGTGTGGCTGCGGGACCCGCGGAAAACTTTCAGCTCCTACTTCTTACGTATCTTATATTTAAAGGGCCCTTTTGCAACAATTACATGGAAGCATAGGGAGCGCAAACCTTCCAACATGTTGCAAGCATTATATCCCGCCTTCCTCCTGCTCAGGAACAATAAGCTTTGAAATTATTTGAGCCAAAAGTGTGTTTACCGGTTTTCGGTCAGCAAGTGGTTTATCTGAGGAGTTGAATCAGAGCAACTGGCCTTGGGCCTGGATGACAGGATGAGAGCTTCTGATTAATGCAGTAGGTACAGTAATAGTAATAATAAGAGGTCCATTACTTCGGTAGACCACCCTTCTGCCTGGGTCAGCAGATCGAATTGGGCATGAAAACGTCAAACGTCATACTGTACCTGTAGTTTTTGTTATGGGCAGAATTCCCCCATACGACATGAGACGCCTTTGTGTCTTCTCCAGCTTGTATAAAGACCATGTAGCTGTGTGTCGGACAGACGGCACGTTAAACGGAGAGTTAGGATGTTTTGGCATGAAGTTGTATGACATCCCCATCAGCAGTGCTTGGTCCGGTGAGCATTGTTGCCACCTTTTCAGTAAGAAAAACACCTATTGGCTGTCCTGGACGTCTCTAGATGACATCAACGTCTAATTTGCATATGAAGCTGTAAAATGCGGTAGGAAAAAAGCATAACCTCGTAGAACAGACAAAAAAGTGAGTATAAACACCTTAATTGCCTTTAGAAGTACAAATAAACTTGCTTCTTGGTTTGTTAATTTAAAATTGTCCATTTCATCAAAATAAAATAACCTTAATATTTTGTGCCTCTCAGGTTCTCCCATCACACGTTGGCTATCGAGAATTGTTTTTAAATGAGCACAAATGAACAGAGAGTATCAGATTATGCTGTGTTTATTCCATAGCTCGCATTAACATGAGTCGGTGTAGTTCGTGAGTAGCACACTCTTGTGGTGAATATATGTAATAGCAATTCATTTGCACTTCACTCTTTACTTAAGTGGCCGCAACCATAGACAGATAGATGCCGCATCGAGTAGGTTTGTTCACTGCTGCGATACACGTCAACGTCGCGGACATATTGTAGGTGTCACGGCTGCGTTGTAAATTAATAGGAAACAGTGAGGCACCAAAACGATTCAGGTTTTCGGTGGTATTCAATTCCAAGCGCAGACTTGACACATCCAATATGGCGTCGACGTTAACGTACCGCTCGGCGGTCAATGCGATGTGTATGTCTATTGCCCCAGCAACTAGCGGAACTACGGTCTTTGTCCCAGCATGTGGACGCTTATGGCCATGTCCTACAACTTCATGTAAAAAAAAAAAATCACACTCCATGCCCTTCAAACCACTTTTGGGTCGCGACCCACCAGTCTGAATAAGAATGACTTAAAAAAAACCAACCAAGCTGTGTGATTTGCTGTTATTGACGCCATTTTGTGTTGCACCGAATGTAGTATTAATTACCGTGCCAACCCGCCAGCAGAGCCAAAATTGTACGTCAAGTGTGGATGGTATGTCACCTTGAAGTGTAAAAGTGGAACTACTATCAGCTACTCTTGTCTTGTCTTGCCTGTGACTGCTGTTAATGTTTTAGAGCAGTGTTTAATAGGTTGGAAATGTAGATTATTCTACACCCAGTCTGCTTTTTGTATCCTAACTACTAGTCAGCTATGGCATTTTTGTATGGTCACTGTTTTATACTTTTTGCCCATATATATATAAAAAGATTATTCATCAAGAGTTTTGGGTTACTCCATGAACAATTTGGAACTATTTGTTGACTAAAGCGTGCCCCTGTCATCACACTCCACT
Source organism: Dunckerocampus dactyliophorus (assembly GCF_027744805.1). Classification (NCBI taxonomy): domain Eukaryota; kingdom Metazoa; phylum Chordata; class Actinopteri; order Syngnathiformes; family Syngnathidae; genus Dunckerocampus; species Dunckerocampus dactyliophorus. Next base: position 29,172,054 of record NC_072824.1, read on the forward strand.
CTTCAATAATTGTATTACCGACGGATGTTTACGTTGCACACTTTCCTTCTACTAATTGTTGAACCACTTGCACAAAATAAAACATCAGTACCAAAAAAATGGTGGTTTTGCCCTTTTAATGATTCAGTGGAGGTCGGCGAGGGAGAAACACCGCAAACCAAGAGGGGTGTAGTACATCACACAAGCACTGACAGAGGCCATCACAGCACAGATGATCTTTGCTGCATAGCCGCCATAATTCACCTCTTAAAAAGGGAAAACGTTAAAAGCATTCATCTAATTCCCATTTTACAATCCCTCCGACCGGTTAAAAAAAAAAAGGCAGGAAATGGGTTAGCCAATGTACTCTTTTGAACCTGATGGGCTACATTATTGCTCCGCAGTACAAGACCCCGGTTACCACAACTATTACATTCAGTGGAGGGCGTGCGTTATGCACAAATTAAACCGTGAAAGAGCTAAGTAATCGTGTGGATGAAGGCAGCAATGGTTTAAAGGTAACCCCCCTCCCCAGCAGCACCATTTTTCAATATGAACCACATCAGATACATTAAAAAAATCATCTCTGCCACTTGATGATTAAAAATGTTGTGATTAATCCCGACATCTCTCAGCACAGTTCCAAGGATTAAAAAGAATCCTACCGTATTGGAAGGGGACAATGTTTTAATTAATTTTATTAATTTCCTTTATCGCAGCTTTGGTTTGCCACAGCACAGTGCGGTGGAACATCAGTTGGCGTGCTTTCCGGTTAACGTGGAAAATGAACGCCAGTGTTGCATCGGTTTTCGTACATTTTCCGGTGAGCGTACAGTGTGCTGCACGTGCTGTTGTGTTAGTAATACGCTGCATGAGTCCGACTGTGCTCTTAATGCGTTTTATACAAATGTCCCCGTTAGCATCTTTAGCTCAAAGTCGGCCGTCGATGATGATCATCAGTGGTTGACAGTAGTTTCAGTGGCAGATTACTATCACTGCCCTGCTCCGCTGATAGAATCATTCCTCCCACACGCCATGCGACTTGTCAACAATAGAGGGGAGGGGGAGCGGTAAAAATACACACAGGACTGGACTTGAGCATAAACATGCATATAAATGACAAATGAAAGGGATAAATGACCATTTAAGGTTACTTTCACCTTCACTGAAGACGTGACTGTTGCCAAAGACACGGCGTGGCAGCGAGATCAACACCTTCCTCTCCGACAACACTTTCCTGTTTTGTCATGAGTTGTTTCTCACCTTCTTTATCACAACGCCGGCACTGACTCACACGGCTGGATTCAAGAAATAACTCATGGGGAAACAGGAAGGAGGCGTTGCAGAGGAAGGTGCTGCCGCATCGCGTTTTTGGGGAAGAGTCAGGTCAAGAATCACATTTTCAATGAAGGTAAACGTAGCCTTAAATGTTCATTTATCCATTTCATTCATCATTTATATGTATTTCCAATGGTTTCCTGCATGTAAAACTATTAAAATGTGTTTTGTGTTAACATTTTGGGCTTTCTGGAACAGATTAATTGGATTTACATGATTTGTTATGGGGAAAAATTTATTTGATTAGCGTCCGTTTTGGACCTTCTGGAACGTATTAATGATGCTAACCGAGGTTCCACTGAATTTGAATGGGACCCTGAATGTGGGTCTGTAACGCTTGTTACATGGGACTTTTGTTTCTGGTCCATCTGGTCACAAATGACTCCGCTTTAAAGCTTGACGCGTACCTCCTCCGTTGCAATTCTATGCACTGCGTCCCATCTCGCAAGTCATGTGGTGTGTGGAGCAGAAAGACAGTGGGTTTTCAGCATGGGATAGACGACTCCGTTCCGAAAGTTGCGATGCCGTGAGGAGGTGCGTGGAGGGTTGGTGTGAGCGGATGCAGGCACATCTTCCTCAGAGCAGCATCTTGACTCCTCCCTGTGGCGACTGAGCCCCCTGGGAGATACCACGTGGGGGTGCTGGTCCAAATTCTAACCGCTTCACTAAACTGCAAGACAGGCACAAATAGAAAGTTGTGACACCTAAAACACAGGAAGTGAACAAACACGTTTAATGACAATGTGAATTACTGTGTAAACATCTGTGTGAGTGAGTGAGTGAGTGAGTGAGTGAGTGAGATAGATGTAAAAAAAAGTGTTTGCCCCCTTGTCACACACGCACACACTGATTCAGAGTTTTTACATCTCCCATTTTCCGGAAGCTCAGTTTTTAAGGACAAAAACGTATTTTTGCAGGCCAAAATGCATTAAAAAATGTGTTTTTTTTACAATGTCCATATTCGTGTGAACGCAGCCTCACAGCAGTCAATTATGCAAATTCGACCATGTCGTGACAACAGGCTCAAAGTGAAGCCCAATTGTACTGAAACTCCTTCAGTTTTGTCTTTGTACACCAGCGAAGCGTAAAAACAGTTCACTGTTTCCACCATGACGGTGTAAAAAGGTAAAGCAATTTTCGTGCTTTTATCTCCGTCATGCCAGCGTGATTAAGTCACGTCTTCTACACCACAAAATTGGCCAAGGATAAGAACATTTGAGAGTTAAATTGAATGATTCTCCAGGAATCGCTTACGTCACCAACGCAGAGGACGAGGAAGAAAGCGGATGTTTGAAGACGCGGGAAGACTGAAGGGGCTCGAGAAAGCGAAAGAGAAGTAAAACAAAACGTTAATAAATAAATAAATAACTTACATACCGCAACAGCAGCTACCTCCTGATTCGCCGTAACAACGAAATAAATCCCAGTGTGCAAGCAACCACCGGCTGCTGCTGTGGCTGGCGGCTGACGGATAAATGGACTCTGCGGTAAGTTTTCACTATTGCCACCCATCGTATTTTAAGCCGCCATGTTGTGGAGGTTGTGTGGAACAGTTACGTGTTTGATTGCGCCGATCGTGCCATGAATTCTATTGCGGAAATGTGTTTTTTCCTCATTTACTTGTTTGTTAATTTATATTTATTATTGCGTGACTAAGCGACTATTGGTGTCATTAGCTGAAGTTTTTGTTGCGTTACCATGATTTCGGCTGTTTTTTTTTTTTGTTTTTTTTTTTTTACAATTGTCTGTGTTTATATTACCTTTAGTGGTTGCTAAACTATGCTAAAGCATTAGAACATGCACTGTGTATAATCTGACTGAAATGCTTATTGAATCTACGGACAGAAATACGAAAGAATTGTGTCTTCATTGCCATATTGAACTGAAATGTGAGTTATTGTAGACTTTTGACAATATGAAATACTGACGTTTACATGTTTTCTGGCCTTTACAGGTGACGTTTTTTTGTTGTGTTTTTTTTGCACCGAAAACGAACTGGATTTCATTCCTTGGTAACGAAGTGGTGAGCTGGTAGGGCTGTTGTTTTCCCCTTCACTATCAATGGATTAAGGACCCCTGAACTGATTAATGAACTTTTACCACCCAGACTCAAGGACCTCCCAAACCCCATCAAAGTACTATTTTGTCTCTCCCCCCCCCCCCCCCCCCCCCCAAAAAAAAAAAAAAAAAACATATACCCATCAACTTAAGTAAAAGCTGTGATTTTCTGTTTATTAAATCATTTGGGTTTTTTTTTTTACTGGCTGTTTGTTATATGGTTATATTTTCTTCCACTTACCCCTTTTCCAAAACATTTATAATATTCCATTTCATTTCATTTCAACTTAATCTTTGTTTGCCTGCCTCATTCACACCAGTGAGACTCCCTGAAGAACCGTTTCTTCTGCGTGCAGTCAAATTAGTATCGTGTATATTAAAAAAAAAACAAAAAACGGTTGATTATTTAAAAAAATGTTAACAATTGGTCATTCACTATGTTGTGAAATGTTTTGTTTTTTCGTGTGAATTTCTCATTGCGCTTTAACCAAGCAAAAATGTTTTTTCCGATAAATCGGAAAAAAAAATGTTGGTAGATACTCGATTACTAAAATATTTGATAGCTGCAGCCCTAATCTCAGTGACTACTAGATTGTGATGTGCAAGGCTGCTAGTATTGCTGTTATTGTACTACGGTGCATATAGCTGCTATGATTTCCCTCACCTGTCGTACTGAGGAGGCGGGGGGCTTATGCTGCCAGCTTGGACTTCAGCACCTGCGTCTGGACCACATGGACTACCAGGGGCGGCGGGCAGTGCAGGCCGGCTAACTGACGTGTCGTACACAAAGTCTCGACACGAGGCCAGCTTGGACTCCAGATTCTGCCATGACATGACAGCAAGAATTAGCTTGCAAAAAATAAATAAATAAACAAACATTGATGCAAACATGACAGACAACCCTTACTCCGACTTTTCTCAGCAGCTCCCCGACTATGTTCAGTGCAGATATTCTAGCAGATGTTGTGAGTGGAGTTCCTGTTAGACCGTCACCTGACACAAAACATGATAATCATTCCTGCAGTCGTTCACACAAGAGTATGACGAGTACGTCCATTCACCTCGTCGGATGCTGGATGCAGGAGGTGTGGCAAAAGAGCAAAGCGGTTTGGAGGGGGTAACGGGGATAGTGGTGATACTGCTGGAGGGACACTGCGGGTCTGGTCGGTCTGAATCTTTGCCCAGGCTGCTGGATGGCCGCCTTTCTTTCTGACGTACAGCCAGCTCCTGACGAAGATCTGCATCACAAAGTGCACAGAAAATAATCAAAAGCTAAAGAGACTCTGAGGTCAGGCAATTCATAATTTGAACCGCAATCACACGTGCCGTCTTAACACTTCACAAGTGTGCTTTGCTGGTTGTGTGTGCGTGGTTTATTTTTGTGTGTATTGCCACCCCAAAAGGATAGCAGTGATGACAAAGAGGAAAAGTGTGACGGTTACCGCAAAACCTGAATAAAATCAATTACATGTTTGTCCTGGTGGCTTACGCAAGAAATGAACTGTACACTGCAAAGTATGCCTTAATGATTTGAGAAGAAAAATACACAACATTGCAAGTTTATTTGGGTTTTTTTTCCAACTACAAGTTATTTGTGGCAATGGGTTGCAGGGCGGAGGCTTTGACGACGTCATCGTCGAACCTGCATCATTGTCCATGGCGCATGTGCAGGTCATTTTCAAAAGTGAGCAAAAACACAGCAGCACCTGCTCGCTAAGTTGGCCAAATGATCATGGTGTGTTAACAGGCAGAGTCGACAAAATGCTATGAGAAACACTGGTATTGTAGTGACAGGATGCTATTCTGCTGGGTCACAGCTGTGGTTTATGGGCCCGGCAGTAGGGGCAGCTCCTAACAGTGAATCTTGTGGCCCACCAGGCTTAGAAGAAGTGTAGCTGGAACAGGTTGCTTGCTGTTTTGTGGTGTCGTTTGTCTACAGCACAGTCTACTAACGGCAATAAAAGGTGGTCGTTTGACTCCTCAATATTCGGACGGTGATGCAGCATCAACCCATAGCAGGCACTGCATTTGTTTTGCAACTTTTTGCACAGCTCTGGTATAATATTCTGACTCAAGTATGTACTCGGGGAGGGTAAAAGTGTACCGTTTATCAAGCATATGTAGCCAGCGACACTTTCTGAGCGCGCACCGTTTTGCACTGCTTTATTTATATTTGCCGACCAAACGCCTCAGTAAGCGTTTACAAAGTGACACAAGGTGTGATAACAGTGTGCATGTTTACCTCTGGCTTCATCTTTGAGTCTCTGAACAGACTCAAGCAGGTTCTCTTTCTCATCCAGCTCACTTTCAAGAAAAGCGTTCCTCTCAATGACCTGGTTCATCCTCTGCTCAAAGTCTTCCAGGGACATGATGGTCGCCCTGGAGAGTAACGGGGATGATTAAACGTTACACACACACACATACACACACACATACAGTATATACAAACCTTTTGGTCCTCTCGAGGTCATCATTGGACTGTTCCAGTTCTCTGATATATTTCTGCAGGTGATCTCGGACTGCTGTGGTCTCTGCTAGATTTTCCTCAAGGGTTGAAATGTGCTTAAAAGTATCCAAGTGTTGACTCTCAAATTTCTCCTGCAATCAGTGCACAAATCATTCAGATGACACATTTTTTTTTTGTTGACATTCTAGTTTCCATTACAGATTCTTTGCGGTGACATGCTCTAGTCAAAGCTTTTTGGGTTTACCGGTTTGTTTTTTAGCACAATCCTACAGTCATGATGTCCAATAACGTAACAATAACATTGAGCTTCCGTCCTGATTCGCTGTTGCTCCTCTGCGGCAAAGATTAAGTGGTGAACAAATATGCACACGGAAATGCACCTTTTCATCTTTTAATATTCAGATTGCGGATAAACTCAGCGGTATGATACGTGTATCGACAACTAAAGTTATGTGCTCCCTTGTAGCAGCGAGTTAAGGAGACAAAAAAAAAGTGAATTGTTTGACGGCTCTGCTCCGCGTCCTGAACTCCACTATAGAAATGTGTGTTTTCTACACTTGTTTGTGAAGCTATTATTTCATAGGAATTGGACAATGTGCTCATTCCTGAAACCTTTGTAATATGTTGCCTTGACAAACATCTTTTGCATAAAAATAATTTTCATTTCTTGTATATCTGTAATGTTTGATAGCAAATGCTAAGTGGAAGTAATACATGAACTATATGTACAACGAAGACTTGTAGCTATTTTGTTTGACATAATACTCGGGTTATGTACACAACTATTGAGGAATTATGTGTAATTATCTTGTGAATTTATTAAATTGTGAATACTGCGTACTACAGATACTACTAAAAAGAACTGTCCGACACATTATTAAAGGGGGCGTATCTTGGGGATTTTAAAATGATATTGGATGGTAGCGAGACACTATAGTAAGTTTTCTTAAGTTGTGTACAGGATAAATTTTATCCTTCTCCCCTTGGTCCGACATGCTCGGATTCCTCAGCCTCCTCCCCGACCACGCCTACTCTGTTGCAAAGTGCCATATAAATGAAACCAGGGATAAGTTAAAAACACACCAACCTCGTGAGATGGTCCTTGCACATCATGTACAACATTTGAAACCTACACATACAGTAAGTGTGAAACATTGCGAAATTTAGAAACTGGAAGACCATTGCGGAACCTTTGAGCAGTGGTTCAATTCTACCGTCATAATAGAGGAGCTTGGCGAAAAATTAATGCAACTCTGGACCTAAAAGTTGTGACATTGCAGAAGCTGGTGGAAACAATGCCACTGCCAATGCAAGTTGGAATCAAAGCTAAAGGCGGTCCAAAGAAATATTAGTGTGTGTTTTATGGCCAGAGTCAGTGTAGCTTACAGCATTTTATTGACCCAGGTCATTTCGGAATGACTGCACGTTTCAGACGACTCATACCTTAATGTTTTCCAGCTCCACTCGGAGTCGGTTGTTGTCTTGCAGCAGTTCCTTGTTCCGAGCCTCGCACTGCTTGAGTTCCGCTTCCAGCTCCGCTTCATAGTCTCGACTCATCTGCTGAAACTCATGCAGCTCCTCTTGAGCCTCATCTGCCCTAATGACAGCACAAAGTTTACACGCAAAAATGACGACTTGAATCCTCATGCTTCTTCATGGTAAGTGTGAAGATGGTGCATCAGCAATGACTAATCCATTCAAGACGACAACCAATGACAGCACTTTTGTAATAGGAAGTATGCATCAGTCACATATGTTGTAATACTGTTTTATTATTAGATTACCTCTGCTGGTGTCTGTTCGCCTGCTCCTTCCAGAAGCCCAACTCCTCTTCTAAAGACGCAAACTTGTGTGTCGTTGGCTCGACCATATCTCAGGATGCTTATAGCGATGGGGACAAACTAAAAGGTGCGACACAAAAAAATGCTGAACGATGTTTTTTTGTCATACAGCATCCAACCCATAAAGCCATGTCTGTTAGCAAACGTTAACATGCTAATTGAAATCAATGAATATCCATACTATTTCCCACATTAGACTATGTTTCGGAAATACAATAATCCTTTTTTTAAGGTAAAATCTGTGTATATTTGACTATAAAACATACGGGGTTTTTTGTTTTATATGTAAACGTTGTTGTGGCTTAGCAAACTTAGCCAGCTTAGCAATTAAACTAGACTGCCAGGCTATCCCAAGCCAGTTTGAACAGATGATTAAAATAGACTCACCTGTATAGAGCGAAGTTGTTAAAGCACATGAGGTGAATGTTTATATTCCTGTTAAGTGTTTGTTTAGGTTTGTTCATCGACAATGCGTGGTTTATAAAAAACGTACTTTGGCTCGCTCGCCTACAGCTCAAAACTCTACTAGACGACGGTAGCCAATCAATTACGAGTAAGGCTTGCATTCTGAGACGCTATTGGTCTAGATGGATGACGATAACTACATATTTCCCAATCATCTATTATGTAGCTAAAATAGGCGGGCCCTTCTGAAACAACCAAGAAGGGATCCTTTCCTGTTTACGAGAGCCGATAATAGGTAACTTCCGCTTTGAACGTGTTTCAAAAAAATAATCATATGTATACATAAAATAATACACTTCAGTACAAGGTTTATGGAGTTAAATAAATGCTATATGTAAATATACAAAAGTGAATAGCATTGTTATGTAAGACATCCACACCAGGTTGGCTTGGCACTTTATTTCATCTATCCATGTTAGTCATTTCTATTACTCCGCTGACAGGCAACCGTTACAACATACATATGCAGTAAATTGCATTTTACATGCTTCGGGAAGTCTGCCAAATAACATCGAGCATGTCGTTGCAGCTCTTGGTAGTACAGCCATGAACTCCAGTAGTAGGTTTTAATACACTACTTTTTAATAACCTTAGCTGAAAATTCTAATACAGAAATGCATCTCACTCATACAAGGCAAGTCGTGTAGTATGCTACGTAGAAAATAAATCCTGAGCCAAAGTTAGAGTTAGTTACAATACTTACATTCTCAAATTGAAATGATAGGAAGGCATTTGGCAGTACATCTGAGAAAAGCAGCGAGGCTCGTAAAAAAACTAAAAAAAAAAGAAAAATGTCCAAATCTTCTTTTTACGACAAACAATGAATGAAGAATAAGCATATTTGATGTGTTAATTTACTGTTGTCAAATATTTGTGGCAAACACTTCTTGACTGTGGTGTCTTGTATTAAAACATAAGAATGTTGATCATTTCAGTACTTTCCGTTGCAAGTGTGTGACATCGGGGTAAACAAGGCACATCACTAAGCATTCATGTATTAATTAATAATTAATGTATTATGTGTATCAACAAATGACAAATGTAAATGTCAAGAGAATGCATTGAATGAGTAACCCAATAACACACTCCACAACCAGATCAGGCTGTATTTGTTCTTGGCAGGACTTCATTAATGAAGATCTAGAAGGAAGGGAGACAAACTCAAGGTTACAGTAAATCTGAAAAACAAAAATTACAATACACTGGAATTCAGTGTATCAGTTTTTCCATTGCCGCAATTTGCTAAAATCATACAAAAGCTATTCAGCAACAGATTAGATAAATGTGTAAATAAGAATGAATTGTTGACGGATAGCCGATATGAATACAGAGCAAACATTTCAACTTCCATGGCGCTGATCGAAATAACCCAGGAAATTACCAACACTATAGACCTTAGAGAGTGCGCAGCTGCAGTATTTATGGATTTAACAAAAGCATTTGATACAATTAATCACAATATCTTAATCAACAAACTAGAAAGGTATGGAATCAGAGGAGTAGGCTTAACTGGTTAAAAAGCTACTTAGCAAACAGAAAGCAATATGTGAAGCTAGGAGAATATACATCTGCATGCTTAAATATCTCATGTGGTGTACCCCAAGGGTCAACACTGGGGCCAAAACTGTTTCACTTATACATAAATGACACCTGTAATGTCACAAAAGACCTAAAGCTAGTATTATCTGCAGACGACACAACCGCATTCTGTTCTGAAGATAGCACACAAAGGCTAATAAAAATGATCACAGATGAAATGACTACACTAAAAAGATGGTTTGATTAAAAATAGATTATCCATGAACGTAAGTAAAACTAAAATGATGCTATTTGGTAATAGCAAAAAAGATACTTACAAATAGATGCCGTGGACATTGACAAAGTGAATGGAAATAAGTTTGTAGGCGTTATAATACATGACAAAATGCTGAGTTGGAAACCCCACATTAAAAATATACAACATAAAGTAGCAAGAAACATTTCTATACTGAATAAGGCAAAATGTGTTTTGGACCAAAAAACACTCCATACTCTCTATTGTTCTCTAGTATTACCATATCTAACTTATTGTGTGGAGATATGGGGAAATAACTACAAAAGCAAGCTAAAAAAAAAGGGTCATCCACGAGGCTGCTTGTAGAGAACATACAAACACCCTATTCCTAAAATCACAACTACTAAAATTTGCCGATCTGGTAAACTTTCAAACAACTAAATTTATGCATAATGCAAAAAATAACAAGCTACCCAGAAACGGAATATGATTATTTTCATCAAAAGAGAGTAAATATGATCTTTGACTTAAAAATTTGACTTAAAAACACTTAAGACACGCACAACGCTAAAAACCTTCAGCATATCTGGATGTGGAATCAAAGTATGGAACAACGTGAAGAACTCAAACAATGCACTAAAATGACCCAATTCAAAAGACACTACAAGCAGCTGATGTTTAGATATAATATAATATAAGGAAGAAGAATGATGAACCACAGAGAGATATTATCCTAAGCCATATGACACCCGCACTTTCACTTTGTAGCAGCTTGTCCAGGCAGAGTTACAAACCTCGCCTTCATTGTAACACATTGTTATATTGCTTTACCACGTTCTCAAACAACACACAGAGATGCAACTTTCAGCTCCCGATTATAGGTAAGCTAACTGAGCGGTAAGCTGCCTACTGTACTGTATATCTATGACAAAAGTTAGCAGTTCACTTGTAGAGGCTAGTTAAGTAGAAAAAAAGTGAATTATTTGAGGGCTTTGCTTCGCGTCATGAACTCCACTATAGAAATGCGTGTTTTTCTACTCTTCCCCTGCTTAAACCTATTAGTTCATGATGAATTGGAAAATGTGCCCGTTGCTGAAAGCTTTTGAAACTTCGGCTGCATTGCCTTTTTGCATAATCATTTTCATTTCTTGTATGTCGGGAATGTGTGATAGCAAAAATGCTAAGTGGATGTAATACATGAACTGTGTGTCATGACACACATGACTGACATATTACTTACTTATGTACACAACCGTTGAGGAATGATGTGTAATTATCTTTACTGCCGTATTGAATTGAATTGCGAATGATTTGTGAATGATATCGACTACTTTGATTAACTGTAAACTTTGAAACTCTGAATGTGAAATATTAATCATGAGTATTTAGTATGGTAGTTTAAAGGTTTACCAGTTAGATTTGCTATATATGTTATATGTTTTATAGTAAGATATAGATCATGTCCACTTATAACTTGCATGCTGAAAAAGTGCGTGCATCCCCGATATCCATGTACAATGTACATAAATACTCATAGTTATAAAGACAGTAAATATTATTTTCTAGATTTATAGTAGGAGGTAGATCTTTGGGACTTTTAAAAGTAGCTGGCAGACTGAAAAAGTGTGAGCACCTCTGATTTTGGTTCTCCAGTGAACCAAACATGCATATTTTTGGAATGCTGGAGGAATCTGGAGTACCTGGAGAAAACCCACGCACGCACAGGGAGAACGTGCAAACTCAACACAGAGATGCACAAACGGAGAGTTGAACAACCTCCTGTGTGGCCAACATGCTAACACTACCATATATATATATATATATATTGTATATGATATGATATGACATTATATTTAATTAACTTTTAAAATGTATATAAAGTACAGTATATAAACCTATTAGTAAACCTATTAAAGTGGGACCCCTGCTTCCTTTGATTATTCGCTAGACTTATGTGACCCTCCGTGGGAAAGGTGTAGCTTGTACATTGGGGTGCCGAAATTGCCTCACACCCTTATTGCTGTCAATACCACTACTCATCAGTTACTCATTAATTCTTCGTTAGTTCCTCTGTAACTACTCCACTCATTAGTTCTTCATTAGTTCCTCAGTAATTAGTCTAAACTTATGTGCCTTAGTCATTAGTTCCTAATTAGTTCTTCATTAGTTCCTCACTAACTACTGTATTTTTGTGTGCCTTATTGTAAAGTGTGACCCCCTTACCTTAGTGGAATTATGCTGTGACGTCCTTAGTTTTGTTGCGTGGGCATGACTTCTTACAGTCTGTCACGTCTGTCTTCACCTGACCCAGCATTCTCAGCAGACACATGGCGTCAAAGCCCTCATCACTGGTTTCTTGCAGCAACTCCAGCACCTTTTAAGTTGACGTGACAATTAAACGAGCGTAACTCCGTTTTCTGCTTACTCTTGCTCACCTGCAGGCACTTGAAGGACTTGAGTTCACTCAGGTTCTCCTGCAAGAAGAGTAGATAGATGCTGAGGTCGTTGTAGAAGGGTGTGACAACACCCAAAGCACCGAAGCCTGGCAGCATCTCATACGGTCGAAGGAAGCTGGAACTCTGGCGTGCCGGTCCGACAGCAGCATATACCACCACCGGAGCAAGAAGCACATACACCCCCAGGTTGATGTAGCTGAGCAGCCTGAAGACGCCCACTGCCACAAGCTTACACTGGACAGCTGAGGGCACAGTGCTATCATTGGTTAGCACCCCTGTCCGCAGATCACAAGGAAACTCATCTGTGAGGGAGGCCAGTCGGATGTAGTATCCCAGGTAGAAGCAGGCTAGAAGCAGGATGAGCAGAGTCAAGCTCCTGCAAGCCAGGTACATGACTACAAGGCGGTGAGAGAAGCGCTTGGTCTTCAGATACTGCTCAACTAAGGGGTATTTGAAGCAACCCTCTGTCAACTCCAGAGCACTGCTACAGAGAAGAACAAACAGCGTGAAAATGTAGTTTGTTGCTTATACACACTAAATGAGCATCTTTCTCCCCACTAATATAATCTCACATGCAGACGTCTAATCTAAGCGTGAAAACAACGATAGCTGAGAATACAGTGCTGGGGTGTTTACCTCGCTGTGTCATTGGGACCATCTTTATCTTTTGTATTCAAGGATGCCAGGTTCTTTGCCAATTTAATGGCACGGTTATAAAAGCGGTCCAGCTCCTCCATAATGAAGCTGAGGTCCGAGGATAGATGTGGGGCTGCAGAGAAGCGCCAGAAAAGGGCAGGGATGTACACAAGGATGGCCAGTGAAAGCAGGATGTATGGAAAGAACTACATGAAAAAGGAGACAAGAGGATAGATTGTGTTGAAATGCGTTTCATATGCTATCAAATGCTCTAAGTGGGGACACGGTGAACTATTTTGCATGAGACGATACTGCTGTACAATTCACTAGACACACTGATACCGTGCAGTATCAAATGGCAAAAAAACACCAGTAACTGAGTAACTGTAGCACCAACGGGCACAGACTGATGCCAAGTGAACCCCCTCGTCACCCAGCCTGAAAGAGCGAAGAGAAATACAAACGTGCATGCATGCGCGTGTCAATTTATCGAGGCCGGCAAAAATGACCAACATCTGGGTTTTTTTTATCGTTCGATTAATCAATTTATCGATTATCGTGACAGGCCTATACGTAAGCTTCACATTTGCGTGTCACAGCTGCTATGGTATGTTCGAGAACTGCCAAACAAAGTGCGAAATCTCAGCGTTCAACGAAAAAACATCAACAGTGAAGCATGTGCAGTGGTACAGGTTTGCTGTACATTTTACCTGCACTTTCAGGTATTCATAAATTAGGGTGGATGAAATATGTTTTCTGCAGGAAAAAAGCCCATTTTCAAATATTTTTTTTCTTTTACATAAAACCAAAAAATGCCTTTAAGCATGTGTATTGTTTTCCCCTGGCAGTGAATGTTTTTAGGTACCTTGTGAAGCCATAGTGGTGAAGTGTCAGCTTGTTGCTGCACTGCTGCCCAGCAAAAGGAATCCACATATGCTGCCTGTCTCCAGGAGAAATTGGTGGGGGCAAAACAGCTGATTTGCGTACCTGAAGGAGCACAGTATGGATGTTTAAATTATTTTTTAAAAGTCAACATAGTAGGGGTGTCACGATACACTCAGCCCATGAGACAATACACTATATTGGGTTCACAAGACGCTATTTTTAAGAAAACTACAATGACAAAATCTAGGACTGGACAAACAGATGTTTTTATTTAACGGAGTCACAAAACAACACAGGTGCATTTTGAAATGTTTGATAACTTTACAACTTTTTATCCACAAACTGAAGCAAGTACGACGTTAAAATAATGACGGCAGTTGTAGCTGCTACTACTAATCGATTATGCAGATGTGTAGTTACGTAAAGACACGTGTAAAAAAAAATGCAAAAAGAACTACAGTTTAGAGCGCCAAACCAAGAAGTGGTGAAATAGATGCCACCATCACATATTTAGAAAAAAGTCTCATAAAGGGGTCGTGTTTTGATCTGACTAATCTTCAGTAACTTTGATCAAATGTAGAATGACTGCAGCTTCTGCTTGGACATTACCACGGCGGCGGTCGTCCAAGCCCGATGGGGAAAAAACAGCCACACGTCACGAGCGAGTGACGCTGGGAACACCAAGGCAGTTTGGATTGCAAGGTTTATAGTGTAAAGTACTTAATTTGCTCCTCCAATCCTGCCTCGTGATGCCATAGTTTAGTCTGTTTTTGCGAGATCGTTTTTCTCTAAACGAGAATTATCATCAGTTTAGTCTCGCAAGATTTTGTAATAGCCTACTATATAGGCTATAAACTATGATACTATTCTCTCATCTTACTCCTTTTACCACTGCAAACTACAACCACTATAAATGATACTGGTTGTAGTTTATTGAATAAAGTGCAGTACAATACCTCTTTGAAAGTTTCAATCAAAACCGAGGCATTATTATCTTTGTAAAGCCAGAATTACTGTTACAGTTCTTGCAAAGTCGCTCATTAGCCATTTAGCTCATTGGCAATTAAGATGCCTCTTACATCTCAGGGGCAGAAAAAAAAGGAGGCGCAATTAGGCAAGAATGACTCAGAAAGCAAGCTGGCAGAAGCCTGGTGATTTCCCCCCCCCAAATTACTAAAACATGTATTTTTTTCATTTGTCTCCAAATGCAGAGTCACATACTCCCCCAGAAATGCAGTGCATTGACCATAAAAATAACAACACACTGTAAATCAAAGTGGAAAACACAGTGGCTGAATGGTTGGCACTGTAGTCCCACAGTGAACAAACGTGTACGGAGAATGTGAGCGTACAGTCTGTCTCTATCTGTCGACCCTGTGATTGAGTGATCACCTTCAGCTTCCCTGTGACCCTGAACCGGACAAGTAGCGGACTGATGGATGGATATATAAAAGCCAGCTCAGACGTTGACATGAATTTAAAATTCCCTCAAAAACCTGTTAATTAGGTAACGTTGTCAGTATTATTTTATTACATCATCATTCATCATGGTATTGTATGATGTGCATGGTCACGCTGTCGTGGCTTCTGGGCACATGTGGGTTTGTTGAGCCTGGCATCTTCCTCCTCCATCGAACCCTGTCTCACCTGGAGTTTCCTGGAAGCTCTGTTTGGGTCTTCTTCCTGGACCCGAGCAGTGATTTCAACACCATAAGGCCGGACATTATGAGAGACAAGCTGGAACGTTCAGGGGTGGACCATCACCTTGCATGCTGGATTGTGGACTACCTCACCAAATGTGAGGACCCGTGACTGTGTGTCAGGGACTGTTCTGTGCAGTGTAGTGTTTAGATTTTTTTAGGTTGGGAAAGAACGCATATCGGGAAAAAAAAAGCACATGAGCTTTATTTTCATGTCCTCCAGCAACAGCTGCGGGAGAGGCGTCCTGCTACTGTTTGGGCGTGATTGAAAGTAAAAGGGTGGAGCCTTGACAGTATGCTGTCAGCGCTTCATAAACCTCTATAAAGTAATGCACATATTTTATACATATATTCTCTATGTATATTTACAAAGAGCGCCCATCACAACTGTATAAAGGAATTTTCATTTCCACAAAAAGCGTGGATTCTGCCAGAGGATGCTTGCAAATTCACACCAACTCACCTACGGACACCTCCTGAGCAAACGCGAGCGAGATGAGAAACAAAGGTAGTCCCACGGCCAGGAAGGTGACTATTTTGTCCACAGCCAGCTCCAAACGCATCCCTTTGTACTTAGCCTCCGTGGGGTCCTTCAGCAAAAAATCCGAAAAAACATATTCTGTTGCTACGTGTGCGATCGCCATGATGTGCGCGGACACCGAAACAATAACTATTTCATTAATAAAAATGTTTTAATTGACTACAAATGAAGTGACGAGAGCCGAAGAAGAGCAACAATGCATAGAACTATGAGCCGCTATTGTCCAGACAGCTATTCACTGGTGGGATGGTGGTTGCACCTGCAGTACTGTCCCGTTACTGCAGCGCTCACACCCTGGCCACCAGAGGGCGCTAGAGGCTGCCAGCCAGAGCGAGCGCGAGACACCACTGCCCGGCAAGATGTACAATTATTTATTTTTCAAATAATAATTTATACCATGACTGTGTAAGACTGTGTAATAGCACGCAAATTTTCATCACAAAAATTACAATACTGTATTGCACGTTCATTGTGAAATAGTGCGTAAAATCCGGCCGAAACTTTGACTTTGCCAAACAGTGCATCGAAACGATGAAGGACATCTATTACACCAATAGACTGATTTGGTGTAAAAACGCTAATTGACATGTTTACAAGCAGCATTTGTTATTATGTCTGACGCTGAGATAAGCTTTCACTTCTTTTTGATCGTTTTACTTTCAACTATTTCATGTCTTCACACCATCACACCATCACACCATGCACACTCACACAATTGGAGTAAATAATTTCAGCAACATGCGCCGTTATTCGCGTTAATGTACAAAATATTGCACAAATATTCTGATCGCGTCGTTTATGTTTACTGGTCTGATCACCGGAAGTGACGTAACTGCCTCTGACATAAACCCAGCAAAATAAGACGTTTGGATTTTACGACAGTTGTCAGTGCTTTCTGGCAGAGGTAGGTTACAAAAAGGTGCGGGGTTCCGTAGACTGCTGGCTGGAGTGGAGCAACCAATTTGAGAAAGATGTGACGAACGTGACCTCCTCAGGTATTTAAACCATTATTGACGTTAGACGTCGCATGATATTGTCGAACGGAGTTAACCAAACTGGCCTTATAAATGACATTACACTGGTGCGCCCGGCTGTGTGAATGTTAGAAAACTAAGCTAATTATTGTTAGCTTCGATGTAACATGATATAGCACCACCGGGTAACTGTTAAAATTGATGTGAGTGTTATAGCTCGGTTACGTCGTAGTTGCATGTTTAGTTAACAGTCGACGATGCTGTGGTAGCCCAGAGCTAACGTGCTAGCAAACGTTACGTCAAGTTTATGCTGTTTACCTCAGGCTGGTCCAAAATCCCGGGGGTCATGTGAGGCCTTAGTCCATTTTTTATTGGTCCTCGGGAGATTCTGTGATACATGATCAAACACAGCCTCACATCAGAACAATTTCAAAGTACTTGCTTTGTCAACTGTAACAAAAAAGCTGAGATGCTGTTCTCAATATTTTGACATAACTCCTGGTCAAATTTCTGCTGTTGGTTATTTTTGTACAATTTTCCAAATATTTCAACTTTCTTCTCCTAAGATTTTGACTTTATTCCCATGTTATAGATTTTCCCCCAACCTAAGTTTCCAAAAATGACAACTTTATTCATTGTTTCTTACTTTAAAAACAAAACTTTTTTTCATTAATATTTAAACTTCATGCTAGGAAAATGACATTTCCCCTCATACTATTACTTTATTCTTGTGAAATGATGTTTTTTTTCCCCCTTGCTAGATTACACCTCTTCTCTTACTATTTTGACTTTTGATAGATTTTCCCATTTTTGCTGCTGCTGTTGTTTTTAAGTTTCCTTGTTAAATGACATTTTTAGACTGTGCTGCGGGCTGATAAAATCACAGCCCCGGGCTGCAAATGGCCCCCGGGCCGCACTTTGGACACCCCTGGTATAGACCTTGTCAACCATTATTTCAAGGCTTAAAGGAAAACTGCACGTTTTTGGGAATTTTGCCCATCATCCACAAACCGTACGTTAAACATGAACACTTACATCTTTTCCTTTTCTGTGCATTCCAATGCAAGAAAACGAGTTGGTATGAGTCGGCTAACAATGCACGTCATGGGGGGGGGGTACCTATTTCAACTATGAACAAGTAATACTTGGAGTATCTTGCCGTATTTTGGTGATTTAAAACATTACCGCAACTCCTTTCCAGGGCGCATTGATTTCACATAGCCCATATACCTAATGCTACTTCCGTCAACAACAGCAGCACAGAAACAGCAATGACACTTAGAATGTCTGCTCTCATTGGGATGGCTGTGTCTTCAAGCACAAAACTTGTGCTCCAGTCCTCAGGTAAAAAATACTGACAGCAAAAGAGCATGTTGTACATAAGATTGTGATTGATGGGCAATTTTTTTAAAAAGTGCAGTTTTCCTTTAAAAAAAAAACAAAAACAAAAAACTCCCTGTTCTGGCCTCCTGTCGTCTATGTTCTCTCTAGTGTAAGAAAGTCCAGAGGCTGTGGATCACTATATCCAGCTCCCGGACCATCAGCATTAGCACCCTCAGCTGCGTGTCTTCTCCCCTTTGCTCTTTTCCTTATGTACAAATGACTGCACCTCAGGCGACCCAGCTGTGGGTCTCATCAGTGACAGCGATGAATCTGCTTATACCCACCCACACACACACACACACCTTTTTTCAGTCTGTCGTATTGTCAGAGGGAGTGTTGTATCCAAGGAAAGTCCTCCTACACCTACATTTCGAGCATGGTCAGGGACCACATTTGGTTTGTAGGACTTATACACCCCTTAGCCGTTAGCCCTTCATTTAAGAAGAATTGGGACACCACATGATTCTTGTGAACGTGCAAAACCTAGGGGTAAGGAATGGAATTGGGATTCAGCCTAAAGGTCTCTTCTTTTTGGTTTACAATGTTCACATTGTCCCACAACAACATTACAACCTGCTCTACCATAAAGGTAGGTGACTCACCAAGGTCTTCTCCGCTAACAGTGCACTTTCGTTTCTTCTAGTGGGAAAGAATGAGAGAGGGAGGAGATAAAAGAATGGTGAGAGACCTCTCCGGGTTGTATGATGGAAGGACTGGGAAAGGAGAGATCCGAGTGCAGCCCCACAACGTCCCCGTGGCTCAGTCATCTTAAAACGGAAGGCTCGACTCTATGGAAACTCAAAGACTGCTTCACGGCCGATGACGCACCCATCCCTTTGCGAACAGACAAAAAGGTATGTCCTGATCTACTGTGCGAATGTGAAGTTCAGGGTGATGTCATTTTCATGTGAAAATGACTTTCACGCGTGATAGAACAGTTGCATTTCAGTTGTTTTATTATTGAAGACCTTATGAAGTTATTATTGCTTGCTCATCTGTTTTCTAACACACGATATTTGCTCATGCAGTTTCCAAATACATAATCAGTACATATGGGCTAATTATTGAAATGTAGGAAAGTAATCAAGACAACACCGAATCAGTACAGTGGATCTCAAGTCACAGTTCAGCATTCACAAGCTGTGCGGATTTTTGGTTACAGATCGAGCCTGCTAGCCTGACAACCAGGCTAACTCTGATTCGCTTCTTTCTTACCTGATCATTCGTGGTGAGCGCCTACATATTTTATACTTTAAATGCATTTAATAAGTGTGTGAGCCATATTTATATGTTAAACCTGTTATATATTTATAGTTTTTAAAATTATGACCATAAATGGTGAAGAAGCACCCTTCATATAGACATAGCAAACAAAGGACTACATAAATACAATCATGTAAAAAATGATTAGACCACCCTTGTTTCTTCAGTTTCTTGTTCATTTTAATGCCTGATACAACTAAAGGTACCTTTGTTTGGACAATTACAGTACAGTGTATTGATGACAAAAATGGCTCATAAGAGTTTACGTTTTTGGAAGTACAGTGTTCCCTCGTTTATAGGCGGGTAGGTTCCCAAAATAGCCTGCAATAAGTGAAATCCGCGAAGTAGCCAACTTAATGTTTTAACAATTCTTATTATATATGTTTTAAGGCTGTAAAACCCCTCACCATACACTTTATACACTTTTCTCAGACAGGCATTGACATTTTCTCACATTTCTGTCTTGTTTAAAAAAACTCAAAGTTCAAACCTTTGTTTGAATGTTAATGATCAACCGACGAGGTTGGGCACAAGAAATTAAGTGACACACCCGTATTTCACTCCTCTGAACGTGCGTCTTTGTCGTCCTGGCGCCGTTCCGCTGTACTGTAGCATTTTTGTATTCTTGTGAAGACATATTGCTCCTGTCTGCGTTTTTTTTTTTTTCTTTTCCTTCCTTCCTTCCTCCCCCTTGCCCTCTCTCTCTTCCTCCCTCTGGCACCCTACAGCTGCAACGTCTTCTTCCTCCTCTGCCCTTTGGGTGCGACCGCAGGTGCCTTTGACAGCGCAGAGCATTTCGTCAACATTGTGGGTGTTGTCGGGGATAAAACTTGGCAACATACAGCACTGCTAGCGATCA
The DNA here is from genome assembly GCF_027744805.1 of Dunckerocampus dactyliophorus. Classification (NCBI taxonomy): domain Eukaryota; kingdom Metazoa; phylum Chordata; class Actinopteri; order Syngnathiformes; family Syngnathidae; genus Dunckerocampus; species Dunckerocampus dactyliophorus. The sequence goes on from NC_072824.1 coordinate 29,192,673, forward strand.
AACATTTCTGTAAATTTGGCAAGCCGAATGCATTCTGTAGTGCACAGGAAGGCACGGAGGAAATTGATTGACAGTGGTCTACAGTCCCTTAGCCAATCAGGGCGCAGAACACAATGCGTGGGTTCTCCCTTAGACAGTCACAATGCAGAACACAATGCACGTTCATATGCTGTTTGAAAAAAAAAAAAAGCACAAAAACAAAAGCTGCCATAGGTGAACCGGAGCGAGGGAACACTGTACAATGCTATGGATGGAAGAACTTATTTAATATTGGTTATTATCAAGTAAACCACAGAGATGTCTAGATATCAGCTCTTAAATTAAACTCTGAGCTATTTTTGTTGTCATTTGTTCACAAAAATTCACCTTAAGATGTACCAGGCATTAAAATGAAAAAGATGGTCTAATCATTTTTTTTCCACAGATACAATAAACAAATATAAAACAAAAGTGCCGTGGTATTTGAATGTGAACGACTGTACGCTGAGTGCAAAGATGGATTCATTGGTGTACTGGCAGCAACAGTTTTCTTCTAAACGGAGAAATGCCATCTATTCAGCCAGTTGAGACAGGACATGCCAAAAACGGTCTCCAGGAATTTGAACAAGGCCTTGTATGGACGTAGACCAGGGGTCACCAACGTTTTTCCTTGTGAGAGCTACTTTTACAAAATGAAAATGCCCAAGAGCTACTCATTTTTGTAACATTTATTTTCAGAGCTTATTTTAAACCCCAAAAAAGCGAATATGCTTGTTTTACCAGAACATTAACAAAATGCTGGCGTCCACAACTCACATTTTGTATTTCAGAATGCATTTTTTTCTACTGTTCTTTCATTATGAACTGAAAACCTGAATGAAAAGCAGGCTTGCGGGCACCTCATGTGGTCATGGGGGGGCTACCTGGTGCCCGCGGGCACCACGTTGGTGACCCCTGACATAGACCAACAAGATGCAAGGAGGATTTTTACTGTCATGCTTATTCAGCAGTATACGTAACTGGAATTTTGTAGTCCGATATCCTGCACTTGGCTAATGTACCTCCTAAATATCGATGTACTGCTCTTGTCTCTTCTAGGGCAATGACATGGACAGCAGAAACACTGTGCTGGAATTGAAGGATGTCCCTCCTCCCCCTCTGCACCATATGTTATCGTCCCAACAATCCCAGCTCTTCTCTCTGGTCCCTCTCCCTTTGCCCCCTCCTTGTTTGCTTCCTCCCCATCTTACACATGACCCCCATCAACAGCAGCTTCCACTGCAACAGCAACCAGAGGGGGCTGCCCCTAAAGTAAGCGCATGCGCCCACTGTGACTACTGTATCACAGAGGGTTATAGATTATCAGATGGTGAAGTTGTTGCTGGTAGAAGTATAGCCGGTGTTGTCTCACGCTGTGCAGCACCTGACTTATTGGCAACACCTATCTACAGCAGCAGTAGCATCAGTAGGTCTGGGCCTTGCTCTGTAGCCCCAACTGTTGACCAGTACAAGCACAGCTGGAGCTGTGGCCCTGGATATGTTTATGATTCACAGCTCAGTTGTGGCTACAAACGTCAGAGCCCGTCTTTTGTTGCCACCTCCCAGCCTGTTTCAGCACAATCCCAACCCACCTGCTGCTCAGGGATCCGTCACACCTACCCAGCTGCAGCACTTCCATGCAATCAGCCCAGACTGTTTCCCTCCTCAGCCCCTTTGGCTCCTTCGCTCCCACCTGTTTCTACTGTCCCTGCTCCCTTACATGGCTCTTGCCTGGCCTCTTCTGGCTGTTATATCTGTGGTGTGGACTGCAGTCCCATGGTCAGAAGAAGTCAGAGAAGTGCAGCACTCTATGATCACCCTACTACTAGCACCACCACCGCCATCACCACCACAACCACATCAGCACATCTCTGCTCTAATCCTATGCACTTAAATGTTGAGCACACGGTTTGTGTGAAGGGGGTGCACTACTGCCACGAGTGCTTGTTGAAGGTTGGTGAAATTCTTGTACACTGGTCATTGTTAACGTTTTCATGAGCATCTCTTAGACTTGGACATTTGCTCGTGTGTATTTTTGAGACTTTTGCGATTGTTTTGCCCAACAGATGCATATATCTGTAATATTTGTATGCATATATTTGTAATATTTGTGCCTGTTCGCAGCCAAGTCATTGTTAACGTTTTCATGAGCATCTCTTAGACTTGGACATTTGCTCGTGTGTATTTTTGAGACTTTTGCGATTGTTTTGCCCAACAGATGCATATATTTGTAATATTTGTATGCATATATTTGTAATATTTGTGCCTGTTTGCAGCCAACGAATGGTTTGGTGTCTGAGTCAGAAAAGGTGTGGCCCAATATTCCTGTTCCCCAAACAGCTCCTGTGTCTATCCCCATTTGTAATGGCTGTGGCACCTCATCTGATAGCGTGCCGCTCAGCCTGGGCAAGACTAGCCAGAAGTATGGTTAGTCCACTTTTGAATTCATGCATGTTACCTGACAACTTTAAAATATGAATTAGAAAGTTATCATTTCCTTCTTGGGATACAACATCAAAGCGGGCAGTTTTTCAGGACAAACATCATTGTGACCACCGTGCATACGTGATGTTTCCATGTGCATGCACAGACAACTCAACTCAGCTCTGTTGGTCAGGTTCTCCAGAAAGTGGTGGTACAGAGAGCGTCCCCCCAGTGGGAGTATTTTGGGACATAGAGAACTGCAGCGTTCCAAGCGGACGGTCAGCTGGGGTTGTGGTCCAGCGTATCCGCAGCCGGTTTTTCCAGGGCCACCGTGAAGCTGAGTTCATTTGTGTCTGTGATATCAGCAAGGAGAGTAAAGCGGTTATACAAGAGCTCAACAACTGCCAGGTAAATGATCAACAATGCGCATGGGGGAGTAAAACACTGCTTAACGTGAAATCCTGTTTTGCATCACAAGGTTACTGTGGCACACATCAATGCAACAGCCAAGAACGCTGCGGATGACAAGCTTCGACAGAGCTTACGGCGCTTTGCCGAGACCCACACTGCACCCGCAACTGTGGTTCTAGTATCATGTGTGTTCTCAGACTCTCACTCGTCAATCATATGACCTTGTTTGAACAAATAATTCTACAGCCGCTTTATACCTTCATGTCAACAGCGGATGTAAACTTTGCAAGCGAGTTGAGCGACCTGCGTCATCGCCATGGTTTCCAAGTAATCCTGGTCCACGGTAACCATACGTCACAGGCCCTGCTGCAGCATGCCCACTGCCATGTGTCTTTTCAAGATATCACAGCTGACCTGCCGCTACGCATGCTTGTCAAAACACAGGTAAGCATTATAGAAAAAAAACAAACACAAAACTGTTTGGAACTGTTTAGTTTTGAAAAAGGTAAGTGATGGCTTCAATGAATGCGGCGCTTTTGGATATTAAGAATGTAAATCTGAGGTTAGATGTATTTACACCATTTTCATTTAGACATAAGAACGTTTCCTAATCTTAAACCACTCAACATTTATTTTGTTCTACTACAAAGGGGGACAACAATATTTAAGTGTAAACCATACAAACCCAGACAGGGCCGTCTTTTCCTCCCCTCCTTCAGCCCAGTTACAACCTGCTCTATGTGCACAACCTTCCTGTCAACTGTGACAAGAGCCTGTGGAATGCTGTGAAACTCAGGCTCCGCCGCCTGTCGGACAACTGTGGTGGCAAGGTGCTGGGCATGTCCCAGGGCACAGCTGTCCTCCGTTTTGGCAGCCCTGAGGCAGCAGCACGTGCCCGCAAGCGAATGGAAAATGAGGACGTGTTTGGCCGTCGAATCAGCCTCTCTGTCTCTCCACGGCCCAAAGACGATGCAAGTCTAGAGTCTGAGCTTCAGCCACAGCCCCATCACGTTACCCTGACTCAGACACTGCCCCTGCCCGAACAAAGCCAGGGCGGGGTTTTTACCCTACCTGTTGCCACATCCTCCTCATCCTTTCTGCCACTGGAGAAGCCAAGGTCGCCCAGGAGGGCACGGCGAGCGACCCGCCCATGCTCCACCCCTGGCCCAGTGCCTGAAAGGCCTTACAGCCCAAAGAGGGGTTGCTCAGGGCCTCCCGGTGGCGCTCCAGCAAAGCCCCATCAGGTCAGCAGACTCGTCAGTGCCTGCTCCCGGTTTACCTCCGTTGCGCTCTATCCCTGTACGAGCTGCTTTGCAGTTGCATCTTTCCCTCCAGTGTCCTCCTCATTGCTGCCTTGACTAAGCTTGTACTGTAGTAGCTGCTTGCTTAACATTAAGCATTTGTGATTGCTGGCTTGCATTAGTTGTTGCATCGTGTGTCACCTAATGTGCTGCATGTTTTTTTTTTTGGTTTTGTTTTGTTGTACTAATGCATGACTTGATTGCAACTAACCAAGCAATTAATAGTACCAGCTCTGCTTGAGCCTGTTTGCTGATGCTGCTTCATGTGTGAGCCTGTCTGTAGTCCAAAGTTTGCTTCATGTGCTTTATTTAGCTCTGCCTGAAACCACTGGTACAACTCTTCATAATGACAAACCTGACCCCTGGTGGCTAAACATTTTTTTTTGTTTGCTTTTGAAATATGACACACAACCATCATACAGCCACTCAAAGTCTAATGTCAGACACTTCTTTTTGACGCAGGAGTTGGATAATACAGAGGGCAAACCTAAGGTTGGTTTCCACCAGATGGATAAAGGGTGTCCAACGTCTCCCCACATTGACGGTGAGACAGGATCACTGGAGCAGCTGTCAAAACCTGCCTTCAGCGGAGAATTGTTTTACAGGAGAAGGTACACACATTGAAAGGGGAAAGTGATTCATTAACATTGATTTCATTATTTGGTTATGTTTCCAAATACCTCAAATTGATGTAAGAATCTTGACTTTGTAAGATCGTTTGCTTCAACAAATGTCCATGTTTTGTTTGTCCCTGTAGAAAGGATGGTTCAAATCCTCGCAGTGGGACAGAGTCTCCTGTAGAACAAGGGGGCAGAGGCTCAGTTGAGTTTCAGATAAGCACACCCTCTGCTTTCAGCAAGCTGAACCTGCACAGAAGCTTCAGCCCACTTGCTTTGTCCCAGGGTTCTTGGTCTTCCAGGTGACTTCCCTGATTTAATTCACACACTCAACAGAGAAATGCTGCACTAGGAATTATACGGACTAGATGTAGTCCTACTGTTGATTATTTCCTAAGATGTTTTTCCCTTCACCTAAAGGACTGCATCACCCTGCCTTTCCAGCCGCTCTTCTCCCCTACTTGCTCCTCCTCGCAGCCCTTGTGCCGAAGGTCCACCTGAGCCATTTTCAAAAGGAGCGGAAATCCAGGTGGCCAATCTTGACTACAGGATGTCCCGCAAGGAAGTACAACAGACTCTACGTGACACCTTCTCCCGATATGGGCGGGTATGTCTTTCAACATCTGCCATCTCACAATAACTACATGTCACCATTAATTACCACGACAACCACTCTGTCTTTTTCTGGCCATGTGGTTGCAAAAGTTGAAGTAATTTGAGAGACAGGTTATTTTCACTTTTTGTTTGTTTGTTTTGTTTTTTTTTAGGTGAAAACAGTGGAGCTTAGTCCCCACACAGACTACCAACTTAAAGCCACAATCCAGATGCTGTCCTTACAGCAGGCCATCAGTGCTGTGAGCGGGCTTCACCGCTACAAATTGGGAAGCAAACGGATCCAGGTGTCTCTGATCACTGGTGGCCACAACAAAGCCTTGGCCATGCTTGGGTACAAATCGCAGGCTGTATTACTGTAGTTTGGATCTGTATGGTAATCTTAATCTGACCTTTTTTTTGTTTTCAAATCATCAGCTCAGAGATCATCAACATTCTTCAGGAGGCACCTGCCAGTTGCCTTCCTCTCTTCAAGTTCATTGAGGTCTATGAGAAGAAGTATGTTGGTCTCACAACTCCTGCCATTGAACCCTAACCAACCGTGCAAAGTTGCATGAGTTTTTGAGTAATGTTACCTCTAACCCTCTTCCCATTTACAGATACGCTCGTAAGCTTGTGATAAGTGATCTCTACAGGTTACCAGAGGTAGTGGCAGTTCGGGAACAGGGGGGCTCAAGGCTTGTGTGCCTTCTGTCCAGCAGCCAAGTCCATCAGAGTCCACTGGGATCGGCCCAGTCACAGGAGGGCTCCTCCACAGCAAGCGGCAGCCCTGTGGTGTTTGAGGAGCTGGAGTACCACGAACCTGTCTGCAGACAACACTACACGCAGCAAGCCTTCAGGTATGAATCTGGCACACATTACATACTATGTACATAACTTTGTGAAATACTTGTTTTTAGGATTGTCATTTTTTAAAAATCACGGGAATAAGTCTTGTTGTAGTATCTTGCTTAGTTCCACATTCTCTTAGAATGATAACTGCAGACCTTTATGCAGTTTGTATATTCACTTTTCTTTGTCGTGCCATCAAGCATGTTTTCACCGATCTAGGCTGGTTGTCTGTGTCCTTGATTCAGCATTGGTAATGTTTATCCTTTCCATTTTATAGTGAAGCAGACTTTGACCCAGACTCCTACAAAATTCCATTTGTGGTCATGTCTCTAAGCACTTTAGCCTCTGAGGTCCATACATTGCTGCAATCACACGAAGGGACCCTTCCTCTCCTCAGGTGACTATCAATTCATCAAAAGTTCAACCGTGTTTACAGTAGGCTAGATGGAATATATCAACAAAATATCCAGAAAAAATTGCATGTTATACATTTGTATTTCATTAAAATATAAATTTGATGCCCTGCCAGCCAGCAAGAACTCTAACATGGTTATGTGGTCATAAAACACACATAGTTTTGTCTCTGGACCTGTGCAAGAAACTACTAGTGCAGTAATCAGAAAATGGGAAAAACTACATGATAGCAATCGCAAGGATCATTCTGAGAAAGGTGTGGGATCACCCCAGAATTACATGGAACTAACTATCTCAAAGGAATAGAGAGGAAAACCATTGGTAACACATGTGGCATACAGCTTTACATTCGACAAAGGAGTAGCTCAAAAAGAAGCAACATAAGATCCTGGAGTCTTTTGCAGGGACCTGAAACTTTTGAGTTGCCAAGTGACAGCCTCATAACCTCCAGGATTTATAAAGTATCTGTAAAGAGGAGTGGGCCAAAATCCCTCCTGAGATTTATGCAGCCCTTGTAACCAAATACAAGAAATGTCTGACCTCTGAACTTTCCAGCAAGGGTTTTTCCACCATGTGATAGCTCACATTTTTTTCCTGTTGATTTTCTGTCTCTCTCTGTTGAAATAATATCATAAATCTGGACTGTTCATGTATTTGTAAGTGGGTAAACTCACAAAATCAGAGTAGATGAGACAATGATTTTCTCTACTGTATGTATTTTATCTTGAATAGTTTTCCAGACTGCTATGAAGCGAAGTTCAGCCGGCTGCAGCTGGGCAGCGAGACACTGGAAGGTGGTGTTCCTCTGGAGCACCTAATCACGTGTGTCCCTAGTATTACCATCGTCACTGCTCAGAACGGCTTCAAAATCATCAAATGGATTCATAACAAACCACCAGCACCCAACTCTGGTAAAAACCTAGAACATATAAAACCTATTTTAGAGAGTCTCTGTCCCTGACTGTTTTGGAAAATCCCCTCTCATAAATGCTGTCTCTTTTCTGCAGAGCCGTGGCTCCAGCGATGCAAGAGCCCCGTGGGCAACCCTCAACTTATTCAGTTCAGCAGAGAGATCATTGACCTATTAAAGAGTCAACCGGCTTGCATCATACCTATCAACAAATTTATACCCTCTTACCATCATCATTTTGCCAAGCAGTGCAGAGTCTCAGACTATGGCTACTCAAAGCTGCTTGAACTGCTGGAGGCTGTGCCACATGTCCTACAGGTACTTGAATGCTGGAATTGCAATGTTTCCAACAGATTAACCTTCTTGTGAAGTTTCTATAATCCTTTCATGCTATCATGGTTGTATTCTGGTACATATTTCATAGTGCTGTTGAATAGCAACACTACACTTTATATATATTTATATATATATATATATATATATATATATATATATATATATATATATATATATATATATATATATGTATATGTATATGGGATAGTTCTGATTTTTTTTTTTTTTTTTTTTTTTTTTTTTTTTTTTTTACATGAAATTGTATGACATCCCCATCAGCAGTGTAGTGCATCAACAGTGACTTAAAAATGCACCGCATTTTACTGATAGGGGTTTCAATTGTCAAGATGTGTAGTTGAATTATCTCTGCAACAGCGTCGGAACATTTTTTTGTAGTTGTGGAATTCTGTTTACTTTCAGATCTTGGGTATGGGTACAAAATGCCTACTGACTCTCACTCATCGTGCTCAAGTGAAGCGTTTCACTCAGGACTTACTAAAGCTCCTCAAATTTCAAGCCAGTAAGCAAGTTGCTATCAGGGACTTCATGCAGGCATACCACTGGTCAGTCAACATGTGAACACACACTGGTCATATACTCTATAGAATTCAGATGAATTTGAGTCATTAAATTTGTAACGTGTTCCACATCTTCTCAGGTGCTTCTCCAGAGACTGGAGTGTAACAGACTATGGCACGTGCAACCTCATTGACCTGCTGAGTGAGATCCCAGACACCACCATTACCATCACACATCTGGACACAGATACAGTTATCTCTGTTCCCAAGAGAGGTACTGCTGATGGACCTTTTTTTTGTCTGCAATAAAGTAGAGTATTCCATGACAAAAGGTCATTTTATAATGTATATATTCATTATTATAGGAAGTAATTATTTAATCTCCTGCAGATTTTACCACCTTTCAAAGACAAACAGTCCATACTTTTTATGGTAGGTTACTTTTAACAGAGAGACAGAATATCAGCGGAAATCTATTTTGGAATGAGGCTGTAAGATAAAATGTGGGTAAAGTGAAGAGCTGCTTTCTTACGCCATACCACAACCACCACAATTTCTACCTTGGTCGTTCCACATAAAAGAGAGTTTGGGGTGGAACATCCAGCACCACAGATATACAAATACAGCTGGTGGTTAATATGCATATGATGCCCTGTCAGAGACAAATTCAAGCCTAAGTAGAACAATAAATGTTTTTCCTCAATTGCATGTAGCTAACCTGTCTCTTATTTAACCACAGAGCGTACTGGGGATGAAATGGAGCGTACCAAGCAGTTCGGGAAGGAGGTGGTGGACCTCCTCCGACATCAGCCCCACTGCCGAATGCCCTTCAGCAAATTCATCCCCACCTACCACCACCACTTTGGTCGTCAGTGTAAGCTTAGCTACTACGGATTCACCAAGCTCATGGATCTCTTTGAGGCCATCCCCGAAGTCCTAATGGTGAGTACAAATGTGCACATGCTTCAAGTCAACTTTCAGTATTGAACCCACCACCATGTTAGGTGTTGGAGTGCGGAGAGGAGAAGATCCTGACTCTGACAGGGGTGGAGCGCGTCAAGGCTCTGGCGGCTCAGCTCATCAAGATACTACGAGCTCAGAAGAACTCCAGCCTTCCTGTGAACCAGCTGTTCACAGAGTACACAAAGACCTTTGGTTATGGTCTACGTCTGCAGGATTACGACGCCTGCTCTCTGCCTGCTTTGCTGAGCAAACTCTGCCATGTTGTTAAGGTAAAGAGGCCTCTACCAATCTATTGTTTTCATTGGTTGACTTGTCAGGCACAAACATGTTTAAAGTTACTCTGCCAGTCTTGGCGGGGGGAATACAAGCAGTTGCTTTCCTTCCATTTCAAGGTCGTGGATGGCACAGAAGGCCGAGAAGTTCAGCTCATAAACAGGAAGTCTCTGCGATTGCTGACATCAAAACTTCTGGTGCTGCTTATGTCTCAAGAGGAGCATATTGACAAAGGTCTCAAGGTGGATGTGCTGAGCCTGCAGTACCAGACTGTCCACGGAGTCCCTCTGAACCCTTGTGAATATGGGTTCCTGTCCCTCAGCGAGCTACTCAGGAGCCTGCCCTACCTTGTAGAGGTGAGAAGAGGATTTTATTAGACAACCGTGGTAGAGGCAGTGATTTAATTTTTTTTCTTTCACAGCTTTACCGTGAAGAACGTGATGGAGTTCAAGCTACTAACACCACGAGCGAACCTGGTGAGGAGTGGGTGAGGCTGACCAGGCTTTACCAGTTTGCTCGGAATGTACGTGCACTGCTCCACACCTACCATTACAACCAGATCTTCCTGTCCGAGTTCCAAGGAGCTTATGCAAAGTTTACTGGCCGCAGCCTTGAGGCTCGCTACTATGGATACACCAGCACTGATGAGCTGCTCAGTTCCATTCCACAGGTGCTTCAATTCTGTTGCTATTTTTACAGTTAGAAGCACTCCAGTTTGATTTAGATGAGGGATGCTCCGATCGGCCACCAATCAGTATTGGCTGAACCATATATGCTGATGAATGCCTTTCAAAGCTGATCACAAAAACAGACCACCTGTGGCTCAAAAACTATTGGAGCATGCAGCGAAACCCATTTGCAGTGTAGTGTCCTGCTCTAGTGTCTCGGTTGTAGTGTCCCCCTCCCTCTTTTCTTTACACTGCACAGGCGTGCGGCGGCGGCAAACTGGACATGTCCACACGGGAACGTTCCTGAGTTTTTACTGTGTTGGATTAGTAGATCGTTGCATCCAGACGGGAACGCAGCACTGAGTGAAAACGGTGTAATACACAAGCACACCTACGCGTGGCGCTATGAACAAACACACAGGGGAAACCATGTGACACACCAAACCATAGAAGGAACGCATGCGCATAAGTCCGTCTTCTGCTTTTCAAGACTTACGAGAAATGGAATTACTCCTGTAAGTCATTATGGAGTAGACAACAAAATATAAGGAGAATGTCGACTGGGCTGAGTCACGTCCGTCGAAATATTCCGATTTTATGTTATCTTCTGGTCACGTGACTGCGGCGGTGGGCCGGTAACATCATCGTTTTCGTATTTGCTGCATACACGGCAAGACAAGCCGGTGCTCTCAGAGGCTATCCACATGGAAACGTTTTCAGGTGAAAACGGCAAAGTATTTTATCGTTTCAGTCTCTCATCCACACGGGAACAATGTTCTAGGTGACAAACTGTATTTTTTTAGGGAGTGATTCCACTTCTCGACGACGGACTCATGTGCATGCGTGCGTTCTTCTGTGGATTGGTGTGTCATGTGGTTCCGCCCGCGTGTTTGTTCACAGCGCCATACGTAGGTGTGCTTGTGTATTACATCGTTTTCACTTATTTCACTAATTTACTAATCCGGCACAGTACAGGCGTGACATTTTTCAACCCACCAAAAAAATTCTCAGGAATGTTCCCGTGTGGACGGATTTTCCCAGTCTGGAAGCAATTTTCAAAAAATACCGTTTGCCATTTTGACCTGAACATTTCCGTGTGCATAGCCCCTTATGTGCCATTTGTGAGAATGATGTAAAGTTTGCATCCTGCAACACATGAAAAGTCTTGCGGGTGTAGCATGTTAGCTTTAATTTAGTACGGCATTTGAAGAACAGACGAGGTGAGTTTTTGAGGCTCTCGGTGCAGCAACAAATGGGAGCTAACAGTCAACACTCGCCCGTATGAGCGTGACAGTTGGAAGGCTAAAGCAAATAACCCAAAAAATAATTGAATTCATCAGGCTGGATGACCAGCCTTTCACAGCAGTGGAAGACCCCGGGTTCCGCTGACTGCTCTTTCACTTGGATCTTCGCTACGTGCTACCTGGAAGTCCTGTCAGAGCGCCAGCAAACAGTGTGCTCTCACATCAAAGTCTCCTTAAAGAAGGCATCTTATTCTCTGTAAATTTCACAAATGATATTTCATGGTTCCTTTCTTCAGATTATTTAGCCAAGAGCAGGGGTGCAACCAGGAATTCTGGGCCCCACGAAAAATAATCTCATTGCCCCCCCCCACCACGGTGTCCTTGGCCAATAGCACTCATAAGTATATTGAAAAATTTACAGTTAATCCATTTGTTTGGTATCGGCCGAGCTCACTCATGGATGATTGATCGGAATTGGCAGCATAAAACCCTGATCGGAGCACTCCTTATTTATAGCTGCATCGTTATTGCATTATGCAGTTCTCCGGAAGCTTTTCTTCATGCTGTTGTCATCAGGTGGTCTGGATCAAAGGGCACGGTCACAAGAGGATTATCGTTTTGAAGAACGATATGAAAGGTAAAGCTTTAGTGCACGCATTCGTTGTGGTAATGTGATCTCCACACATGACAAATAACAGGTTTTTGTGTTGTCATGCAGTGAGGGCAAGTGCTTCAGTCCCCAGCAGCCCACTGTCAGAAGAAAACGTGGCGAGCCCCAGAGATAGCCCAGCAAGCACCACACGTTCTGAAGCCCAGAGTCCAAGTAAAATATTGCTTTTTCTAACTTTGAATACCAAGATATACTTTTGTTTTGCTTTATGGTACCTGTGCTATTCACTACCTTGTTTTTCTATTGGAAGAACAAGCGGGGTCCGTCGCGTGCTGCTCAGATACTATCATAGATCCCTACTTTTCTTCTGGGTTATGGCCTGAGACCACCCACGAATGGCTGAAAAGCGAGAAATTGACTGATGATTGATAATACAGACAGATTCTGAGTCAGTGTAGTCCAGGGGTGGGCAAACTGCGGGCCACATCAGGCTCGCCAAGCGTCTTTTTTTTTTTTTTTTTTTTTTTTTTTTTAAACCTTTAACATTGAAAGTGTAGCCAACATGACTTGCAGTAGTGCTATTGTCGCCCAAATAGTCTGTAGCTTGTACAAAAAAGCCATCCAAACACGACACGTCAGTACACATGATGCACTAAGTAACCTACCCTTAGTCGTTGATTTATGATGCGTTAACTTGCTGTGGATGTGATCTGTTTTCGTTTCGTTGCACCATGAGCAAGTACGTCGTTCTGCTACCGTATATATAGATGACCCAATGTGGCTTGCGAGTCAAAGTTTGCCCACCCTTGGTCTAGCCTTCAGTCAGGTTGTCAGGCTAGCGCTACGTCAGTGCTTACGTCTGCTGAACTGCAGTGCCAAACTGAGGCAGGTAGAGCCGAGCCGGTTGTGTGCTGTGGAAAAGTGGCTGAAGTCCTTTAAAAAAATAAATAAATAAATAAATATATATATATATCAATTATTTTCTTGTGTGCCCTTATTAAATATAGGTGGAATTATCCTACACATTTACCTTCCAGGCGCCAATTTGGCACCACAGTCAGAGCTGCTGTCTATGAAGTCACCTGTGGACCTTCTCTGTGGTCCGGTACCATCATGCTTGCCATCCCCTCCGCTCCACCCAGACCCTGTCATCCTGCAGCAGGTGGATTTGATGCATTTTGAGGAGAAAACTGCGCCTGCTTCACAAACATCAGGTCAGCATCCATTCGACAAATCATCCACAGGTCCACGTTGCATGCTACTCTCTGAAGTAGGGGTGCCCATTACGTCGATGGCGAGCTACTGGTAGATCGCCAAGGCGTAAACGTCACTTTGTAGATGTCATATCACATCAGTCAGCTGACATTAAGCTTCCCGCCAATTCGCTCTTGCGCCCCCATGGCGTTTCAAGCTACACACGGGGATGCAACTTTCGTCTTTATTATTCTGATTACGGACAAACCAACTCAGATGCTTATATCTATAACAAAAGTTATCTGTTCACTTGTAGTGGCGAGTTATGTAGAGGGGAAAAAACAGTGTATTGTTTGATGGCTTTGTTTGGCGTCATGAACTCTACTACAGAAGTCGGTGTTTTCTAGCCATCTGCTTTTTAAACTATTATTTCACGATGAAATGGAAAATGTGCCCGTTGCTGAAAACTTTTTAATATGTTGCCTTGACTTCGGCTGCGTTGTCTTGCAATTCTTGCTTATCGGTAATGTTTGATAGCAAATGCTGACTGGATGTAATACATGATGTTTGTGTCCTGATGAACGTTACATAGCTATTTTGGCTGTTAGCGGTACTCAGGTTATGTACACAACTATTCAGGAATTATGTGTAATTATCTTAATTGCCATATTGAATATAATTATATCAACTACTTTGACTACCTGTAAACTTTAAAAATGTGAAATACTAATCATTATTTACAATAGTATTCCAAAGTTGACCAGTTGGATTTTATATAGGTTCATTTTTATAGCAAGAGGTAGATCATTTTGACTTGACAACTTGCCTTTTTGACTTTGATAACTTGCATGCTGAAAAAGAGCGTGCACCCCGATATACATGCATAACGTACATAAATACGTACTCATATTTTCTTTAGTATAAACAGTAAATATAAGTTTTCTATGTTTCATAGTAGGAAGTAGATCTTTGGGACTTGGTCAATTTAAAAGTAGATCGCAGGCTGGAAAAGTGTGAGCACCCCTGCTGTAAAGAGAGGAAGAAATCCATTTTAATGAAGACGGCACACTTCTTTTGGCATCTCTCCTGTTATCAGGTGCCAGCTCGGTCTGTGCTTATGCTTTCAGAAAGTCAAGAACCCAACACGGCAGCTGATGCAGAGCAACCTGAGGGGGCGCATCTTCCAACCCGGAACACCAAGACCACTTTGTCCATGGACAGTCCCAGCAGAAAAGGCCCCCGCAATCGAATTAAGCTAGCTGCCAACTTTGCATTCAAATCAGGTCTCTAAAACACAACATCAAGCCGTGCCAGTTGAGCTGTTGTTTGAACTCCAAGCAGAAGAGTTAAGTGGCTGCACTAATCACATTGCAGAGAAACTAACCCGAGTCTTTTTGCTTTGCTACTTAATGGCATTGCATGATCAAGTGTGCTTTTCCTTTCGTTCGTTCAGTCAGTGGTACTCAAAAGCTTTGATCTGTTCACCTTTTGCAGATTTTCTGCAATTTGCAAAATGTTACACTCCTTAATTGTTGAAGGAATTTTGTTGCATCCCACAGGAAATTTAATTTTGTTCCCAGATGTGCTTGGAATACAGGAGTCTGGAGATGATGCCCAACATGAGTTAGATGCCACCACGTGGAACGCATGCGCAAACATTTGGAGAGATGCCAGAGATGAGTAGCACAGCACACTTGTGTTTTTAGGAAGTTAAAACAAACTCATTCTCGCTTCATGTGCTTGACTAAAAGACAGTTTTTAGGGCAGCTGATCATTTATAAAGAACCCCTTGTTTATACTTTGAGACACAGAATTTCAGTTGTTTTTTTTTTTTTTTTTAAGAACTTTGTAGGTGCGCCCAGAATTGGCTAATACCTCTTTGTTTGCTCTTTTCAGTCTCTTGATGCTTTAAAGACCTCCATACCCACGTTTGAAGGTGTCATAAGAGATTGCCTCTTTGAGATCAAGAACGTAAATGCTGTTGTTTGTGATGTAGGTGCGCCCGTGGGGTCATGAGTCTTAACCCAAGGTCTCTCTGGGCCAATTGTGTGTGTGTGTTTGACCAAGTTAGGAGCCAGCGGCCAACATCTTTGTTCTTTTAGCTGTGTTGTGTGGTTGTCCGGTTGTGTGACATATGCACGGTGTGCATACATGAGTTGATGCATGGTGTAAGCCCAGCAGCAGCAGACGGGAAAACATGTTTTAGACCTATTGGACGTGGGGCCACCTGTGCAGCCGCTACTAAAATATTCAAGGTTTTCAGTTTTTTGGCTCAACCTTGTTGCGGCTAGTAGTGTCTGTGGGGGTTTCCTGTCTTTTTCGATGGGTCAAGGGGAAGCAGTAGAGTGCTCAAAGTTTATTTTTAATGGCAGGATGGTGGTCTTGCTAGTGGAGCAGCACGCAGGCTGTGTAACAGCTCCACGAGAGTGTAGCATCCACATAGAAGAGCCACTGTGGCTCTCTGGAATCTGCTTGGCATTTACAATGGCTTGTATTTGCCGCAGTGCCAAAGGAACGGTCATAGCAGCTCCCCAGCCATCACTGGTTGTTAGGTACCCACGTGGCGTCCGCTTCCTTCACTTTTTGCTGTCAAATGTTTTCTGGTCTGCCAGCTGCTTGGTTGCCACCAAATGCTTTTGGGTTTACTCTTAAGTTGAACATGATATCAGCACCATGGATGTCACAAGTGGCTGTTTTTGTTCAGAAAAGAACATTTTGGAGAATGGGTAAGCCCATTCCACCAGCATGATCCACTTTATGTGTTAACTCGTTCCGTTGTCGTCACGTACACAACGAGAATTTAAGTTTGCCTTGGAAGCTGAGAGTCCACCTGTTGACCACTTGCCAAATACTTGTGGCTTGTGCAGCGTATACCCTCCCCTGCCCTATGGAACACTTTTTGATCAATGAGTGCAGCTCAAGGAGTTGATGATGATGATGATAGGAGCTTTAATTCTCCCCAAGAAATGTCTATTTTTTAAACTGTCTATTTGAGTAAAGCCAAGTTCTTGCTGTTTGGTGACATCTAACTCATGGTCGCATTTGTACCATGGTGACATCTAACTCATGGTCGCATTTGTACCATGGTGACATCTAACTCATGGTCGCGTTTGTACCATGGTGACATCTAACTCATGGTCGCGTTTGTACCATGGTGACATCTAACTCATGGTCGCGTTTGTACCACTTGAAATATGCACTTCTGCATAGTCGTGGTTCATGAAATCATTAAGAGTACGTAGTTGGAGAAAGAAACTAATTCTTAGCCTCTGTTTCTTTTTACTAACCCACTTTTGTCTTGCGAGTTTTTTTTTCTCCATTTACTCCGCAGTTTTGCATTCCAACACACTACTGCTCATGATAAACGCCACTTCTTCAAAATTCAAACATATATATTTTTTTAACTGTTGCCTTGTAATCAGTTTTCATGTGACACCCAACCACCGCTCATGAATCCATTATTAAGCTGTACCACAAGTTGTTACTATTTGTTGAAGGGACCAAACACGTTTGTTAATAAACCTCACTAAGCATCACCTTTTCCCTCATTTCCTGCTTTGATACTAAATGATTAGATCCACTGGCTGCTTTCTGAAAGATGCTCTTTATTGAAACATATATGTACAGGTAGTTTCAGCTTATTTTATGCATATTTGTTACATTTTCAACGTTTCATGAATGGACTAGCACTACAGAAGGTAGGTGAGATGATGTTCATGAGACGCTCAAACATACATGGAAATGTTAACATTAACTAGAAGATTGCATTATTTATTTATTTATTTATTTATTTTTTATATTCGCCCTAAAAACACACCAAAATTTAGTGGGGGATGGACTTGCCGCTTACCACAATCGATAAACCGTATGAACAAGCAAAGCCAAAGTATGCTTGAGCTTTGTTTGCACATCCGAGCATGAATAAAACGGTTTTAGGTAACAAAATCAACACAAACAATGCTACAGCTGTTAGCCATGACATAATATGATCCCATTTAAAAATAAATAAATCAACAGATTTTAAGGATGATGTTAATATCAGCACATGTACACTTATTTTTAAACGTGGCTGGCAGTTTACCAGGAGTACATGTCGTGTGTGTGTATACTGTTGGTAAGATACAGTGGTGTGAAGAAGTGTTTGCCCCTTCCTGATTTTGTTTTTTTTGTCACACTTAAAAATTTCACATCATCAAACAAATGTAAATATTAGTCATGCCAACACCACTGAACACAAAATGCAGTTTTTAAATGAAACTTTCTATTATTAAGGGAGAAAAACAATCCAAAGCTACATGGCCCTGTGTGGAAAAGTGATTTGCCCCCTAAACCTAATAACTGGTTGGGCCCCCGTTAGCAGCAACAACTGCAATCAAGCGTTTGTGATAACTTGCAATGAGTCTCTTACAGCGCTGAGGAGGAATTTTGCAGAATTGTTGTCATTCAGCCACATTGGAGGGTTTTCTTGCATGAAGCGCCTTTTTAAGGTCATGCCACAGCATCTCAATAGGATTCAGGTCAGGACTTTGACTAGGCCACTCCAAAGTCTTCAGCCATTCAGAGGTGGACTTGCTGGTGTGTTTTGGATCATTGTCCTGCTGCAGAACCCAGGTTGGTTTCATCTTGAGGTCACCAACAGATGGCCGGACATTCTCCTTCAGTAGAATTCATGTTTCCATTCATCACACTAAGTCTTCCATGTCCTGAAGCCTCAGACCATCACACTACCACCACCATATTTCACTGTTGCTATGATGTTCTTTTTCTGAA
Source organism: Dunckerocampus dactyliophorus (assembly GCF_027744805.1). Lineage (NCBI taxonomy): Eukaryota > Metazoa > Chordata > Actinopteri > Syngnathiformes > Syngnathidae > Dunckerocampus > Dunckerocampus dactyliophorus. Next base: position 29,210,787 of record NC_072824.1, read on the forward strand.
ATGCGGCCGGATGTAATGGCACACACACCTTCCAATAAGTTCAACTTTTGTCTTGTCAGACCAGAGTATTTTATAGGTCTTTGGGATCATCAAGATGTTTTCTGGCAAAATTGAGACGGGCCTTAATGTTCTTTTTGTTCAGCAGTGGTTTTGGTCTTGGAACTCTGCCATGCAGGACATTTTTGCCCAGTGTCTTTCTTATGGTGGAGTCATGAACACTGACCTTAACTGAGGCAAGTGAGGCCTGCACTTCTTTGGATGTTGTTGTGGGGTCTCATCCTCTTGGATGAGTTGTTGCTGCGTCCCTTGATCATTTTGGTTGGCTGACCACTCCTGGGAAGGTTCACCACTGTTCCATGTTTTTGCCATTGGTGGCTAATGGCTCTCACTGTGGTTTGCTGGAGTCCTAAAGCTTTAGAAATGGCTTTATAACCTTTTCCACACTGATAGATCTCAATTAATCTGTTATGTTTTAACAGGGAGGAAATTAACTTTTTCACACAGGGTCATGTAGGTTTCGATTTTTTTCCTCCCTCAAAAAGTTTAATTTAAAAACTGCATTTTGTTCAGTTGTGTTGTCATTTTTTTTCATCTAAAACATTTAAGTGTGACAAAAAAAGAAATCAGGAAGGGGGCAAACACTTTTTCACACCTTTGTACATGATTTTGTAATCTTCCATAATTAAAATATTCCTATTTCTAAACTTTAGTGAGTTTCTTGAAGTCTGTTCATCACCTGAGAAGTAGAACCCATACTTGTGTTGCATCCCTCCTCCATCTAATATGCTCAATAATCATCATTAGCATGTAAATAGCTTGTGGCCCCACTTGAAAGCAGCATTGTTTTTTTAGTGGCATGTGTAAGCCTGGTGTTTCCCACCCACTCATTTGACACAGTCCGCGTACTTGTTCGCACTTGCTCATGAACACATTTTAATGGAACTGACTGCAAATATACCTTGTCCTTGCAACTCCATCCAGTAAATGTCTGCTTAACACATCTCATGCACAGCTGGTCTGCCAGAGAATATTAAGCGAGTAATCAGACCCCTCAAGATTCTATTTTTCAAGAATCGATTAGCAACTACTTTTGGCCTCATTGGACACTGGGTGACTCTTTTACGTGAAAGCACATATCGCTCTTAACAAGCAGCGGATGCTGCTGTGCTTGCCATGTTTTTGTCTCGCCGATTATGCAAATGAGACGTCTACACCCTTGTAACCCACCGCCACAAATGGACTGCAGTCCGTTTTCCCAAATGCTTGAAGCAGCAAACATTCATATTTGCCAGCAACGTCCGTTATTTAACCACATGTTCATCTGAAATGAATAATTTGGAGTCCCTGTGCATCAGAGAACCCCCAATATTTCATCAAATTCACTCCATGGACATTGTGCTTGTTGTTCCAATTTATGATTCTGGATCTTATTGCCACTTTTTAAGAGAAAGGATACGTGGAATTATAGAATTTACACCTAATTTAATTGAAAATTCTAATATTGTGAAGGTTTTAATGTGTGAATCCATGCTTCCCCGGAATGATTGCTTTGCAGACGTGACTTATGGACAGGCAACCGTGGAACACGAAGCGGAACGGATTCTCTGATACACAGGAAGTGATGATGTGAGTTTGTGGGGATGTGGGCGTGGCCCTTGAAGGACGTCCATCCGTTACATGATGGCACACTGGGTGGCGCCACAGCAATCCTTAATGACGGCCACGCCGGATTTGGAGATGAAGGGTTTGTTGGGTGGCAGCTCCGAGATTTGTCTTCTCGGTTTAGGAGGATCTTGTTGGTTTTGAAAAAGAGAAGGAGAAAAGATTATAGATTGGAAGTCTTTGCTGTGGTCCGTGTGTGTTCAAACACGGCAACGGCAACTCACTTTGTTTGGCTTTCAGCTTCTTCTCCAGTGGCATCAGTTTCAGCCGGAGGAACTCTGCCATCTCCTTGTCCTCCTCTTGCTCCCTGAGCCATAATAATATTAATGGTGTCATGAATGTGAATGTCTGTCGTCCGCTGAACTGCTTCAAGTTGCTTCTCCTCTACCTTAATCTCTCCACCTCAGCGTCGTCTACCAAGAAATCCCTCTTCTGTACCAGTTTATGGATCTTCAGGATCAGTTCCTCTTCCTGCTGCCTGTCTTTCTTGCTTTTGTCTTTCTCTGCAGAAAGCGAAATGGTACGACAAGGTGATCATCACTGCAGGCTCGTAACACTGTGCAATTAACTCATTCAATCTTTCAAGCGATTCGGAGAATAAAGTCATACATTTACGAGAAAAAAAATCATATTACCACATAAGTCCTCCTTTTTCATAGCTGTCTCAGGCAATGCCTGTTATGACGGAGTATTAAAATCTGAGATTTCAAGAATAAGCCGTACATTTACGAGAAAAAAGTAAATATTACTGCTCCCAGTAGAGGGTGTTGTATACTCATGTCAAAGACCTGTGCAGCTCCACGTCTGTGTGTTTACTTGCATATTAGTGACCCACAGTAGACAAGAGCCGGCCAAATCTAGAGCCACAACAGTCCTTATTGGCTATATTGTGTTCTGCGTCCTGATTGGCTGCAGAGCACTGTCAATCAATCTCCTTCGTGCCGTTGCTAGAACACTAGCCAACTGCCAATAAACAATAGGAGAAAAGAAAATCAAATTAGCAGCTAACCGGCAAAATGAATCTTCGGTTCAAGGAGTAGGATGAAAAGGATGAGGGTAGGAGCAATATTTTTAACAAGGATACAAAAACGCTACAGCTGAACGGCGAAGCGCCGTCAGAGGAGTGAGATATGCGTGAGTCACAATTTCTTGTGTCCAGCCTACTAGATTAATCATTAAAATTCAAACGAAAAGAAAATGCTAATGCCTGTCTGAGAAAAGTGTATAAAGCGTATGGTGGGGGTTTTTACAGCCTTAAAACAATAACTAAACAAATAAAGTTTGCTTCTTTGCCGATTTCACTTATTGCTATTTTGGGAACCTATCCACCGCGATAAATGAGGGACACTACACACTAAGTCCACACGCTACAGGAGGCAAAACTCTACGAGGGCACACGCCTTGTCACACCGGCGCCACGTGATGCTAATGAGCCTGCTAACATCACTGCTAGCTATGCCGCGACGGTTAAGTTGCCGGCTTCTGACAACACGTCTCATGCTAGTGGTTTCCGCCCACTGAAGCCCAGTTCCGTCTACGAGGAATAACACAGGACAAGATGTTGGTGGCCATGCTGGACCTCCACTTTCTCTCATACCGTAGGACGTTAGTTTTGATACCGTGACTTTCATACCGTGGTACACCTTGAAACCCGTAAGGGGCCCATGCCAAGATGCACGTCTGTTTGATGTATACACGACGCTCTAACCCCTCAGCCACGTGACTCGGATCCAAGCTGCGTGCGTCCTATAAATACCACATTGTAGATTTGTGACTTTCTGGTGGAAGGTGTAAATGCTTTTATGGTGGATTTCTTCATGGTTGGGGTTTACGTGCGTTGGCTTGAGTTGTACCTGGCACTGCAACGATCTGCCTCAGCTCCTGCTTCAAACTCATGATGTCTTTGCACAGCTGGATGTCATCCATCCTACAACACAAGAATTCCAATCATCTCCACGAAGAACACATTCTTCTTCCTGGATGCAAAACCTTTATGGAACATGTGAAGTAAGTCTGCACAGCGTTTCCCATTTATTTGGGGCCGCTTATAAACTCTGGGACTGTCTGTGGATGTAGCTTGTTGTTCCAACTCTGTACAGTAGATGGCGGTGTAACTCTGCTTCTTAACACACCTCATAGGCACCTGGTACGCTAGAGAGTAATAAGATGTAGCAGGAGGGATCAGTGTTGCCAACTTCAGCAAAAGCAAGCAGTGGCAAATATTAGGACTTTTTCTGGTTTTACTGGACACTTCTTATTTTTTTTCATGTTCGGCACACTTAAATGTTTCAGATCATCAAACTAATTTAAATTAGTCAATGATGTTATGCTAGTTGTTGAAAAAAGTTGAATAAATAAAGTAAAGTAAAGTAAGTCATAAAAAATTGCCATTTGGCAATAAAAGGCAGTCTGCCCTCCCATGCAGCCCACCACCACAGCTTCAAAAAATCCTAGGGGAAACCCCTGCAGTTTACCATTTTTGATGTTTTTGGTCTGACCAGGATGTGATGTAATGGTGATGTATCTTGCAAGTAATGCAGAGCAGGTGGATGGAACCTGCCTCAAACTGCGTGCGAGACTCAACACTGTGTTCTTCAAAGCATTGTTTGCTAGCGCAAGAGTAACACACTTCACCTTTGGCGGAAACATGATGTAAAACAATAGTTGTACCCCTGGTACCCCTTTCAGGAGAATCCCATCGTCAGGCACCAATTAGATTCCTGTACTTCTCAATGTGAATCAAAATGCTAAGTGTACCTGTGGAAGTGCGCCAATTGAGACACAGCCACAGTGTTGATTTGCTGCAGTTGTGTTATACTATTATTAGCTAACCGCAGACATACGTCCCGTCAAAGCTGACATGACAGGTGAGGGTGAATCGCTGTTGAGGTTGTCATGAAGACGTCGCAACGCCTGGCAGATGGAGAACATGCGACACGGATTCATCCGGCAATAGATCAGCCTGATGACTCATCCACTCAGCCTCCCTCCTCCCATCACCTCTGCATTAATCCACGTTGCTCACTTCTTACAGCAGCCTTGTGCTAAAGTCTCTCAGCACTATCTGTGAATTCCAGAAGCTTCAGCCCTCTGACCGCCAGTTCTACACACCACAGGGCATCTGGCGTCGCAAATAGGCTGAGCGCAACAATAACCACCATGGCGGCTGCCTTATGGAGCCTTTGGGACGCGTTGAATGAAGTGAGCTCCTCACACTTGACACTAATTCATCAATATGGTGGACATGTATTCATTTCAACCCAAAACACCTCTGTCGTGTTCAAACTTTCATATCATATACTTCCATCAAATATGACGATTTAGCCTGCAATCTAAGACGACATAGACACTGTTTAATATTTTTCCAAATAAAAACATCCCTACAACGTGTCCCACAGTAGGTCTCCCATTCGTCTAGTCTTCAACTTGATGCCTGAGCCACCTCAACTGGCTCCTCTCCATGTGAAGGAGCTCTACTCTGAGCCCCTGGATGACCGAGCTCCTATGAAGGAAACTCATTTCTGCCGCTTGTATCCGCGACCTCGTTCTTTCAGTCACGGCCCAAAGCTAATGACCGTAGGTGAGGGTGGAAACATCGATCGACTGGTCAAAAGTTTTGCCTTCCTTCTCTCTTCACCTCGACGGCCTGGTACAGCGACCGCATTAATGCAGACGCCTGTCGACCTCTTGTGAACAAGACCCCGAGATTACTCCTCCACCTGGGGTAGGATGTCGTTCCCAACCCGGTGTAATCCACCCTTTTCCAACTGAGAACCATGGCCTCAGATTTGGAGGTGTTGAGTCTCGAACCAGAAGCTTCACACTCAGCTGCAAACCGCCCCAGTAAACGCTGAAGGTCACAGCCTGATGAGGCCATCAGGACCACATCGTCTGCGAATAGCAGAGACGAGATCCTAAGCCCCCCAAACTGGAGTGCCTCGGCTGCACCTAGAAATCCTGTCCATGAAACTTATCAACAGAATCGGTGACAAAGGGCAGCCTTGACGGTGCCCAATGTTCACCAGAAACCAGCTCGACTTACTGCTGGCAATGCCAACCAGGCTCCTGCTCCGGTCGTACACGGACCAAATGGCATCCCCCACAGGACGCGGTTGAATGCCTTTTCCAAGTCCGCAAAGCACATGTAGACCGTTTGGGCAAACCCCCATTTACTCTCCAGCATCCTTGCAAGAGCTGGTCCAGTTTCCCGCTGTCCTCAGTAGAGTTGTGGATTCGCTGGAACCTATCCCAGCTACATCCTGGACTGGTCGCCAGCCAATCACAGGGCACATATAAGACAACCATTCACACTCACATTCATACCTATGGACAATTTAGAGTCTCCAATTAACCTAACATGCATGTTTTTAGAATGTGGGAGGGAGGAAGCCGGAATACCCAGCGAGAACCCACGCACCCATGGGGAGAACATGCAAACTAAACACAGAGATGTTCCAACGATGATACGAGCTCACGATCTCGTGACTCTGACATTTACCCTCTTTTATGCTTGAAAATACTTAATTTAGCAAACAAAAATATGCGTAAATATGCATTTTTTTTTACTAATAAAAGGCCATGTTGGCCTCACGGTGCCCTGGTGGTTAGCACGTTGGTCACACAGTCAGGAGATCCAGATCTCTGTGTGGAGTTTTCATGTTCTCCCCGTGCATGCGTGGGTTTTGTGCGGGTACTCCGGTTTCCTCCCACATTCCTCAAACATGCATGTTAGGTTAATTGGCGACTCTAAATTGTCCATAGGTATGAATGTGAGTGTGAATGGTTGTTTGTCTATATGTGCCCTGCCATTGGCTGGCCACCAGTCCAGAGTGTACCCCGCCTCTCACCCAAAGTCAGCTGGGATAGGCTCCAGCATGCCCCCTAGTGAGGACAAGCGGCATAGAAGACGGATGGAAAGGCCGTATTCGACCACAGAATATCATTATGTATTAAATAATGTTTTTTTTAAGAAACGTGAGAGTAAAGTTGTTAAATTTGAACTATGATGTGACGAGGACCAAGTACGTTATCAACAGTGAACTCTGATGAAATACCCGTCTATATTTGACCCTTCGTCTGTCAACGTGATTTGTTTACATGCGAGGGAATGGTGAGTGGGTTGAACGATGAAGCAGTGCAGCTGTTACGCTGGAAGCATGTGGACAGATGAAACGCCTGCTGGATATAAATCTATCAGTGCAATCCTTGACGAGGATGCAGTAAGTTCATCACAGCGTGGTCAGCCCTCTGGATAATCAATGCACAAAGAGGTGGCACATGATGGCAACAAAGAAAACAGGATTATCCAGCAGGCAGGAATGGCCACTAGCATCGTGTGACCTTTACTTGATCAAATCTTCACCACCTTCTGTTCTTTTTTTTTTTTTTTTTTGCAACTTACATGAAGCGCAGCTCCGACTCCCGACGCACTAAGACCTCCCTCAGACGCTGGATACGAGCCATCTCCACCTCAATCTCCTCTGGAGAGATGGTGCTCTCTGCCATGGACACATCGCTGTGGCCTGGGAGACGGAAAGCAAACATTTACTAAGCTTGTCGACACGTTCTCACCGCGTCACAGGCGAGATGGAGCCTATCCCAGCGGACTAGACAGACAACCTTTCACATTTAAGGACAACTTAGAATCTCCAGTTGACATAACCTGCATTTTTTTCTTGGAAAGCAGGAGAAAAGTCTCGCAATTTGGAAAGCGGGGACAAGTATGCCCTCATTGCATCAGACTTCATCTTACCTCAAAAGAGTTCCCGTAGCGTTACATCCATGTTGGACTTTTTCTTTGGCTTGTTGTGGCTTTCTCGGCACAAATGTTACATTAGTGATGAATTTATTCTTACACTGTGACAGCTAATATAACCAAATGAGATACGAGCCTCTGCCACCACTTTTATTACGCCCCTCTCACACATTAAAGTGAAGAGGGTCATTATAGCGTGGTTTATTATTTTTTAAAAAGTAATACTACAGTTGGGCAGCAAGCTAGCATAGCTTCCTCACAGCCGAGGGGTTTTAAGTAGTGATGTGCGATATTGCTGATTTAGTTTGCGAGTAAAATTCAGGCCGGTATCGGCGACTCCGATCCGATACTTTGTGCAAATCCACTTAATGTGTCCGGTACATTTTAAGAAGTTGTGTATTTCATATCATTGCATAAAGAATACAGGACATTTAATTAAATAAATTATTGTTTTAAATAAATTATAAATTTAAATAGGTTAATAATTTATTAAAGTTATTTTAAACCTTCAGCGGGGTGGTTTACAATGTAGCGAAGCTAATATACAACAACAGAAAAAACAGGACAAGAGCACATAAAATATGTGAAAATGGTATGAAAAATAATAAAACCATTACAATAAATGATTAACAATGAAAATTTAATTCACAACTCACACACGGCTCCGTTTACGCTCAGTCGTTTTAGACAAACCAAGTATCGAAACTATCAATATTTTGATTTGAGAATCGATTTTAGTGAATGAAGAGCTGGTATCGGAAGTATCCATATTTCGAGTACCTCGATTGCAAAAAATAATCGAGGATTTTTTGTCTGCCTCGATGAATCGCTGACGTCACCCGCGCAGAGGGCAAAGAAGGTAGCCAAAGCGCAGCCCAGGGGCTCATTTGTCATTGCATCACTGCAGTAACAAAATGTTAAAAACATCAAAAATTTGTAAAAATAAAGCAAAATGAGAAAAAGATTTGGATTTAAAGACAAAGCTTTAAATAGTGATAATGACCACTGATGTGATGGAACAAGGAAGTGCGCGTCTCACTCACTTGAGCGTAATGTGTTCCACTACAGAAGGCATTTTCATTTTACTTTCAACACTGCACAAACTCAATATCTGATAAAGAATATTTGTCTTATTTCCAGCCAGCCTGTCTCACTTCAGTTATTGATAAATGCACAGCCATCAACATCATGTAATATGTCATCTAGTCTTAGTAAAGTCATTATTATTTTTCTCCTTTTCCAGTAAATAGTTAACAGTCTGGGAGGGATGAATTCATCTACAAAAGCAGCATCATGTAGGCCACCAGACCCACGAAAACACACTTTGTTCCTACACTCAATGCCAATTTAAGAAATAAAACACTTGATTATCTAAAAAAAAAATCAACCAATTGATAGTTTGTTATTTAGTGAAACGTTTCATTTTCTCTTGTGTGTTTATATTTGCTCTTTAGAAAGCAAAAATAAGTTTTTTCCGATTCATCGAAGAAATTTTCAGTAGAATACTGGATTGCTAAAATATTCGGTAGCTGCAGCCCTAGTTCAGACCTCTGTGGGGTACTCTGGAAGCTGTTTAAGTCGACGTCCTTCGGATTGGCTGAGTAACGTCAACACAGGCAAAAATAACCATTGCTTGTGCATTAACTTCTCACTTTCACCAGAGACACAAGTGGAATAGGCAATAACAAAAAAATTTCGACCTACAGCAGTTTTGTTTTCGTACATATACAAGCCGCACCGGACTATAAGCCGCGCATGTCCACGTCATAAAATGGCATATTGTAGCGCGCACGAGTCCGTGAGTACCAGGCAGCTCTTTATTTGCCAGGAGCCAATCACGAGCCATGAAAAAACTCATGTCAACCCATTGGAAACGGCAGGAGGTCATTACTCAATATAACAATCTGACTTACGGTGTCATCTTACAAAGAACACAAAATTCATCACACGGCAACTTAACACTCAAGAGCTATACCTAAGAAATATACAAACAAGTACCAATACAATAAAAATATTCCCATAATGCATTGCGTGTGCAAAGCATTTCATTGGAGGACAAGCAGCATAGAAAATGGATGGCTCTACTTTTTATTGAGAATCCTACTAACTCCTCCCTGCCAGAGGTGACTTGTTTCTTTGTCAGCTGCCTGCCGCCCACGGCATCAACATATGCGCATGACACGATACAGGAAAAGATTTCAAATTTCATGACATCATCAGAGACCCCCTTGTCAACCTTTCCTGACTCACAAGAGAGCGGCTTGCTGATGTCGTGGACTGAGCGACCAGCAGCGGCTAGCTGCTGATTGGCGTATTTCTCCCCCTCACAAGACGCCGCAGCCTTGAAACACTTAACCAAGCAATTGTTACACACATGAAATGTTGCAGCACCACATGCAGCAATGATCTTACTGCCGATCTTCCCGGCGTCCATCTTAGGACACTTATTTGCATGGATGAAAACCAACATCCTGTCATGTCTGTTCTTATTTATCTGTGCAGGAAGCCACCGTGACGTAAAATGAGGCAACGAATCTTTCAGTTATGGCCCTCAGTAGGGCACCCACCTCAGCCCAGGACAGACAACCACCAAATTACACATTTTAATAGATATATGTGTGGATTCTTTGTCTTTGGGATTCATATATAATAAGTGTGAGTGACTGATGTGGTTCCAGAAGTAATTTTTTTTAGTTTTGCTGATTACATCATCACTACAATAGTACTCGGTCGAGTGCGCACATCCTCTAAGGTTGACACGTCGACAAAAGAAGAGCGATGTGTTTGTTTCTCTGACCACATTGTGGCAGAGGACCATTTTCTGCAATCAGCAGCATTCACTCTGACAAGAACAAGGCAGCAGATGACCATCAGTGGCCTTTATTGTGAAGCCGCACACACGCATAAAGGACGGGAACTTCTATCCCGCTAACAATTTACAAGCTCGTCATTAAAACAACAGTAAGCCTGTCACGATAACACATTTTGCTCATCGATTGTCCTACAAATTATTGACGATAAACGATACTATTGTCAAAATTATTTTGAGACCATTTTTTTTTCATTAATGTAATAATAAAAAAACTTTTAATTTCTCAAGCAAATTTAACGTTGCCAGTCCTGCCTCTCGCCCAACGTCAGATGGGATAGGCTCCAGCATACCCCCGCCACCCTAGTGAGGGCAAGCAGCATAGATAATGGATGGATAAACAAACAACATAATAAATGAAACAAAAAAAGACCCAATGAAAATAAAATGGACTCTCAGTCTCATTTGGAAAAAATTTCACTTAAATAAAAATCGCACCCAAACCACAATATTCCTGATTTTGAATCAGTGGCACTTTCGTTATTGTCTGAATACAAACAAAAAAAATGGAGAAATAACCCGGAAATACTCTAAAGTCGTTGCACTTTCTTGATTCGCTTTTAGCAACATTCTGTGTGGAATACGCTGTTTAACTGCAGTCAGCGAGGACGCAGCTGACTCACCACAGCAGCTTCAAACAAACAAAAAAAAGAAAACGGGGTGCTTGTTTTGTTCCCTTAGCAAATGGAAGTTTAGACACCGGCTTTTATTGCATCCTTTTCCACACGTCTGCTCATTTTGTCTTTGTGCTCTGCCAGTGACATCAATGGACATCTTCCTTCTCATCCGCTGAACACAACAAGGCGTGAAGAGTGTCACCACTTCCTGCATCCCATGCCGCCCTCGTGAAGCAAACAGCCTCAACGTAGGTTAGGATTTAATGAGGTCAAAACCCAGTGAGGACGCCGGGGGCTCGAGAGCAGGTAAATGTCAGCATCTGCATGACATCCAGCTGATGACACATCCTGCAGTCACAATGTATACACACACACACACACACACACACACTGCCCAGTGAGGAGGGGAGGGGGCTGCCTCCATCTTTCCAGGCTTTTTGTGTGTTTGTACACAGAGGACCGACAGCGTCTTGGATCTGTGTCTAAAAATACACCATGCACTTTCCCCCCTCCCCCCACTGTCTTTTCCCTGATAAAATCCCTCGTGATGAGTTGCCGTCCCTTGTGGGGAGCGTCGTCACCCCGTCGCTTGTGTCGACGCTTGCGTCATTCCAGATACATGCTCGGTCAACAGAACAACTTAAAGGTTCTGCGTTTTCTACCAACGTGATGTTCTTCGATAGGGCGGCAGCATCCCCTTTTGCACCCGTTTTGCACAGCAATCTTCCTCAAGCGTGTTTAAATGAAATGCACGTGTTGTCTAACGCACACCGTTTTCTATTTTGTTCTCCAAATTCCGGCCAGCTCATGTTTAAAGAAAAAACAAACAACGAACGCATGAATGCGTTCACTTACATACATATTTGTCTTCATCGTACAATTTGTCCGGAGACAATAAAGTTCTGCTCTGTTCTCTGAGAAATTGACCTGCATCAGCTTGTTTCACACGACTGGGTTGTTCGTGGAATCTAAACAAAACGCTGGCTAAGCACCTTCCATAGTGGGGAGATCATTTATTACTGAGCGTCGCTTTCTTTTATTTATTTTGTTGAAAATCATCTGAGAACTTACACTTTTATTCTAATACACGGATGAGTGTAAGCTCTTCATCTTGTAGTGCGTCTTGTAAAGTTAAATATGTCGGGTTTTGCTGTATTATTGTGATTATTTTACGAAATGCCATGATGAAAACGGTACAAACACAGTCAAATCAAACGTCTACGAATGTCCTAGCATGACGTGAACGCATCTGACCTCTCCTCACAGCGGATGTTGCTCACCTTTGTCCGTCGTCCACGCGGTTTGCGACACGGCGCCGTAGCTCCGGAGTGCGCGCTCCGTGTCGGAGAAAGACTTGCTCATTTCCATGTCTGCCGACGCTAAATGTGCGCCTCTTACACCGCGATAATGACGTTCTCAGCCGGCTGAGCCAGCGACGCTGAGCATCTTTATCCGGGCTCCTTTGGTCTCTCCGCGTAGGGATGGAGACGAGACGCAGAGCGCATGCGCAGTGCTGGCAAGGAAACGGGGCGAGGGGAGACACCCATTGGCTCTGCGATGACGTTGAAATAAGCGTGGGTGACTTTAGACTAGGTCAGGTTTTTAGCCTCGGTTTTGGGCAGTGGCGCTTCTAGCTAGGGGACACATTCTCTCCGGAGCGACGCGAGGGGGTGAAAAAAATGTTTACTACTCAGCGCTCATTTCCGATGTGTGTGGCAGATGGGCGCCCTCTACAGGCGGGATTCTCGCGCCACCGTGCTGTTCAAACATGATCCAACTTCCACCACGTGAAGTGGATCAAACCAAACAGACAAGTGAGGGGGCGGGTGCCGTTAACATATCTAATTGTTAATATTATATTATATTAATTATAGTCACCTTTACGCTCCCAGTTACCCATTATAATAGATGTAATAACAGAAAATAAGACATTTAAGACATAAATAACATGTGTGCTTGTGTGTTGCAGTAAATGTGCTAGCCCGGTGCTAGGGGACAGGAAGTGATATCGGGGTTCTGAATTGAGTTTTATCTTGGTGCTGCAGTAGCTCGTGTTAAGGATTATTATGTGTTATTATTATTATATGTCTGGTGCTTGTGTGTCTAACCCGATGGTTGTCAGTTATTTTGTCATGCACCCTCGAGGGGACAGAAATGTTTTCACACCCCCTCGATTTGAAATACTATTGAGAACCTGATACCTATTTAATAAGCCCCACTATTTGAGAAGCACTTGTCTAACCGAACATTACAGTAACATTACTGACACCTAGTGACCAGTGTATACTACTACTTATCATAGCATCATATGAATGCATCTTCTGAATGCCTTATACTGTAAAGTGTTCCCTCGCTCCATCGCGGTTCACCTTTCGCGGATTCGCTTACAGCGTATGAATGCTGTTACAGGCCGAGCCCGGCCCTTTAAGAAGAATTGCATTGTGGGAGGTTGAGTGTTGTAGTTCTGTGCCTTAGCACAGGCCAGGTGTCTCTCTCTATTCTCTCTCCTCTGGCTACACCGCCCAATGTCTTCTGCGTCCTGATTGGCTATAGATCATTGTCAATTCAATCTCCTTTGTCTCTTGTTGTGGTCATGGCTAGCAAACGAGCTAACCATGTGAGCTGCTTGCTAACCGCCAATACTGTAAACAATAAAAGAAACAGAAGAAGCTAACTGTGTGAGGAAATATGACAACAGGAGCAATATGTTTTAACAAGGATAAAAAAAACAAAAACGCTACAGCCGAACGGCGCCAGGATGAAGAGGCATGAAATACGCACGAGTCACTTAATAATTTTTTGTGTCCATTCAATTTAAACTTTAGTGTTTAAACAAGAGAGAAATGTGAGAAAATGTTAATGCCTGTCTGGGAAATGTGTATGAAGTATATGGTGACGGTTGTACGGCCTTAAAACATATCTAATAATTGCAAAAAAATGTAGTTGGCTACTTCACAGATTTCACTTATTGCGGGCTATTTCACTTGTTGTGGGAACCTATCCCCGTGATGAACGAGGGAACACTGTATTTGCATTTTAGTTGTGTTTGACAATGTAAATTAGGCAAAAAAAAATGTAATTACATAAATGTGTATATTTAAATATATACATATATATTTTTTTTACTAATATGCTGTATTCAACCACAAAACAGCAGGTGATCAAAAACGTTTATGACCACGTTCTATCAAACCCTAGTAAAATTAAAGACAGAAATGGGGCCAAAAAGAAAATGTAGGAGTGGTGCTGAAGGGTGGAAAAAGAGAACATTAGAGATGGAAAAGGGGGCACAAAATAAAGTAACAGTACGGTTTTCTCCTTCTCATTATCTAATCCCATTTATTACATCAAATATGTCTTCATTGGTTCAGTTGCTATAATACACCTTGTTCAAATGAAGAAATCTGCAGTGAATTCATGACTTATCTTTATTATGCAGCATATATGTGTGTTTAGTAGCAGTATGCGTCATTTGATACGCCACAAACAAAATCTTGCCGAGGGACACAAAAAGCCTTCGGCCGGCCTGGCTGAGGAGCCAAAAATACAACAAAAACACTCACATTTGTATTTGCTTACATCTCAATCACAGTGCAACAATAACTTTAGTCGTGTCAAATACTCTGGGATTACATTAATATTAAAATCAACGTTACAAGGAGGCGACACATTTTAGCTTGTACAGTTTCACCACCGTCTCGAGTACACAATCGGCCGACACGGTCAGTGAATGGACTGTTTGCTTCCAGCGTTAGCCAGGTGCGTCTCAATACACTTTAATCTCTTTAAAAAGTTCATTTCTTTCAGAAGTTCAATTCAACAAGTGACATTTAACTCATAGACTGTGGATTCCGTACACGCAGGGTGAAACGTTTATTTTAAATTTAGATGATTATATCTTACAGTTCATACAAAGCCCAAATTCAGAAACCTTATCGTATGGTTACATTCTCTTCTGTGTGACAAACCAAACCAAAATAATCCCACCTGTTTGGTATACTGTGAATATTGTGAAGAAGTATCTTTCTATCTATCTATCTATCTATCTATCTATCTATCTATCTATCTACCTATCTATCTATCCATCTGTCTATCTATCTATCTGTCTATCTATCTATCTACCTATCTATCTATCCATCTATCTGTCTATCTATCTATCTGTCTATCTATCTATCTACCTATCTATCTACCTATCTATCTATCTATAGTGGTGTGAAAAAGTGTTTCATCAAACGAATGTAAATATTAGTCAATGACAACACAGCTGAACACTTTATGCAGTTTTTAAATTAAACTTTTTATTATTAATGGAGTAAAAATCCAAAGCTACATGGCCCTGTCTGAAAAAGTGATTCCCCGCTAAAGTCACCCTTAGCAGCAACAACTGCAATCAAGCGTTTGTGATAACTTACAATGAGTCTCTTACAGCGCTGGGGAGGAATTTTGCAGAATTGTTGTCATTCAGCCACATTGGAGGGTTTTCCAGCATGAAGCGCCTTTTTAAGGTCATGCCACAGCATCTCAGTGGGATTCAGGTCAGGACTTTGACTAGGCCACTCCAAAGTCTTCAGCCATTCAGAGGTGGACTTGCTGGTGTGTTTTGGATCATTGTCCTGCTGCAGAACCCAAGTTGCTTTCAGCTTGAGGTCACCAACAGATGGATGGACATTCTCCTTCAGCAGAATTCATGCTTCCATTGATCACAGCAAGTCTTCCACGTCCTGACGCAGCAAAACAGCCCCACTACCACCACCATATTTTACTGTTGGTATGATGTTCTCGCAATCACTATTTCACACAGGGCCAGGTGGGCGTGGATTATTTTTTTGCTTAATAATAAAAAGTTGAATTGTCATTGACTAATATTTAAATTTGTTTGATGGTCTGAAACATTTATGTGTGGCAAACATGCAAAAAAATAAGAAATCAGGAAGGGGGCTAACACTTTTTCGCACCACCATATCTATCTATCCATTCTACCCTATATACTTCTTTGCACTATATAGGTTTTGACATCATAAAAAGCAGACATAAACACATCTTTTAGTGTTATAAGGGAACACAGCTGAGTGCAAAGCTTCTTGCCAAAAATCACTGGCAGATGTTGAAAATTGACTTAGGTACTTGTTTGCAGATAACCGCATGATGGTGACATTACACCCAAAATGTCCAAATAAAAGCATGCAATAAAAATGATAAAGAAACATGTTCACTGAAACCAATACGGACATGATATAACTGATATTACATTCATATCTAGCAGAATATGGCATCAAGTGAGTGGAAGTCTCAAAACAATATTCCCTACGTCTAGTATTTACAGAGAACGGGTATTTTTAGATGAAAATGTACTGTTTCTATTGTATCTTTTGTTTTGGATTATCGTCCATAGTAAAGTTTATACTTGGTTTTGAGTGAATACAAGTATAAACTTCCTTCAAAGCAGCAGCTGCATTGTGATCATGGAATGACACGTGAGCGCCCAAAATTCTGCTTACTCTGCAACTCAGGTTCACTTATTTTCTCATGTTTACTTTCGCTGAAAAGTAGATCTAGGCCTGTCACCATACGCAATAAATGGATTAATTGAATGATTAAAAAAGACAGGTCGATAATGATGGCGCCCTCAATAAATTGACATGTGCATGTATGCGTGTGTTTGCGTGTCTGCTCATCTCACTGTGCCACACAGGCTGGATGACAAGAGGGTTCACTCTGCATCCGTCTGTGCGCATTGGTTCTATAGTGGAATGATGGGCGAGAGTGGGCCCTCACCTCATTCAGCCTCTGTGTGGAGGCGGGGCTACTTGTGAGTTGATAGGGAGGATTTAGCAGTTAGCTTTGTGAGCCAGCATATGCGAACATGAATGACGGTACAAAAGTGTTTCTAAGGCGGTGTGGGAATATTTCGGTTTCAAACAGGCAACAGGCAAACATCAACAAAATCGTGCAAAATGGTGCGCGCTGGTAGACTGTGTCACTGGCTACATTGCAAAAACATACATACAGGCAACTTCTGTGTCAAGCTAATGTCTCACACAGGTACACCGTATGCTATACTTGAGTACCATCTAGTGGTTCAAATGTGAATGACACCTCTCATGACAATAATCAATTAAAAAAAATTGCCGATAATATCGTTTATCGACGATAATTTGTAGCCCAGTTATCGACAAGCAAAATTGGTTATCGTGACAGGTCTAAGTAGATCACAATGGCTCAACAAATCATCATCATCATCAGCATGGCATCAGCCTACATATTTCTTCAATGTAACCAACCTGACGGAGTGGATGACCAAAGTACAGTGAGAAATCCATGGAATTGGATCAAGAGCAAATGAAATGCAACAGTAAAAAACATTTTTCTCTCTTACTGCACTCCCCCTACAGTTGTGAAGTACTTAGAAATAATAACAATAAATATAAATAGCCTTGGGAAAATCATTTCCCACTTTGCAGGATGCAGATGCCCGCTTTAGTTCACGTACTTATCCAACTCAGCTGTCAGGCAGATAGACCCTTTAGCTTTATAAAGAAGTCACGGAGATGCGGCATGAATTTAATTATTTCGTTTTCTGCAGACTCCACACTGTACTGTACCTGCACATTTCCCACATAAAAATGCACACACAGGGCGGGCTGGCCCTCCCAACTTGCAGAACACGCGCTGTGCGTAGGGCCCCACGATCCATGGAGAAAAAAGAAAAAAAAAAGACACGAGTAGTGTGACAGCACACAGCAGAGTAAGACAAGAAAATTATTCACTGACTCAGTACCTGGTGGCGTAATGGTTTGATCCCAGGCCCGTGCCCATACAGAAAAACTAAAGGACGATTACATTTTATGACATTAAAGATGCTAAAACCGATCCGATGTAGGTCAATGTATGCTAAGCTATCTGAACAAAAACAACATCGGAGCTTTGTGTTACATGTTACAAAGCAAACGAGTGTATTATGTAATAATGTATGTCTTTAATAATTCATTAATTTTATATTTTTAACATGCTGAGGGGCGGTAATATGATTTAGCATATCAGTTTTTGATTCAGTGATAAATTAGTCACTATTGGTTCGCGAATTATGAATGCAGCCATGTATTTATTTGCCACTGTAAATGGTATAATATGCCTCTCCGTTATTAAACACATTTAAAATTCCGTTTTCCCACATTAAGAACCAGTTTCAGGCACACACTATGAGGGTTGGGCATCGAGCGTCTAACATTCTGATTCTCCCCGAACAGTTCATTTTTAAAAATTCCGATGCCTACGTTAGGTGATCGACAAGCCCGTCGACCGGAAAAAATAGCCGCATGACACCTATGAAGAAGAAGCGTCAGGAAAGCGTTTGTGGTTGTCCGTTTCATTTCATGCAAAGGAGGGATGCGCCACTAGCATGATTAAACACCTCCACATTATTCAGAGTTCCCCGTTTTGACGCGCGCCGCCGGGCTCCTTCCAACTACCCAGGTAAATAAAACTACAAATGACGTCGATCTTACGCCAACATTGAAGCTGCATGCCAATACGGTGGCCAACTCAAACATCCCGCCAACGTAAGGCTGTGTACTTTTTCCATAGAGGACCTGACGTTAAAGCTAGCTTTAGCCAGGAAGTTGACCAGACCCCGAAGTGTTACTCCATTCGCTTGTTTGATATTCCGCACGCAGGTTAGTGGGAACTCAGTAAAGTGGTTAAGTTGGTTTGTCTGTTCTGCATCATAAGACACTAAAAAATAAAGCATAAACCACAGGATATGTGTCACATATCACATATCCTGTGATAATGAGCTTTCCAAAAATAGAACATGCGCTCCTACAGTATGTAAAGAGACTTCAAAACATTTATGTTCAAGTTCAATGGTTTGATATTTATTTACTGGTTGAAAATAGCCCTGTGAGAAATTCATAGTAAAGTAATTCATAAAAGTTCATATCATTTTTTTTTTTAAATCATGGAGACATTCAAACATTTCATCCAAGGACTTTGGTTAGCACCCTTGTTTAAGCCGTGCAAACTTACGGAACCGGAATCGAAACGAGGAATCGGATTCACTCAAATTCAGACGATGCCCAACCCCACACAGTATACAGTACTGTACTTACAATACGTGCAGTTACGCAACATCACGTCTTGCCAATGCATCTTCCTGCTGGAAGATGTTGAGTGAATTGACTTGTGAGCCGGCACCCTCTGCTGGATGGAAAGCTGCAGCACTCATTTCCCATAAAGATTTTGCCGCTTTCTATTTAGGTTAGCATAAAAGAAAAAAGAAATGTACAGGTTAAAGCAGAGAGAAGAGATCTGTGAATATGTGGGGCAGCGAATGCCAAACTGGGAACAGGTGGGGGAACTGCTGTACCGTATGCAGCCTCTATTCACTTTAATACCTGATGCATATTCACTGTGGTATATGGAAGACAACGCTTAAATAACCTCCCACTCTTACGGCAGTGTTGAGGAGCACCTTCTTACTCAATGGCCATAATATTAGGTACACAATTACATCTAATTAGTTGCATACAAATTCTGCCTTTTTATTTAACAGTATATAGTTTGCAGCGGCGTCTCTTTATATTCTCCATGTGTACCTGATGTTGTGGCCGATGCTGATTCAGGATAACCTTGGCAGTTTTAGCCTGAACATTGACCCCTGAGTGACACATGAGCTGCACTCTTCTCTCCGTGACTGCAGCTGCTTCTCCTGTCCTTTTTTACTTGTGTTGAGATGGAGGAGTTCCTGAAACTACCTTACTTTTCACTTCTTCTGTCTCCTCTGTGGGCACCGCGAGGTTCTCTTTGGAGGGGAACATCCATGCAAGGGCGGCGCCGGCTGTGCCGTCGCCGCTCTGACGTGAGAAGCATAGGAACGTGGCCCAGACGAAGGCACAGCAGCCACTAAAGGTGGTCCGCACGTATGGAGGCACCAAGGCAAAGTTTAGAAACTGTGCAGAGATAAAGTAGTAGTCAGAGTCCAGTACTGATTATACCAGTTGTACTACTCAACAGACAAATTAATATTTCAAGGAATCATGAAGAACCTTTGTAGCTTTACCACAGGTCAGGGGTAGCTGGAGGCTGTAAATCATTTGCGTTGAGCACCCAATGGCCATGAATGTAAATCTATGCCTAGAAAGGGAGATTTCATATTTACCTGCATGAAGGGCCAGAACATTAGTCCCGTCTGAAAAGAGAAACACCACAAGATAAACCCAGCATGCTTACGCCAAAATTTGTGGTCGAGACCGACCATGAAAGCTTGACAGAAATGCGAGTCAGGAGACTACACTGTGTTCCAAATTGTTATGCAAATAGGATTTTAGTATCATCAACATAAAATGTTTTGTTTTTCAATGAAATTGATGGTTGGCATTGTGTCCTGGGGCTCTTCGGATGACTGATATCAATCTGTCATAATTACTTTGCTAGGTGAGCCCAATTAAAAGAAAGCCACTTAAAAATGACGTCCACATTATTAGGCATGCCACAGATTTCAAGCAATATGGGAAAGAAAAAGGATCTACCTGCTGACAAAAAAGCGTCAAATATTGCAATGCCTCGGACAAGGCATGAAAACATTCAATCATTCACAAAAACTTCCAAACGGTGAAGACATTTGTGGCTGATTCAGACAACAGCCGTGATTGTGCTGATAAAGGCTGATGAATTTTCAAACAATCCTGTTTCCTGAGGGCCGTGCAACCTCGGGTGGTCCGGCTGGATGAAGTGGAGGATGGCCAGCATATCTCAACAAGGTTGTGATGTCAGCAAGAAGGTGGCTGAGTCGTGTTTTGGATCGGAATCACTGGGAGAGAGCTGGTAGGCCCTTTATGGTCATTGAAGGTGTGAAAATGACCTCAGCAAAGCATGTAGCGTTTCTGACTGACCACTTTCTTCCATGGTACAATATGAAGAACCATATCTTCTGGAGCAAAATGACCTTCATGCATGACAATGCACCATCTCATGATGCAAAGGATGCCCTCTTCTCGGTCATTGGCCCACTTTTTTCCCCTGACCTCAACCCAATCGAGAACCTATGGAAAATCTTTGAGGGTGGGAGGCAGATCACAGCAAAACAGCAGCTGTGGGGGGGCTATTCTGACATCTTGCGAAGACATTCAAGCAGAAACGCTCCAAAAACTCCAAAGTTCAACGTAAGAATTGAGAAGGTTCTATCAAAGGAGGGATCTTATGTTAACATGTAACTTGGCCTGTTCAAATGTTAGCCATTAAAATAGCTTTTGCTTTCAGTAAATATGACCTCCTGATGCTGCAAATTCAACAAATGACCATTTTCAGTTGTTAACAACCAGCGAAATGCTTTGAAACTCTGTTGTGTGTAATAATGTGTAAACAGTGCTTTTATTTTGGAAAAAAAACACTTATCATTGGGAGATTTGTTCAGTAACATCCAAATTGTACCCTAAAGGTCAATGACCTGAAAATGATGATGACTGCAATTTATATTGACTGTTTAAAATGTGAGAAAATGATCATTTGCATAATAATTTGGAACACAGCGTAGTCAAGCATTCACAAAAGAGTATTCCACGAGTGTTTACCATTCCCCAACATTCTACATACTTTGTGAGAGGCGACAACTACTTTTTCTTAGACAAAAACGTCTGGTTTTCGTTAATAACAGCTAGCGGCATCCCAAAAATACAATAAAAGTGCAGGGAGACAATTTTAAAAGAGGTGAACTATTAAAAATTTCACCCACACATCACACGACAGAGGACAAGCAGCATAGAAAAAGGATGGATGGATGGATGGATGGATCACACAACAGACTCTTTGTATCTATACAGTAGTACAAGCTGCTGATGACAGAGTCTGTGACACTCTAAGCTCAGCGGCCACTTCCCTTTGAGAACATCCTGTTTGAAACTTTGTAATGTTGATCAATTGTTAGGTGTCATCTTGGTCTCAGGATGTCAAAATGTGAACATGACGAAGAAGACTGTTTAAAAAACAATTCTAATTCAACCAAGGGCATTTATTGGTCCATTTGTGAATCACACATCCATCCATCCATCCATCCATCCATCCATCCTCATTAGGGTTGCAGGGGTATGCTGGAGCCTATCCCAGCCGACCAGCTGTTTCGTGGTTGACTACGGCCTATCAGTAGTCAAAAAATACGCATGTTTACGGAAATTGTATGTATTATTGGACAAAATTAAGCATTGTCAAGCATAAAAATGACTAAATGAACTAAAAAAAGCATTGAAAGACACGATAGACAGTTTTCTACACTAGTCGCTAGGTGTCAGTAATGTTACATTATGTTACATTGATGAGTCAATAGCCACCACAGGAAGTACCGGAAGTAAACAAAGAAACAAGGAATGCTAACAAGTGTGAGTCTACTTTATGCCTTATTTTCTCTAATTATGTCTACTATACTGGGTACTACGAGTCTAAAGGTGACTATAGGGCTGTTTTTTCATGTCTAGAGGGCTCTAATAATATTTCAAAAACATATTTAGAAGGTAAAACCATAAACAGGTTTTCTGTGCTCTAAATATTCCATTCATAAACAAGGAATCCTACTTCGCGGAAACTCACTCAGTCGGGTTTGGAACCAATTAATTGTGATAAACGAGGGACAACTGTAGTGCATTTTAGGTTCCTCCTGTAATTTCACCTGAAAGCTGACTACAGTGTTCCCTTGTTTATCACGGGGGCTAGGTTCCAAAATAGCCCGCAGTAAGTGAAATCCGCCAAGTAGCCAACTTTATTCGTTTACAATTATTATCGATGTTTGAATTTTAATGACCTACGAGGGTGGACACAAGAAATGATTAAGTGACTCATGCGTATTTCACTCCTGGCCGTGCCTTTTCGTCCTGCCGCCATACGGCGGCAGCGTTTTTGTATCCTCGTTAAAACATATCGCTCCTGCCGTCGTATTTTCCACCTCCTCGTCCTCCTCCTCTAACCGAAGATTTATTTATTCTGTAATGGCGCCCTACAGCCGCAACTTCTTCCGCCTCTGCCTTTTGGGTGCGACCACAGGTGCCTTTGACAGTTTGTTGTCGGGGATAAACCTTGCAAACATACGGCATTTCAGAGTCACACTGCAAGCGATCAAACATTTATGTCTATTTGGCCAGCTAAGGGTCTAAGACTAAGACTAAGGTCTACAGTCCCTTAGCCAATCGGGACGCTGTAAAACAAACAAACAAACAAAGCACCAAAAAAAATTAGGTTAAAAAGCGAGTCCACAAAAGGTGAACAGCGATGTAGCGAGGGAACACGGCATCCCTAACTTTTTCGAAGCAATATATTTTATTATCGGTTAAGAAATAATGCAGATCTGATTATTAGTTCCGCACTGCCAAAAATGTTAACACAAAATAGTCGTTTGC
Source organism: Dunckerocampus dactyliophorus (assembly GCF_027744805.1). Lineage (NCBI taxonomy): Eukaryota > Metazoa > Chordata > Actinopteri > Syngnathiformes > Syngnathidae > Dunckerocampus > Dunckerocampus dactyliophorus. The sequence goes on from NC_072824.1 coordinate 29,234,070, forward strand.
GTACGTAAACACAGTTCTACAAATTCATGTGAACCTGTAACCACATGACTACAACCCTCGGGAGTCCGGAGGCATTATGCCAAATTAAACACACCTGTGGAACACACCCGACACGAGCACTGCATACGCAAACACTCACCCTCTTTCTATCCACTGGGCAAAACCCATCTAATTCACCAGGTGAGTGACCTGGAAGGTAACAGGTTTGCTTTCATTCATAGGATCGTACTTAGGTACTTACCACACCGACTGGCACAAGCTCTCAGTGACCACGAGGATAGAAAGAGGGTGTGGTACGCACCCTCAGGTGTGCTTGATTTGGCATAAAGCCGCTGACTCCTGAGGGTTGTAGTCGTGTGGTTACAAGTTCACGACAATGATGACATCTTGTCTCTACGCTGACCTTGTAAGTGTTCAGGAATTTGTCCCTGCAGTCTTCCATGATGTCGTCTTTACCCTCCAAGAAGCTGACACCTGTTCGGCATAGAAGACACCTTACTGTCAGCAGACCAAATGGTGTGAACTGTCGTAGTAATGATGGCAAAACGTAGGACATGGGATACATCTCTTTTGTTTTATGATGGGATGATGTGAAGCGCTGGTTTGAAGCTCTTCTCCTGTCATGTTGTCATTGCATCACTTTGCACGTACAAATGAGGGCCTGTCACATGCATGTCCCAGTACAGTGCATCCGCAAAGTATTCACCTTTGCCAGAGCGTGATTCCAAAATCAAAATGGAATAAATTATTTTTTTCCCATCAAAAGTTTACATGAAACATAATGAAAACATTATTTCTTCAATGAGCCAAGTTCCATAAATGGCCCCTGCACCACACTTTGGACACCTACGCGTGTTTTGCCTGGAAGGCGAGTATGTCCGAGCCCTTGTTGGTCAAGGGCTCGGTTGCATTGTGGAGGGGTTTTTATAGCTTTCAGACGTTCAGCGCACGGCATTGCTAAGGTGGCGCTCACTCCTGCTTGGCTCCTCGGAGGACACTTCACCGTTGTTGATGGCTTGTATTTAATCACCCAATAAATCCATGACACAAGAAACACTTAAATGCGCACCCTTACTTGCTAAATACAGCATACCGACCATGTCGCTTAAACTCATCTTTTCTATGTATGAGGTGTGTTATTAAGTAGATGATCGCCGCTATAAATGCGATGAGCGTGAAACAGATGAATCGGTACAACAAACAAGCAGCTATTTAATGTTCTGGCTTCATACTTGACGTTGTGTATTTGTGGAAGAGTCACACGTCTGCCATGTGACCGCTCCTTCTCAAAGAACAATTGCTGACCTTTACACCACAAGACGGGACAGAAGAACCGGTTAGTCAGATAAGTGTCCATCTGCAGGTAAACCATTGACTGACCTGTGTAGAAAACGCTGGTGGCCAAGGGTGCCGCCGTGGTCTGATCCACCAACAGCTTCCTCATCACCATCCCGGCGGAATTCCCGGGAAATCTGCGCTCCAGAAAACGCATCCAGAAGAAATTGAAGTTGCCATGGAAACTGAACGCAACCACCGCAACATTCCGTGTATGGCTCCAGTCCATTTTGTCCCTCTGGGAGAAGCACTGGTGCACAAAGTCCCCTCCCGCGAACAGGCAACCGTACAACGTAACGTTGGTGACCCAGGGGAACCGGCGGACATGACGAGCAAACGTATTTATCATTCTTGTAGCCCGGCCGGCACTGCTTAATTCAACACGGCGTATGGGAGAACGGTTGGACAAACGATGTGCATCCCTGATGCAAATGTTTTACTAAATTCAAGACGGTTTAGATGTGCGTCATTTGTTCCCAATGAGATTCACGACATCAAAATGTCGGATTGTTTCCGATGGGCAACATTCCTAGCAAAAACAGCAAGGTGTGTTATGTGTCTCGATCAATGTCAGGAAGTCTTAAAAGAAATACTTGCATAGAGCATCGTCCACAGGGTCATCGACTGACTCCAGTTAGGGGAGCTGGCTTCCTTGCGGCATCGGCAACGCTCTGGGGGCGTGGTTATTTGTGTCTCCGCCCATGCTTGTTTTTGATTGGCTGCGCCATTTTGGGGCGGCAAAATAAAGACACAAATTGGTCAACTAGAAAAATGGAAGGTACAAAAAAAGGTTGGGTTGGTTGGTTTGAAGTATGCCTACACTCTTCAGCTTTCAGTCATTTATGAGCCGCTTAATACACACGTTTCATCAGTGATGGAACTTTCGGCTCTTTTTAGAGAGCCAGTTCTTTTATCTCGGAAAAAAAGACGAGGAAAAACCTAAATGGCTCTCAACGACGCGAACCGGCTCTTAGAGCTGATTCGTTCAAGACCGACACATCACTACGTTTCATACACGTACAGTACGACCGTCTAACTCAAATTCAATAGGAAGCAAAAGCAAAATTCATCAATAACCATTGCTGTCTCTTTTAGGGTGGCTTGGGCCCCTTAAAACTTTCTAAGGCTTGAGTCAAATGCGCTTAAACAAATGCTCGAACTTATTTAATCAACATCATTGCAGGGTGGGCGTTAGGACCCAGCGGTCGTATGGGTTATTAATAAACTAGACTGTCAACATGCCCTCAAATGACCAACAACATACCTAAAGGCCAAGCTCTTGTTTACACACACACAGCATAAATTGTGCCCTAACTTCCTGTTCAGTGCAAAGTCAGCTTCAAAATAAAAGCATGGTAGTGTTAACCTGAATTCTGCCACACCAGGCGGAAGCTGCACTTCATTACTTCGCTCTAAGCAGATGTAAGGCTCCTGAAGTCATCAGTGTTTTTCTTAGCTTTCCTTAAAGGTAGACTTACCTTTCAATCAAGGTGATATCCCCGTTTTAATGTAATTGCTCCACACATAAGGCACATATCCTTGCACCTAATTCCCCATCCTGATAGACTTTGTCTAGCTATACTTCCTACCCGCACTTAGGGGAGAGAGACACTTGTGTCATACTACTGTGTGATCTGTTGTCCACGGTCTCCCTTCTGCAGAATAAATACCAAAAAGACAAATTTGTCGTTCAGCGGTTTATTTCTTCTCTCCACCGGTGCCAACAGGAATTTTCCACAACTCTCATCAGCAGGTACTTATCGACTTGTTGTTCAATACATCCAGTATTCATCATACAGATTTTTACTTCCCTGCTCGAACCCACTAAATGAGTAAAAAAAAAAAAAAGAGACAATGTTTACATATTCATTAAAAGGAAAACGGTGAGGCAAAGAGGACATCAACATATGACAACATAGAAAGAGATGGAAGGTGCAGACATTATGTATAGACACATTAGCTGTTTCAGGCAAGAACCGAATGCATTTTTTTGTCTACCCTCTCCACTGGGCCAGCCAGATGAGTCAGGACAGGCATTCCATAGATGTAATGTCCATTTTAAGACACAATTAGAAAAGCAGATAGGTGATAGGAAGGGCCACTCTGTGCAAGAATCAAAAAGAGGTGAAAATAGCTGTTCCACGCTAAAGCGGTCCTTACATCCCGACATATGTGCTCCTACGTGCAAAAATGGGGATTAAAAAAAATCGCAAGAGGTGCGCATGTGTAAGACTGCAACTGGACAGTCACTGGATAAATGCTAGGCTTTGTCCCGTCCATCGGACGCTCAGCGTCTCTGGGGGTCTATGGGGCAGCGGGCTGGCCCGGACGCTCGGCTTCTGAATGATGATTGGATAATCTGTCTGAGACGGAATCCCTTTGTGATTGACAGTCAAATGAACGAATCAGCGATCTTGAAGTATAAACCTCCACCTGAACATTTTCCAAGTTTTTCAATTCCGTTGTTTTGACCTGATCTACTGTAGAGACTTCACCAATCCCCAGCGACTTTGTCTTTGTTAAAAACGACTAGCGTTGTGTGTGGTGACTCTCTTCTGTCACTCTGCGGTTTCTTTCCCCAACGAGCAGCGGCAGCTGTGGAGCTTCTACCCCCCCCCCGTCACGATCACTCACAGCCGGTCATAAGGTAGCCTCGCGCAGCAGCTCCAGCTGCACATCATGGCAGGTACTGCTGTAGGAAGCCAGTACGCGCATCTTGCAATCGAAGTGGCTGGGCTGCACGAGCCTCATACGATGCCCACACACGTACCACAGCCTTACATGAAACAGGCACAAGTCACACACCGCAATCACCATCAAAAAGCTGCCACTTTTCTCACGGAGGCCGAGCGGCAAGCACGTGGGTGTCACGAATCACGTGTGACCCCTCTAATACCCTAATTCCTCTACGTGCTGGCCACGGCCAACAAATTCCCCACAAATTGCGGAGCCCATGCATGTGGTAACTCATACGTCGGGATGTAAGGACAGCTTAGGGTGTAGACGAGGGTGAGAGGGAGACGACCCTCTCCCACTCACCGCTCTCATTCCTGTGATAGAGCTGTGGCTGACCCCCAGGGAAGAGACTGTCGGAGTCTGGGTGCTCCAGGAGGAACTGGATGGTGGATTTGATGTGGTGGACAAAGTGCGGTGGCTCAGCCATTGGCGATGTGGACAAGTACTAGGGAGGATACAAAAAAATTAAATAAAAATTAATAACAGTATACACCCTGTCCACACTGCAACCACAACCACCCCCCTGAACAACTGATCATAACACGAAGATACAATTACCAAACTTAAAAGATGAGCAGGAGCCGTTTATAAATTATTTACCTTTAAAATGATGTTGTCGTCTTGTGACAACCAAAAGGCAATTTCCATATTGGGAGACCACTTGCAAGGCCCAATTTTAACAAGTCCTTGGCTAGAGTCATAAATATCAACCATCTGTCAAATACAAAATAACACTGAAATAAAAACTTTCGAAAGATCTTTGAGTCAAACATAAGAAGGACCGACATCGTTTTGTTTGTGTGCTCTGCTAGTGAAGACGTCGCAGTTACCTGTCCACCCGTGAAGGTGCGTGCTGACCGCAACTCCTCTACTGGTCCTTTATAAGGGAAAGCTGCAGGGAACACCTCCCCTGTTTTAACATTTATACCTTTCCAAAAACACAATCATCAAGTAAATACAAGTGGTTTGCATCTCAAGCAAAGCGTGACATCCTGGCTAGCATACACATACCTACGCCATAAACTGCAGGTCTGTGAACTGTGTTGATGAGAACGTCGTTCATTTCTGGAATCACAGAACAATGGATGACGCACAAGTAGGGACAGTTGGAGACTTTTGGAAAGTCACATCATGTTACCGGTAATGCAACATGTTTCCAGATGGATATCCTCTTTCAGTTGCTGGAAGGCCACTGTAAAGTGAAAGGAGACCTATGAGCTTCCCAGAATTGTATTCCCATAATGTGGCGGCGCAACCCACCGAGAATGTTAAGGCTCAGTTCATGGGATGTCATTGACTCGTCCTTAAATCCGCCGACGAGGTGCAGCTCAAGTCTACTTGAAGGAAATATAAAAGGCAGAATAAATGGATAGAAGTTCACTACATGTATTTGTTACTACATGCATTGTGTGCCAGTAGCGTACCTGCCCTCCTTGCTGCAGTTGGTCAGTGATGTGACAGATTTGACAAAGAGCGGGACTTCAGATCGAGTATTGGAACCGTCGCAGTGTGCGAGGCAAGCAGCTCCACTTCCTTAACCCATGGAAATCTGATTTCAACTCATATACAGTAATCCCTCATTCATCTCGGTTAATTGGTTTCAGACCGTGATCAGTGAATTTCCACAAAGCTTATTTATAAATGGAATATTTTCGTAGTTAGAGCATAGACCACCCGGTTACGACCTTCTGAATACAGGTTTTAGCATTATTAAAGACCTCTAGACATGAAATAACACCCCTAAAGTCACCTTTACACTCATATTATCCAATATAGTAGACATACAGTAAGAGAAAATAACCCATTTAAGACAATTTGTCAACAAGTACTTGCAGGGCCTATTTGTAGTACTGAGTGTACCGAGTAGACACCACACTGGTCCTGCAACAGTGGTTCGATTTTGTTTTCATTTGAACAACAGTTAGCATGCTAGCATAGTCTGCTTCCACATATCGACTGGGATTCAACATCTCCTCCATCGCCTTTGAGCGTCGTCTAATCCCAGAAGATTATTTCTCTGCGGTGGGCCCTTTCTCTGTGGGCCTGTCGGTAGTAAGACTCTATGCTTTTTTTTCTTGCTTTGTCTCTCCTGCTGTTCCACCAAGCTACACCGTTTCATTGCTGTGGGATCCAGCAAGCCCGGGTCCCTGTGTCCTCTCGTCTCACTACAACTATGCCGCCGCTGCTTGTCATAGACTGAACTCTGCACTTTTAGCCCTGTACGGGCCTTCTGCAACAAGAGATGTGCTTTGTCCCTTATAATCGTGAGAATGAAAGAAGAAAAAAAAAAGTGTGTAAAATGCGTAGTCAATTGACGACGGCTTGACGCAGTCTAAGCCTATTGATGGCAGCGTGTGTTTTTGCTCACGTTTCAATCGCATTCGATCGACTTTTCTACCATCTTTGTTTACACATTTTGCCCGGCTCTCATTTCTTCTGCCTCTCTGCCTACAGTTATCCGCCTAGCTTCTGGTCCACGGACTCCAAATGTGACTGTTTTTTTTTGTTTGTTTTTTTAAACCAGCGTGACATTTAAAACAAACAAGCAATGCGGCTGGTTCGGAACTTGTTTTTGTCCCACAAGGAAGCTACATGGGGTACGTGCTGACTGACTTTTTAAAAATGCCACACGTTGCCCGCTGCTCTTGCTCTCTCCTCTCTGATTTTGAGTACCTAGCTCACCAAAGAATATTTGCTTCAACTCTTAGTATTTGCATAACTCTTCAATTCAGACATGATGCCTGTATTTAATGACAAATGAGTCCTACCCTAAAAGTATTTTGCACACCCACTTTTTAAAAACCGTGATAGAGTGAAGCCACAAAATTAAAACCACGAGGGACTACTGTACAGGCAGAAGTAGACAAAAAAAACAACAAAGTAAGCAAATGTTACCTGTATGCCGCAGCACAACCAAATGGCAGGTGGTGGCATCGTCAGAGCCAATCACTGAAACGCTATCTGGCGTACATGAGACAGAAAGGTTTGATGTGTGATCAAAGTGTCATCTTGATGCTATCTTGAAACTGCCATAATGGAGTCAGATGGGTACAAATAAACTGCAGACTGGTGGAAACCTTCAGCCACTGGGGTTTCCAGATAAAAAGAATTAGGTAACACCTGGATGTATTTAAATAAATTGTTCTGCTTACTGTCTTCTGGTGTCGTCGCAGCAAACTCTCTCTGCTGGACATACAGGAGGCACTTGGGGTCAACATCAGTGAGCGGCAGGGAACGAAAGGCTCTTGCATTTTCCTGTTGTACGAAAATTGTGTTAATCAAAAGCAAAAGTTCAAAGTAAATCATATCAATGAATTAATTTGTAGATTTTACTCCATCAGTCGCATTATAAGTTACGAGGACAAAAATCACGGACTGAAAAGAGATGGTTCTTAACAGTTTACAAACAGTACCACTAAAAACCCTTGGAAGGTTAGTTTTTCTAATTACATAATCGCAAACACATTCAACGTTATTTAATGAATGCGCTACACATTGAAATGCAAAACGACTTGTCGGTTGTCACCAGTCATCCACTCGTTCCCAAATTATGTCAAATGCTGACTTTCTGCACATATAATACCGTGAATTTTGTCAAAATAAAATTGCTTCGTTCTAAATATGTCAACTCACAAACTGATGTTAGCAATACAGGTGGCAAACCTACAGTGGATGCTGAATGAATGGCGTCACTGTTGACTGCTGATGACAGCTTCTCTCGAAGCTAACTTTAGCAAAACTGCCTGAAAACCCACCTGTAAATGAGGATACGTGTCGAACAGTTCAGCAGTCGAGGTTAAACTCTCTACTACTTTATTTCGAATAAGCAAAGGCATGTCCTTAAAACTAACAGCATAACATACTATTTTATAGTCTGATAACTACATATTTGGCTTAATATGTAAAAGACCACTTCTTCGTCTGGAAAAATTCTTCTTCTACGCTTCCTTTTGTTTTATGGCGGGTGGCACGCAACGTAAAAGGTGCATTACCGCCACTTACCGCATTGGAGTGTCAGCCAACGTTCCCTAATATTCTCACACATTTATATATACAGTCTGTCGTAAGTCTTCTCAGTGTTTAAAAAAATACCATTACTGCTTCTTAACCTGCGCTTTCCCTCCCTTTCTAAATCCACTCTAGTGTATTGTATATCTTCTTCTACGCTACAACTCAATAGTTTATTTTGTAGCGCCATCTTCTGGCAAAACTTCTTCTGGCATACTCGCAAATGTACAATATTCACCATTATCACTACGCAACTATTTATACGCAGCACCAGCTCTATAACACGGAAGCTACGATGAATAGCAAGTTGGAATTACGCCGTAAAAGAGGGCAGAGAAAATAAAGAGCGAAAGCGATAAGTTTCGTTAAGCCTGTTTATGTTACGCGTCACAAACTGCTTGGCTCATTTTTATTTTATCGTAATTTTGGTCACAAAGGAAGGTATTTGTGTAATAAGTAAGCTAAGTGTTTTTGCTGGTAGATAAGAGTGTCTGTGTTAAATTACAATTGCTATCGAAAAAATCCAACTAGCCAACTGGCCTACAAAGTACTGCTTTTTTTGTGACCATGAGACGGGGCTCCTCTTATGGCGACAGAGACCGGGACCGTGGACGAGACAGGTGACTTTTGCACATATGATCGTGTTAAACGTTGAACGGAGCCCATGTAGCAGTTATTTCCAGTTTAAATCAAGAGTGCAATGTTGTCTTCTGTCTGATCGTGAGTACTACTACTACTACTACTGTTGTCCAGGAAATGCGGTTTTTCGTGGTGATAGTAATTAGCCGTTAGTCAGTACGTAATTATAGTTCTGCTTTGTATATTTTGTTATTGCACAGTTTATTATTTACTTTATATGTGTTTTACTGTATTGTGCAGTACTCAATTCTATTGCTGTATATTTATCTACTTGTATATGTCTTGTGTTACAATAAAGTGTGTTTGGCATTTATTGTCCTTAATGTGCGGTTCTTATCTTGCAGTATGTTAGCATGGTAAAACTGCATGGTTGATTCTGCATATACTACTTTGTGACCTTATAGGCCTCGTTCTGCGCCAGTGGGTGCTCGCCATAGTGGTCCCTCGCCCATGAAGTTTGGGAATCTAGGCGACCGTCTCCGGAAAAAGCGGTGGAACCTGGACGAGCTTCCAAAATTTGAGAAGAACTTCTACACTGAGCACCCAGAAGTTCAACACTTGAGTCAGGTATACATTATTCCTTTCACTAACATTTGCACGCCCGCCCATGTTATTTAACAAATGGAGCCTTTTCAGTTGACGGTATTTCCGTCAACAAAATCGCCGATCGACCTCCCGTTATTATTAAAGATGAAAAATAAATGGTCTGTGAACGACGTCAATCCAGTTTTTACATTTCTAGTATGAAATGGAAGAGTTTCGGAGGAAGAAGGAGATCACCGTTAAAGGCTCTGACTGTCCCAAAGCTGTCATCACTTTTCAACAGGCACAGTTTCCACGTGAGTCAACCAACGCTTAACATTATGTATGTAGAGCATCGCTGCGCATCACATCATCAATGAAAATAAGATGACACTAGTCAAAAGTCCAATGCAGCCATTTATCAAAATTCAACCCCTTCAGTCGCAGCCATTTGAGATGATTTTGACTGATCTTTGAAGGGACACAGAATACTGTGTTCTATGGCTATATGAACATGGAACCTACTAAAAGAAAGGTTAGACTCCCGTCTTTCGTCAGAAGAAAAAAGTTTGTTTCTGCTCATTTCTGTTCTTTCGGAAGCAGCAGTAGAACATTGGTAAGTTTCAGGAAAATATCAGTTCCAGACTAGAAAAGGGAGAAAAATAGCTTTTTGTGAAAAGATTTCAAGCATAACTTTCACTTTGACACAAATATTTTTTGCTTTTGTGACAGCTCACATATCTAAACAACTGCACCGCAACATAAACAACACAAAAAAGGGGTTGTTTTACATCAAAATAAAATTTTATTTACAGATACAAGACCGTGAACTATTTACAGTTTTCACATTTGGAATGAAAGTGTGTGTGTGCGCGCATGTGCGCATGCGTTCAAATTTCCCCACAATGCGTAACCTTCTGCACGCTACACTCACTTCCTCCTTGCTGTGGAGGGTGTTAATCCATGCAAAAGATCCATGCCGAGCTGTCATCAAATGCACTTCTGCCATTTTTGTGGCTTAAAACTGCACCTCTTTTGTTGTGCGCTTGCTTCATCACCTCTTTTTGCCTCTTGCGCAAAAAAAAAAGTAAAAAAACATAAATACATCCTTGGTATTGAATGAGTTAATATGGATGAATCCATCATCACCGTTAATGTGATGGAAAATATGAACGCAGTTAACCCATCTGCAGGGACGAATGACTCAAAATCCCGGAAATGTCTTTAGCACAGCATTTCACAGTTTGTCCTAGTCGTGTTACAGCTGTGCATGGGCAAAAGGACAGTGGATCCAGTCATGGCAGGCTGCAGAACCAAACAACAACTCGATATGGACGACACTACACAGCACGTACGTTGTTTGCCCTCTCAATGAGAAAAGCACAAAAAACCCGTGGCAGAACAGTCAACTGACATAAAGTAGTATGCACACTCTACAGGAAGAAGTTTTTTTCACTGAAGCACTTACAGCTTAAAATACCACATTCACGGTAAACGTACGTTAGTCGGGGATTCTGCTAGCGCTTTGTCAAAGGCGCGTCGCCCAGCTTTGCAACAAGCCACCCTCACGGATCGTTTGAGCCTCAGTAAGTCTAATTCGGACAAATGGACACAATTGCCAAGTGGATTGCAACAAATTCGGATAATAACGAATTTAAATGAATCCACAGCAAGCCATCGTCATCGGAACAAAACTTCCTCGTTGTCACTGGACGAGCGCGAGATGCATTCCTGGAGACTCTGAACATCACACAACGTCTTTATTATTTGTGCACATGTGGTCTAAATAAACAGAAAAGTAGACATTCTCATCGCCCACGAACGAAACTCGAAGCAAAACTGTACTGCGAGAGTACAATTTGCTGCATGTAAATATGCTCGGAAATCCCAGAAAATACATGTACAGTACACTCAAAACATGTGAATTCATCTTAAATAACGTGGTGTCTTTGAACACAACCCCTCATTGCTCTTCATAACGCTGCTAAAGTGCGACTGAAATGATCTGCTACTATTAAATTGCAGAGTGCCATTGTTGCAAATGGTGATTAGTCATGATTGATTCATTTGAAACGGATTCATTTGATTGAACATTTTTAATCGTTTGACAGCCTTGGGTAAAAATAAAACAAAAACTGTGATTTTGGTTATTGATGGCTTCCTTGTCTCTGGTAGAATATGTGATGGACGTGTTGATGCAGCAGAACTTTACCGAGCCTACCGCAATCCAATCTCAGGGCTTCCCTGTCGCTCTGAGTGGCAGAGACATGGTGGGCATAGCGCAGACTGGATCTGGAAAGACTCTCGCTGTAAGAATGCATGCATGTTTATGGCATTTAATAAATAATAATTGTGCAGTGGAACCTCGGTTAGTGTACACCCAGGTTAGCTTGTTTTTCGGTTAACTGGGAAAATTCCCGCCTAGTCCTGTCACGATAACAAATTTTGTTGGTCGATAATTGTGCTACAAATTATTGTTGATAATCGATATTATCGGCACAGAGAAACAAGCAGCTGAGACATATGCATACATGCACATGTCAATTTATGCAGGGCGTCATAAATATCGACTTTGCTGGCCTCGATATATTGACATGACGCGTGGCCGCAGCAACCATTGGCCACCACATAGCTCCGCCACTGCGTGCGAGTGTGAATGTGTGGCTCAGAGTTACGAAAGTTATACGGCAACCGGATCGGCCCGATCTCGTGGTGGAAGCCGATATCATCTGATCTTCAAAATTCAGCTGATCCAGATCCTGAACATCAGATCGGGACATCCCTAATGTAAAGCTATTATTGTAAAACTATCCGGAACAGAGTAATTTAGGAAAATGTATTTGGTTAGAGTACATTTTGGTTAGAGTCGGACCTTCCGGAACGGATTAATGACGCTGACCAAGGTTTCACTGTATTTAATTAGCACAGTTACTAGTGCAGAAATGATTCACATGATTGATCAATGAATGTGACTCTAATCAATAATAATATCGTCCTCTTACACTACACTTTCCACTAACTTTGTGTATCTGCAGTATCTACTTCCGTCTATTGTGCACATTAACCATCAGCCCTACCTGGAGAGAGGAGATGGACCTATTGTAAGTTCATGTGCTCCGTTTTTCTGAATTGAAGTTCAAACACAATCTGTTGTCTCTATTTCAGATCATTTCCCCGTGATATGTAGAATACAGTTAGCCTGTTCAAGTGGTGAAGTGTTCGCCATTACAGGACTTTTACACTTTAGGTAATGCTGTGTATAACATTTTAGCATAAATATGCAAATATATGCAATAAATTATGATATGAAAACATGAGGGAAAGTATTAACATTAAACGTCTTTTGTTAGATTCTGTCTTTCTACCGGTTTTCCTTTTAGAATGTGTCAGGCCAATAAAATATAAGCTGTGTGCTGCAAAAGGCCCCCGGGCCACACTTAGGACACCATAAGATAGAACTATAACAGGCGACTGTGTATCAAGCAAAGGCGGCTTATACCCATAGTTTCTATTATGTCTCGAATGTGTCTCATTTTGCGGGATCTCCGTGTCAAAGAGGCTACTGTTTTTCCTTTGTTGTCGTAATTGTCTAACTGAATTATGGGCCTGCGAGCAAAGCGCAGCAGCCCATGCTACTTATTCTGCTACCGTTAATGCTGAATGAACCGTGCACCAAACCCGTGCATATGTCCACGTCATTGGAGAGGTCTTGATCATGGGTAGTGTGCTATTTACAGCGTGCAACATTTTGTCTAACAGTGGCGAAGTAATCGACGAAAAAAATTACTCTGGGGCAAGAACCATCTTCTGTTATTTCTTCGCATAGGCTGCCATCTTGTGGTTTTAAGGAACGTTAGGTCATTTTCATCGGTAGATATTACTATGCTATGTGTTAGCATGCTAACGTTAGCGTGTTAGTATTGCTAGTATGCTAACTTTAGCATAGTAGCATTTGTCTACCAATTTCATAGGTAGACACTACACATACATCCATTTTTTTAGGTTTTTATGACTATGAACTTAACGATATCATAGCATGCTAACATTAGCATAGTAGATTTTTTTTGCCAATTTCATAGGTAGACACAATTATGCTATGTGTTATCATGGTATTATCAGGTATAATGTTATCATGTTAACAGTTATCATGCTAACATTAGGATACTTGCATTTTTAGCCATTTTCATGAATATAAACTTAAGCAGACACTTAATGCTGTCATGCTAATGTTAGCATGTTAGCATTGCTAGCATGCTAACATTAGCATAGTGGGTGGGTGGAACGATCCCAATGTCAAACATTGCCGATATAGTGGGCAAATTGATCCCAGTGTCAAGGTTGTGACAACATAGTGACCTGCAAAGATACAGTGCCGTACCGGGGGTAATTGCAATGGCAGCCCAATTAAAAACTTCTACTGAAATTTTTGTAGTTAGTCGATACTGTTGTGAAAAAAACACGGTAAATGCAGATCAACCCCCTTTTTTTTTTTTTGCTTGAGTTCTAGATTATTGTTCAACTTTGCACCATGTTCCTTGATCTTCTAGGTTAAATTCTGAGTTGTTCCTAGGGTGTTCTCAGGGCCCAGTGTACTTCTAACTCTTTGCCTTCTTGCCTAATAGTGTTTGGTCCTGGCACCGACAAGAGAGCTGGCCCAGCAGGTTCAACAGGTGGCTTACGAGTATGGCAAGTCGTCCAGAATCAAAAGCACCTGTGTCTACGGCGGAGCACCCAAAGGACCACAGATTCGAGACCTTGAGAGGGGTGAGTATGCTGTTAGTCTGTATTGGCTGCTGATGGCAGTTCGACACCGAGGTTTCGATTCGTGCTGATGAAAACCCCGCTGAAGGCACTGTGGCTCTCTGTGGTGCAGGTCTCCTGAGCTCTGCCTTGTGTTTATTTGTGGGAATTATAAACATTGTAAACATTGTAAACATTATAAACATTGTAGTGTGAGACAATGTGCACCGGTCAATACCGTGAGGCTTGTGTTACATACTACATGACAGTGAGTAACATTAGCATCGTAGCTAACCATTCAACTGCAGAGAGCAGCGCTCCTCTACTCACCTCGGGTCGCAGGGCTGATGAATAAAGTTGTCCGGATGACACGACTGGTCCACGATCCAATCACTGATCCCGATTCACTGGTGCAGCTCCAAGGCCACACCTCCTATATCATGCGGACAGGATGAGACGTATGAATTATAGCGCCTGTAACACTTTTTAAACGCTGCCAATGGTTGACAGTTTTTTTGGGTGAGCGTTGTTATTGATTTGGTGTTTTTCTGTGTTTTTTGACCGTCATGGGGCCAGGAAGAGAGGTTGTTATGTGGGAACACTTCAATATGATCTGATAAATCTGTGAGCAAGTCTTCTCCAACCGTGGAGAGGTGATAAGTAAGAAAACTAGGGATGTCACCGATATTATCGGCCCGATATTGGCATAAAAATGTAATATCGGTCAATATTGGTATGGGCATTTTTCCCTATAATGAAGCCGATAATAAAGATAATGCTGTATACAGGCCTACGGGCTCCCGTATTGGTGTACCGTATATGATGACCTCAGCAAAAACGCCTCTAAAGCATTTAAACAAACGTGGGTGGCTAACAGCAAGCTAGCTTGCGCCTTCCATCCACCCATTTTGTAAATATGCCACCTATCCTCACTAGCATGTAATGTAACAATTCCCGGAAGTAAGCGACGGTAAAATCTGACGCTGTGTGTGTGCGTTCGATTAGAAGAGCCTGTGGGGCCGTCTGTGAAAATGCTGCTTTTTCATCCATCGGGTGTATTTTCATTCATTTTCATCGGATTTATACTTGGGCCACCCCGCTGCCCACCTAGACATTTCAGGTATCAACTCATGGCCACCCCTATGTGAGTAATGGTGTCACCTTGGCCACCCCAATGAAAAACAGTGAACTGTTGGGGGGCGTGAGAGGCAGGGAGTGCTTTCAGTGCTAGTGCAGACCTACCAACATGTAGAAGTTTTCTCGTACTCACCATGCAATTTGTGCGGGTGCGGCCAGGGGAAATAACCCCCAAAAACAATAACCCCAAGAAAAAAAACGTTGAACACATCCATGCCTGCAGCTTAATGCGGAAGAACTTGGCTTGGAGGTTGAAGTGTCTAATCTGGTTGTTGGATAGATGGAAGCCTGCTTCCTGTGCACTGCTGACACGCCCTCGAGCAAGACGCCAAACTCCCCATCTGGTCAGAGCGTGTGCTGTCGTGGCCACGCAATCCCGTGTGAATTTGGTTTGTCCTTTTTTTTACTTTTGCAGGTGTTGAGATCTGCATCGCCACGCCTGGTCGCCTGATTGACTTTCTGGAGTCGGGAAAGACCAACTTGCGTCGCTGCACTTACCTTGTGCTGGATGAAGCTGACCGCATGCTGGACATGGGTTTTGAACCACAGATTCGCAAGATTGTTGATCAAATCCGGGTAGGAGGACGTCTCAGCTACGTTTTACTGAATGATGGTTACTGTTACATACATTATCTCCCTCTGGTCACCATCTAAGCCTGACAGACAAACCCTAATGTGGAGTGCAACCTGGCCCAAAGATGTCCGTCAGCTTGCTGAAGACTTTTTGAGAGACTACATCCAGATTAATGTTGGTGCCCTGGAGCTCAGTGCCAACCACAACATCCTGCAGATTGTTGACGTTTGCATGGAGGATGAAAAGGACCACAAGTAACTCAGGCTTCCATCTAAATAGCACTTGCTTTTAAGTAACGCTGCTCGTTTGCCTGCCTGTGTGTGTAGACTTCTTCAGCTGATGGAGGAGATTATGGCAGAGAAGGAGAACAAAACCATCATCTTTGTGGAGACCAAGAAACGCTGTGATGATCTGACGAGAAGGATGAGGAGGGATGGGTGAGTGATACGGCTACTCGATGCATCAGTGGCATCAGACTCGGTCCTGCTGTTGTTCCCCACATGTAGGTGGCCAGCCATGTGTATCCATGGAGACAAGAGTCAGCCAGAAAGAGACTGGGTGCTCACAGGTCAGACGGACACAACTGGCAAAGTGAATCCTTGTCAACATTAGTCGTTGTTAAAACTTACATGGGAATGGATGCAGTTGAAAAATGTCTGTTTCTTATTTTGCACAGAATTCCGAAGCGGGAAAGCTCCCATTTTGATTGCCACCGATGTTGCCTCTCGGGGTCTGGGTATGTCTTCTCTTCTTTAAAAATACTCTCTCACTGTCATCGTTGAACCCCACTCTGGCGTAGTGTAGTATTAACTTCAATGTACTTGATATTAAACAAGAGTTTACTTAAGTAAGCAGTCCACTGCTTCCCACAGGGCTGCAATCTATCTGTGGCAGCGTTGGGGAGATGGTGACATAATTATGCAATCAGCAATTTTGCATGATTGGCCATGCCGCATTTGCAAAAAGTTCATTAAAAAAACATGAAAAGCAAAACGAGGCCAAAGGTTTACAACAGGGGTGCTCACACTTTTTCAGCCTGCTAGCTATTTTTACAATAACCAAGTCCCAAAGGTCTACCTCCTACTATAAGTATACAAAATATATATTTACTGTCTTGATAAACACGAGTATTTATGTGTGTGTGTGTGTGTGTGTGTGTGTGTGTGTGTGTGTGTGTGTGTGTATATAAGTGGTCATGATCTATCTCTGACTATAAAACCTATAACATATACATAAACTCTAACCAGCAGACGTTTAAACTACTACAGTAAATACTAGTGATTAATATTTCACATTCAGAGTTTCAAAGTTTACAGTTAACCAAAGTAGTTGATATCGTTCACAATTCAATTCAATACGGCAATAAAGATAATTACGCATCATTCCTCAACAACTGTGTACATAAGTACTGTAAGTAATATGTCGGCCAAAATAGCTAGCTAGCGTTCACTTGACACGCACTTCATGTATTACGTCCTGTTAGCATTTGCTATCAAACATTATCGATACACAAGAAATGAAAATAATTATGCAGCCGAAGTGAAGGCAACATAATAAAAAGGTTTCAGCAACGGGCACATTTTCCAGTTCATCGTGAAATAATACGTTTAAGCAAGGGAAGAGTAGAAAAACACGCGTTTCTATAGTGGAGTTCATGATGCGAAGCAAAGCCCTCAAATAATTCACTTTTTTTTTCTACTTAGCTAGCCGCTACAAGTGATCTTACCGCTCAGTTAGTCTATCCATAATCGGAAGATGAAAGTTGCATCTCTGTGTGTAGTTTGAGATACAGTATCTGTTCACCATTGCCGCGGGGGAGCAAGAGCGAATCAGGAGGCAAGCTGGCTATTGTCAGCTAACTGATGTCATATGACATCTACAAAGTGACATGTATACCATCGACCCAAAGTACCTCGGCAATCCACCGGTAGCTTGCGTGGACGTAATGGCCACCCCTGGTTTAGAAGCAGAATGGAATTTGTTCTGTCACTCCTTTTTGTCTTGTTTAGTCAAACTTGAGTCTGTGAGGACTTTTAGATGGGGGTGGGGGGAGAGGCCCACAGCAGCACCCGCTGCTCGTTGAGAAGAGTCGCCAAAATCTCTTGCTAGATTTGACATCAGTTGCTTTTTCGAAAAGAGTAACCCGAGGGGCCTGATCCTCCGCCTGACCAAACGCGGCATGATGTTTTATGAGCTAGGGCGAGCAGGTATTGCAAAATCTATTTGGCCGATTAATTCAATTATTTTTGGCTTTTGGCGTTATTTGCTTAGCCTTCTCACTGTCACGCACATATGGGTGAGTATTGCCCAGCTGCCGTTTCACTGATGCCGCACAGCGAGCCTCGAAAACTCACCGTATTTCAAGTGTTTGTCATTGACATCCTGTATTAAATTAAAGCTTTTTAACATGCTGCCACGCAAGATATTTTTCGTAGCATGTGTTTACAGGATGCAAACTTCACATCACTCTCACAATTGGGATATAAGTTCCACACAGCAGACATGCGCAGTGGGAAAGAAAGGGGGAGGCGGACACTATCCAAGACATGAGAGCAGGACGCTACACTGCACACGGGGCCCTATACAGGCTGCAGGCTGCGTTAGTGCAGTTTGATTTGTATAAATGTCCAGGTCTGGAAAAGTATGGAAATGGAAACTCAAGTGTGGAAAATATTCATGTTTCCGAGACTGTCACCAGTGTTCTGTTTTCTGAAAGATAAAATTATGAATAACTAAAAAAAAAGAAGAAGAAATCGATCAATCTGTTTTTCTAAGGTGTTCGAGTTCGAGCACACGGTGGCCGATGTGTCCCATTAAACATTTAGAAAGATTGACTAGTTGAATGGCGGCCAGCCCTCTGCTCTTCTTCTCCTCCAACCTTTTGTATGAGCTACATGACCTAGCTATAATCTCCTGGGAAACTGTACGGTGATATAATGGCATACATATTCCGAATAATGAAAGCAAACGATTAATCCCATCGTTTATTTACACGATACTAGGGTTGCAACTCACGATTATTTTCTTAGTCGATTAATCTGAAGCTTCTTGTTTCCATCGGTTAGACCCGAGATGGACCAAGTCAACACGAACCAAACACAAACCGTTTATGGTTTGGTACACAACGTATCACAAAAGAGGCCAAAATGTTGATCACAGTTTTCCAAAGTCAAAGTTGATGTGTGCGAGTGTCTTGTTTTGCCTAAAATAGAAAGGTAACACGTCTGAGGGACTCAGGAAATTAAAAAATATTCACATTTGAGAGGCGCAAATCAGAGGATATTTACATTTTTAAATCAAAAACGATTAATCGAACAGCAAAATACTTGTCGATTGATTGGATAATTGATTAATCGGCGTTTAATTGTTGCATACACATCTCGGAAAAGTGTGGAAATGTTGAAATGTCAAACCTGTAGGAATTTTAGTCATGTCGCCAAGCACTCACGTCTACGTCAGTCAGACAGTCCAGGGGGCGTCGACGTAAACGGGTTCCGCTGTATCAGAGCCAATTGCTATTACTGCGCCGGGAAAACACAAAGGAGGCTAGTAAGGTGAGCGTGTACGTTTTGAATGACAAGGAATCCGTCCAACCAGGACATTATGTAGGAAGTTGGCAGCTTAACGGCCGCCCAGTACGGAGGCTGGTCCACTGGTCTGTTTCTTGTTACTCTTGTTACAAAGCATCCTTCAAGCGGGGCTCTTTGGCACGCTGCCTGAATGGAGTGTCTCTGTTGGGTAGACACGCCCCAGTGACAAACACTACACACACATACATACCTGCACTGAGTGTGTGTGGTGCCCGGTGACACTGCCACAGGAGGAACGTGACTAGATGATGATCTCCTTTGTTAGTGTGCGGCTGTAAATGTGAGAAGGGGGGATAAGTGTCTTTGACTTGCCAAAATTCCCATCACTATATTCTTCTTCTTTTTTGTCCCCTCTTCTCCTCGCAGGGTTTGGCAGCACGCAGCAGCTGTAGCAATCTGCACTGTCGCTGCCCCCTCGCTCCCATTAAAAGTAGAGGTTTGTCTAGTTTTTGAGGGGTTAAAGCCCCTCCCTCGTCTTCCTGTGGTTACCTTAGATGCCCATCCCTTCCCCCTTCCCTAGCCTGATATTGTCAGCGTGTAAGTCCAACGAGCCTGTCACGGGAGCAGCCTGAGATACCCGTTTGTCTGCTTGCCGATCCGTCCATAAAAAAAAAAAGCAGACAGACTGGGGGAGAGAGAGAGTTAAGGCGGGCTCGTCTGGATCCAGTCCTGGCCAGGGCCCGAGGAGGTTTCCTGCAATGTGACGAGAGAGCAACAGAACCCGCCGTCGCATCGCTCGAGGTAAAGCGGTTCTGCTCCCGTCTGACGTTGCCGGTGTGCGTAGAAGGTGAGGGATCCGGTCTCCCTCACCCTCAGCCCCTCCCTCTGAACCAGGACTGATCACCACAAAGGGGGTAAGTACTGCATCGCCCCTTTTCCTTAACTCCTCCACATAACCGTTCATGCAGTTTCCGCCATCATGCCTTCTGTTTGAATGAAGCTGAGTTTGTGTCATGGTGCATTGTTGTGTTTGCTTCTAAGTGTCATGACGGAGGGGGGACGAATCAGAATCAGCAGTGCGGTCAGAGCCCCACATCTTCTGTAATGAGAAACAGACTACTTGTGTTCACTCAGTCTGGCCAGCGACAATCACATGACTGGTCAACGGTGTCTCGTGGATGACAATCCAAACGTCACCTGTCCCAGCGTTTTACATCAAAGCAACAGCAACGTCGTGTTGTGTTGCTCTTGCTCAATGCCGCTGTGGTAAATGCAGAAGCACGCTTGTAAAGGGACAAAAGGGAAGCCAAATCTGTTTGCACTACAAAAACTGAAATATGAGTAAATATCAGAAATCAGTATATTTGTATAATTAATATTTTATACATTTTTTTATGTTAAATGCAGGTTTTTATTTTTTTTGTCCTCAATATTTTCTTAACATCCATATTTTTCTGAGCAAAAAAGGCATTTTGCCGAGTAACTTTCCTGTTCTGTTGGCAAATTATTTCCTCATTTTAAGAAGTATTCCAATTTTAGAAGAATTCCAATTTTAGTACATAACACTTAAAGGGATAGTTGTGATTTTTTGACATGAATTTGCATGACGTCCCCATCAGCAGTGTAGTGCATCAACAGTGACTTCATCAAAATCAGTATTCATCATCTCCTGACCGAAGCGTTCATGTCTGAAGATGCTTGTTTGTCGCTCTCTTAAAAACGATTGCTTCCTATTCAAAAGATGTCGAAGACGTCAAGTTTGTCATCAACTATGACTATCCCAACTCATCGGAGGATTATGTCCACCGTATTGGACGTACAGCCCGCAGTACCAACAAGGGCACTGCCTACACCTTCTTCACGCCAGGGAACGCACGGCAGGCGCGCGACCTTGTCCGAGTTTTGGAGGAAGCCCACCAGGCCATCAACCCCAAGCTGCTTCAGATGGTCGATTCAGGCCACGGAAGAGGAGGCGGTAGTTATCATTGTTTGTTATTTTTTTTATGTCGTTATTGTGTGTAGAATTTTGAGGTCACAAAAGCTGACGTGAGCGCTGACTTGCGTTGATTGCCGTGTTGTTGTCTTACATCACAGGTGGAAGAATGCGTTACCGCGGCAGCAGCTCCCACAATCCCAACCTGATGTACCAGGACGAGTGTCATCGCCGCATGCACCCCGGAGAAGGAAGCGGCGGCAGGGATAGTCGCTCCGGCTACGGCCGCAGCGACCACGACGACGAACCTCGCTCTTCCTCCTACAGCCGCGACCACAGGAACAGCCACAGTTTGAATCAGTACCAGGGTTACAGCGGCAGCTATAACTCCCGCGGCGGAGGCCAGTCTGCGAGTAGCGGAGGGATGGATCAGTCGAGTCAGCTTCAGGGTCAGTTCGCCCAGCCTCCTCCTCCTCCGTCTGTGCTACCAGGGGGGCCTCAGCCTCTCATGGCTCAGCAGTTTGCTCCACCACAGCCCCCATTAATGGGCTTCATTGGGCAGCCGCCCTACCGTTTTAACCCTCCCCCCGGCCCGTCTCCCCGCCCGTAGTGCTATGACGAAGGGATAGTTTGTACTACGTGCCTAGAAAACATACACAGACTCTGTTTTGCTATGGTAGCTGCAGGCTTTAGTGTCGCCCTGCGTTGTGTGTGTCTGGTTTACGTCAGCATTACATTCGACTGTTTTTTTATATATTTTATATAACCTGCATGCATACACACAAATGGCATTCACTTGTCTGCGCAGTCATTCTTTTTTGTAATTGCTTAGCTTTGCTTCAGAAAGTGCTTTTAATTCATCTATCGTATTTTCCGGACTATACAGTAAATCGCTCCGGAGTATAAGCCAACTGCACAACGAAGAAAACGACATAAATAAGTCACACGGGACTATAAATGCGGGAAACCAAGAACAGACATTTCATCTTGAAAGGCAACTAGGGGTGCTCCGATCGATCGGATTTCCGTGAAAAAGCATGGTATCGGCATATGCCGATACTTGATTTATAACGCCAATCTGCTCTGCCCCCATTGCAACATAATAATAATGGATTAGATTTTATAGCGCTTTTTTTTTTTTTTTTTTCAAGGCGCCCAAAGCGCTTCACAATGAAGTGAAGCTAGTCACACACTGGTGGTGGTCAACTACATCTGTAGCTACAGCTGTCCTGGGGTAGTCTGACGGAAGCGTGGCTTCCAACTGGCACCTACGGCCTCTCCGACCACCAAACATCCATTCGCATTCATACACCAGTGTGGGCAGCAGGTCGGAGGTCTAAGGCGGATTGCCCGAAAAGTGGCTGGATTTGTCGTACTGGGTGGCCGGCCGTGGAGGAAACCGGTTTTGTGTGCTTTTGTATTGCAATTCTCCTTAAAGAAGGTGCTGATTCTCTTATTTTGAAAAAGTCAAATATGTTTTTGTCTAAATGGATGATCGTATCGGCAGCATACGGAACATCCTTTATATTAACAAAATGGAGAAATAGGCGTCTGTTCACATAACGTATTAACAGTTATTCGGGTAACTATAGCCTAAACAACATAACATAACTAGTTTACTTGCAGCTTTTAATCTGCGGAATATGATTTTCTTTTTGGGGGCATTTGTGGTCCGTCTTTCTCTGTGGTCTTTATAAGTTGAAGTTTACATTTTCAGTGGTACAGGAGTAGCAGCTGCTGGCACACAAGCCTAGAGCGCCCTCTCGTGGCTGTCGGTGTGAAAGAAAACACAAGAAAAAAACATATAAAAGTCGCTCCGGAGTATAAGTCGCAGAACCAGCCAAACCATGGAAAAAAGTTTGAATTATAGTCCAGAAAATACGGTATTTCTTTCGGAACATCTGTTGGGGCACAGCCAACCCATTTATTTTTTTTTTTGGAGAGGTGTATCTATTTGGGATTATGCGGCCTTGGCGGAGGTCGAGGGGCTTATGATGGCTTTGGCAAAGGACACAGAGAAAGGAAAAGTCTCATGCTTGGGGAACATTTTCTGTTATTTCTGAGCACCAGCTGTTGTACCAAGTGGAGGTTGTCCTCCCCCACGTACATTTGTTACCCCTGCTCTTTCACATTCCACGTCATTCCGTGTCTCTCTCGTCTAAGCAAGTTACTGCACCAAGTCTTCATACCATAATAAGACTTTATATAAATAATTTGGTATGTGGCTGTATATATTATCACATTTAAACTATAATACAACTGAGCAGATTATATTTTATTATATTGAATATATGCATGCAATTTCATCAGTGTGTTCCACATTTAGCCATCTGTATTTGTGGATCTCATACTATAATGAGGTGATTTGATACAAGCTCTGCACACACTGTGTGTTTTCACTCTTTAGGGCTAGCTGGAATTCTGCTCTTGTTGGGCCTCACAATAGTGGGACTGTTTGGGTTTGGGACAATGTCCAGGTGAGGTCAGTATATCTGCCTGTCAAACGTTTGGATGATACATTTGGCTTAGAAGTATAGACAAATGTATACCTATTGGAGCATTTTTGAAATTTTGAGTTTTTGCTTATGTGATGAAGAAAATTGAAAAAATGATTAGAAAACATGTCAAGAACGTATGCGTGTCTTGTGTATTTTTTTTTTGTTAATTCAGTATCTTATAAAATTAAACATTTCCAAAAAAGTAACGCTCAATTGAACCCCTGAAATCACTTCACTTTTGCACCATATTCTCATTTATCAAGCTGCGCCTGCAGAATTGTTGGTTCCGACTGTTTTCATGTACAATATTAATTCAATGGAACACATTAAAGATGTTTTGTTGTAACCACTTTAGTGTGCAGGTGATTTGCTGGTTCTTCAATACTAACAGTTAAGAATCAAAAATCAATCCAGTCCGCCACCAATATTTGTCTTTATTTTAATATCTGTGTAATCTCAGTGGCTGTTGACCCATGCTGTAAATTATTCTCATGTACCATTTGATGCACAATCATTACAAGAGATTTACAGTACATAAACGTATGCACAAAGGAAAAGAATGACCTTCATCCCAGGCACGTGTGGTAGATTCACTGATCAGATGTCAACTTAGGACTTTGTGGTGTCCCTCTTTGGGTCAAACAATGAAGAAAGGCAGCAAACAAGCAAAGACAAGAATCTGGCAAAGGGCGCGTCTCGTGCAAAAATCAAATAAGTGCATGTGATATCATTCTATTGATCCCGAGTGAAATCTAATGTAAATATGTTGCAAAACGTTAAGAATGTCTTCTTTAGGTCGGGAAATCACAGCTGTTGTTCACTATCCAGTGTTCCCTCGTTTATCGCGGGGGATAGGTTCCCAAAATAGCCTGGAATAAGTGAAATTCGCTGATTAGCCAACTTTATTTTACAATTCTTATGTTTTAAGGCTGTAAACCCCCTCACCATACACACACTTTATATACTTTTCTCAGACAGGCATTAACATTTTCTCACATTTCATGTTTAAACACTCTCAAAAAAGTAAAAACCTTCGCTTGAATTTTAATGATCAACCTACAAGGTTGGACACAAGAAATTAAGTGACTCACATTATTTCACTCATGTGACCGTGCCTTTTTGTCCTGGCGCCGTTCCGCTGTACTGTGGCGTTGTTGTGTGCTTGTTAAAACAAACTGCTGCAGTCCTCCTCGAAGTGAACATTCATTTATTCCGCAATGGCGCCCTACAGCGGCGTAACTTCTACATTCCTTCAGCACGTCCAGAAGGCCAACCTTTTGTGCGATGGTTAGTTAGCATCCTCCTCTGCCTTTTGGGTGCAATTGATTGGCTGTAGACCATTGTCAATCAGGACGCAGAAGCCAATGGGCGGTGCACACAGACGAGAGAGGGACGAGAGCGAGAGAGACACAAAACAAAAAAACAAAACAAAAAAATTATGATTGCACTAAAAAAAATCCGCGACAAAGAGAGTCCGTGAAAGGTGAACCGCGATAGAGCGAGGGAACACTGGACCAGCAACACGATTAGGTTGTAGTTTGCATTGGTTTCAAAATGGAAATATTGTCTTCTAATACAGTAGATGGTTCAAAGACCACCAGCGAATAGTTAAACTATTGATGCCCCCTCCAGACATTGATGTTCTGCAATTTTGGATGAATATT
This sequence comes from Dunckerocampus dactyliophorus, assembly GCF_027744805.1. Lineage (NCBI taxonomy): Eukaryota > Metazoa > Chordata > Actinopteri > Syngnathiformes > Syngnathidae > Dunckerocampus > Dunckerocampus dactyliophorus. The sequence continues at coordinate 29,259,386 of NC_072824.1, forward strand.
TGCAATCAAAGTGACTGTTGCAATTACTACATTACTGTAGATTCAGCTCCATCACCCATTGCCATTGTTCACTCGGGTCACAATGCGGGTTTCAGCCCTAAATGTGCCTCACGCTTCTTAAATGCATTTCAAGTATAAAACATATCGGTACTCACCGCTCATGAACGATAACGTAAGATGATGAACACGGCGCTGCCAGTTTTGCAGCTTTTGAAGCTGGTGCTTTCCTAGCCAAACCTTTGCGTCTCACAAGTACGGTGCGTTCAAGGACCGCCAAACAACGTGCAAAATCTCGATGCTTCACGAAAAAACATTACCAGTCGGGCATGAAGATGTCATCTATAAATTATTCCCAACTTATTGTGAACAAGATATGTTTTCTGCAGAAACAGACTATTTTGGGAGAAAATAAGCTTCAGACCAAAAATCTGCGGGAATGCTCAGTCGCTGTGTGATGATCCACTGTATTGTAAATTACTATACTCAGCAACGTAGAGGGTGAATGCATTTGAAAGTGAAGCATGATGGGGTTCTACATCACCACAATCATGACAACATTGTGAAATGTCCACCTTTCTAACAGCCAATCAACAAGCATGATCATCTTATCAAGACAAAATTTGGATATAGCTCTAGGTCTTGTCCAGCGTGTGTATACGACTTCCATTTAGCTGCGGTTCATTCAAATGCGTGAGTTGCTTCATAAAGGCCAAACTGCCCCACTTTCCGTGTGATCACAACACTCATGACGTGTCATCGATGCCAAAAGGTGGAGCTGCCATTGCCGCATGCTTTCGTGGAAAGAACAACAGGCACTCTTAACGTAACGTGATCGCCGGTATTTCAAGGTTGGCTCATTTAAAAGGAATTAATTTAAATGGAAGAGACAAAAAAACGTGAAAGACAGGAAGGCACCAGGTAGAAACGTTTCCACCCAACACGACTGGTCTCTTTAACAAAGAAGTACTTTTGCCTGAACCGGTCATGTGGCACATCTTCAACCCAAATTCCAAGGAAGCGGTGGATGACATTGGAAATCCTTCTCGCTAAAGATTGCCCCAGGTGGTTGGAGGGGGGAACTGGTCCACGTCGCCCGATTCATCGTGAGAGTTGTCCCCCAGGTTGAAGGTTAGCTTGTAACGCAAACGTACTTTTTCCTGAAACGTGAGAAACACGAGTCTTTACTTCACCTTTGATGACATGCTCAAAAGTGTTTGCCCCTTCCCGATTTCTTCTTCTTTTGCAGGATTGTCACACTTAAAAGTTTCAGATCTCAAACATTTTTAAATTTTAGTCAATGAACACAACTGAACACAAAATGCAGTTTTAATGAAACTTATTAAGGGAGTAAAAAATCCAAAGCTACATGGTTCTGTGTGAAAAAGTGATTGCCCCCTAAACCTAATAACTGGTTGGTCCGCCCTTAGCAGCAACAACTGCAATCAACTTGCAATGAGTCTCTTACAGCGCTGGGGAGGAATTTTGCAGAATTGTTGTCATTCAGCCACATTGGAGGGTTTTGCAGCATGAGGCGCCTTTTTAAGGTCATGCCACAGCATCTCAGTAGGATTCAGGTCAGGACTTTGACTAGGCCACTCCAAAGTCTTCAGTCATTCAAAGGTGGACTTGCTGGTGTGTTTTGGATCATTGTCCTGCTGCAGAACCCAGGTTGGTTTCATCTTGAGGTCACCAACAAATGGCCAGACATTCTCCATCAGGATTTTTTGGTAGACAACAAAATTCATGGTTCTTCCAGGTCCTGAAGCAACAAAACCGATCCAGCCCGTCACACTACCACCACCATATTTTACTGTTGGTTTGATGTTCTTTTTCTGAAATGTGGCATTACTTTTAGGCCAGATGTATGGGGACACACACCTTCCAAAAAGTTCAACTTTTGTCTCGTCAGACCACAGAGTATTTTCCCAAATGTGTTGTGGATCATCAAGATGTTTTCTGACAACATTGAGATGAGCTTTCATGTTCTTTTGTTCGGCAGTGGTTTTGGTCTTGGAACTCTGCCATGCAGGCCGTTTTTGCCCAGTGTCTTTCTTATGGTGGAGTCATGAACACTGACCTTAACTGAGGCAAGTGCGGCCTGCAGTTCTTTGGGTGGTGTTGTGGGGTCTTTTGTAACCTCGTGGATGAGCCGTTGCCACACTTGTGGGGTCATTTTGTTTGGGAAGGTTCACCACTGTTCCATGTTTTGGCCATTTGTGGATAATGGCTCTCACTGTGGTCCGCTGGAGTCCCAAAGCTTTAGAAATGGCTTTATAACCTTCTCCACACTGATAGATCTCAATTAAGTTATGTTTCAACAGGGGCTGCAATCACTTTTTCACACAAGGCCACGCAAATTTGGATTTTTTTCCCCTCCCTTAATAATAAAAAGCTTCATTCTAAACTGGAGTTTGTGTTCAGTTGTGTTGTCACTGACTGATATTTAAATTTGTTTGACGATCTGAAACATTTAAGTGTGACAAACATGCAAAAAAATAAGAAATCAGGAAGGGAACAAACCCATTTTCACACCACTGTAAATAAAGTTGGATACATGGTAAATCTGCATTCATCTCCCCTTGGCCGAAACACTCAGCAACCTCCTCCCATGACCACACCTACTCTGTTGCAATTGGTCAGGGGGGAGGGTCTGCTTCATGCTAATAGTTATCAGCAAACAGTGGAAGAATTGGACAGTGGATGTAATTGGATGAATATCTGAGAATCACGTGTCACTCTGTGCTTTGCTCACTAAACATCTGTCCGCCAGGTGGTGAGAAGTAGCAGTGCCCATGAGGTAGGTCTTAAGCTCCAGAGAACAACAATTCTTTCCATTGCTGCCTTATTCCAGTTTCGACAAACAAGTCCTACTCAAAAAAAAAAAAAAACATTTTCTGGCTGCCATTTTTTTGGAGTGGCATAAAAATGAAATCAGGGTTAAGTTAAAAACACCCCAACCTTATGAGATGACTCTTCCACATCAAACAGACACAGAATAAGTCTGAAAAGTGGGAAATGTAGGCTAGGGACCCTTTCAAATCCACTAGGATACATCAGAGAAGCAAACCTTGTGAGGGTTAGCCAGTAGTAGAATCTGTGTGATTGCAGCCGGAGGAAGGACGGGATTAAATGCTGGGAGTTCAGTACTAGATGGCGGCTGCAGCTTCACTTTCATTACCTGGCCAACACAGACACGTGACTCACGTTATGCATTATGCAGCTCCCTTCTTTGTTACAAGCACACAGCATGAACCTACCTTGGGCACAGCGGCTTGAAAGCGAATTTTGGTGACAGGAATTGGCGCGGAGGACAGCATGGAAATGATCACCACCAGAACGTCCGGCCGTGACGGCGGACAGTCACGGGCGTACGTGAACAAAATGCGGAGGCTGTGTTTGTCAAATACAGTCACTGGCAGCAAGCTGCCTAAAACATATCCATCAACAAAACAGACAATGCAAACACAAGCTTATGTGGATCTTTGAACGCATGCTGGGTGTAGCAGCTTCGGCTTACTTGGCTGGATTAATTCCAGAGGCATTGTAACGTCAGCTAGGGAGATGTTGTTGCAGGAGCCAGACGCAAGCGACAAGCTTTTGTCGCCAACAGATGTAGGATTGTCAGCCTGGTCATGCACAGCCACGTTGGATGAGGGCACAGGAGCCGATGGTGTTGGTGTTGACGGTGGAGCAGGCCCAGAGTTGCAGTTGGACTTGGACTGGAGCTCTCGTAAGGTCACCCGAGAATGAGGCTGGAGTTTACTCCTGCAACAGGGCAGTAATCACAATTAGGGATGGGGCCAATCCATTCTCGTACTGTATCAACATCCGCTTATGGTACCAGCGTAATTCTCGTATTGACCACCTGCGGAGATTCCCAATCCATGGGTATGGAGTTAAAATCATGCCAAAACCTCACAAACACACAAACAAACGGCCAACGATTCACAAACAAAATCCATGTGGTTTGCAAATACTATGAATTCACGTGTATAAGCCACTACTTTTTTCTTAAACTTTGAACCCTGCGGCTGATTCAGCGGTGTGGCTAATCAATGGCTAAATTCTAATCTCATGACATTTTCTTTACTGAATAGTTCATTCAGATTTGTGAGGTCAGAGGGCACAGACGCTGGGCTTGGGAGAGCGCCTGCTTGCTGTCAATCTCCGTTCCACTTCATCTCAAAGGCCTTTGATGGGTTTGAGTTCAGGGCTCTCAAGCTCTTCACACCAAAGTCATCCAAATATGCCTTAATGGACCTTGCGTTGTGCACTGGAAGGCACATCCTGGAACAGAAGGGTCTTCCCCAAACTGTTCTCCCAAAGTTGTAAGCATAGAATTGGTGAAATTAAGACGGAACGTTCAACCCTTGACTGATATGACTTTGTCCAAATGATGAATAAGATTATTAATGATGTCCTCCTTGTCTCCAAGCACTACACTTATATAATAGCTGAGTAAATCTAAAAGTCAGTACAATGAAGAATGTACTCCACTAATCCCATCTCACCATTTGACCTGCTGGTTCTCTGGAGGGAGGGACTGCTGTAACAATGTCTTCCCCAGCAGGTCCAGCTCATCCATGACTTTGGGTGCCACTGCTACAACCTGTGGAGTCTGGGCTACAGCTGGACGCAACGCCGTAGTTGGGACTGTTGGAGAGGGGAATTCTGGGGCAGCAGAAGACTGAGGGAATGAAACCAACACAGGTACACAGTTTGTTTCAGCGAGAGTTTCACTGTAGCCAAGCTTGAATTTACACTGAATTACACTTCTATTTATAAACAGTCATAAATGGGTTCACTATGATTCCCCTTGTCATGGATTTACCAGTAAGGTTATTGTGGCTTTCGCAGAAAGAACCTTCTTCAAGCTTCTCATTGGCTAAAATGGCTTTACGATTAAAGGTTATAGCACCACCTGCTGCTTTGGCATGCACGTGACAGTCTGGAGCCCCGGGAGCGGGAGGACACCACCGGCAAAGGTTTTCAAACACTCCAATTTCTCTGGAGGCAAAAGCTACATTTTTAAATGTTAAGATGATCTGCCTCTCTTCCATTCTTCATTCCCTTTTTTCTTGCCATTTTTGTGGCAGCAAATGACTTTCTCCAGTACAAAGCTGTTCAACTGATGTTTTCATGCAGACAGAGGAGGTAGTCAGTACTCCTGTAGGAATGCGTTGCCCCAACTGCCAAGGAAATATTGGTAAGGTACGGTATGTTTATTTGTTTCAGATGCGCATAACAAGTTACATTAAGGAACATCACATGGTTACATTTGAACCACTCAACATGTCCGAAAAGGAGTAGGAAGAAGCAGAGCTTGGGTAATTCTACCCCTTCTCCATGTCTACTACATGTCGACGCTTACAATACTTATTCCGCTTACATTTTTACATTCAAATCTTGTTGGCTTCCTATGCGAAAAGATGGAAGGTTTGTGTCGTGTTCAGGAAAAGGGAGAAATAAAAATGTTAAAACAGGGATAAAGTAAGATTAAAATGTAATAAAAGTAAGAAAATATGAATATTTTGTTGTCATCATGTTCTTAAAAATGTTAAAGAAATAACAATACATAAAAAATGTATTGGGGACATTAGATAATGGGTAAAGCAATATTTTGAATAAATATTAGGCCTCTTTAATTTTTAACCTGATTAATCCATTTTCAAATGAGTTAATATGATTAATCATCATTTGCAACTGTGTGTGAAATATGCCCTTTTTTACTGTATTTTTTTCAATAAAGATAAAAGACAGTACAGAATTATACAGTATATATTTGGATGTATTCAAATGGAAAAAAAGTGAACTCAAGCTAAAAGATAGATAAGCGGCATGGAAAATAGAAGGATGGATGGACAGTTTGATAGCGGCACAACATTTGAATCGCACTTAAACCATATTATTATGAGCGATGACGGGTAGCGTTCAAAAGACACCACGCCATTTGAGTTGAAATCACGTTTTGAGTGTATGTTCTATGGGATTTCCGAGCATCCGGCATTTGGCCCGCAGGGCGTTGACTTTTTACACGTTGTAGAGTTATTGTCAATTGTTGTTGAGGTGTGTCTTTTCCTTTCCTTGTAGTTGAGATGTCGTCTTCATTAAGAAATACAAATACTGGCTGCTACGTGGATATGCGTTACCTGTAACGTGCTCTGAGGCTCACAGGATTCTGTAGCATTCAGTCCTAGGAGATCAGGAACAAAGAGGGTTAATCAGGCTTGCGTTGTAGCTTGATGGTGTGACTCAACATCCTGGGTTGCAGCCAACGAGTTAACCGCAGGGCTAAGACACGACAAACCTGCTGACTCAACCCATTAAGACAGTAGTCTAGCTTGTTATTTACAAGCTAGATGAGGCTTTCGTGCTTACCCAGTGACATGAGCTCATCGTCCAGGAGGCTGATGCCTATGTTCTTACTCAGGATCTCTAAGTTGGAGGGTTTGGGGTTGAATGGTGCTGCGTTGGCTGGTGCACTCAGTTCTGCCAGTTCTAACAGGGCTGAGCTACTGCTGCCTGCTTTAAATAGAAACCATGTGCAAATCAAGAGCTGTATAGACCAGGGGTGTCCAAACTTTTTCCAGCGAGGGCCACATACTGAAAAATGAAAGGATGCAAGGGCCACTTTGATATTTCTTAAGGAAGCTACAGTATATGTAACTCAAGAAACAACTGCAATTTGTAATATAGCTGTAATATGGGTGAAATGCTACTAAAAATGACCTTTTTTCCCACAATAATACGAGTTTATTCTTGTAAAATTGCGACTCCTGTTCTTCATTCGATTATGACCGATATTTGGACTTTATTCCCGTAAAATTACAGCTGTTTTTTCCATTTCTGCTGATTTTTTAAATTTTCCAACTATTTCATTTCAGCTTTCCTCTTGTAAATTTTCTTCTCGTAATTCTAACTTGATATCTTTTAAAACAATAATGTATTTTTTCTTTATTTCAACATTGTTATCAAAATGATATTTTTCCTCATTTTAAGTTTATTCTCATAAAATTGCAATTTTTCAAATTAGAAAACTATTTTTTCCTCTTAATATTTTGACTTTATTCTGGTCTAATTTCTGCTGTTGATTTTTTTTGTATAGTTTTCCAAACATTTTAACTTCTTTTCTCCTGATATTTTGACTTTATCCCCATGTTATACATTTTGCGCCAACCCAAGATTCCAAAAATTGCAACTTTATTTCTTGTTTTTCACTTTAAAAAAAACCCAAACATTTTTCTGTAATATTTCATGCTACTAAAATGACATTTTTCCTCATACTGTTACTTTATTCTTGAGAAATTATGACTTTTGTTTTTGCTAGATTACAACTCAATATTTTGACTTTTGATTGATTTTTCCATTTTTGCTGCTGACGTTGTTTTTTTTAACTTTCCTCGTTAAATTACATTTTTAGACTGTGCGGCGGGCCGATTAAATCACAGCCACAGGCCGCACTTTGGACACCCCTGGTCTAGCTGAAAACTTGAAGGATCTGCCAATTCTGGAAATGGTGAGTTGAAGAAAGGTACCTGGTTGTGAGGGTGTGTTTATACATTCACTTGTCATCTTTTCACCCATCACCAGCTCCCTGTAGAGGTTAATCACCTGTGTCAAGCTGTCATTGGCCTGTAAGATAGACGCTGGAAGCACACATATTTATTTGTTTTTACATCATCCATCTAAATCTGTAGCCTTTGTGCTTCACGGTGAGAACCTTGCCATGCCAGTTCTCTTACCTAAAGCTTCATCGTTGTCCTCTGTATCACTGGCTAACCGGAATAGTGTGGGTCTCATTTTTTCACAACGCTGGTAAAGATCCTTTTCAGACAAGACAGGTGTTTAACAAACAAAGCACGTTCCTCACACATTTGGAGCCGAGGCCTGTGTGCTGAGCTTTCCCAACCTTAGTGAGATCCTGGTTGCTCTGTGCGCTGCCTTCCTTGCTGTAGCCCTCCAGCAGTTGGCTCAGCAGGCTCACACTCTCTTCTACCTCCTGGATGGCGTTCACCCGCTTCGAAACCTTCTCTACACGCTTCTGGTCCTACAAGAAAAAAGGAGCATCTGTATCAGAGCATTATCACGAACCCCCTGTTCAAAACTGGAGCTACTCGGGATGTCCACATTTTCTGGCTACTGATCTGATGCGCTTTTTTTTTTTTTTTATAGTCTTGCCGATCCAATCCTTATCCTTATGTATTTATTTATTTATTTAACAATAATAAGCTTTTGTTGCAAACATGAATTTGTGGAATTGAATATGGTTATGAAAACGGCTCTTCAAAGCATTAAAAATAAGGCAAGCAAAGTACTGCTGAATGCACTTTTGTATTACACGGCATGACCAACAATATTGGTTGGCTTCTGTAACAAACCTCTGTGAGTCAGGTCATTACTCCAATAAAAGTCCATCCAATAAAAGATACAATTGTAAAAAATGGCCACGCAAAATACTTTTAGGGCAGGACTAATCATTTGATTCTGGTTATTGATCAATTTCTGATGTGATTTAGTTCTAAAAACTCTCTGAGGGCCCTATGAAATCAGAATAAATTTTTCCCAAATTCCGTTTGAATTTTTTAGAATTCCATTTTTTTCCTTTTCCACTTATTTTACCAGCATAGAGTGTTCGCTATTTTGGGTTAGTGAATAAAATGTCTGTTAATTATATGCAAAAATCCTTACATTTATTGATGCAATACATCCTGTTTGTCCTGTAATAGAGAAATGGGTGTAGCTTGGCTAACTTTTCTAGTGGGATGTCAGCCTCAGCACATATTAATACAAAATCTTCAACAAACAAGCACGCGCTTGTGATTAAGGAAGATGCAGTCACAGATCTCATTTAAATCGCGTTATTAATGTAAGATATTTTTATGACACCCTATTTTGTTGACAAAATTAGACAAATGTGACAAAGAGCGCTGCTATTTTGAAGGCCCGATGTGTGTTGTGTGTGCTGAGAATGGCACTTGACGGTTGATACGAGCTAGGTGCAAAAATAAAACGTGCCTCTCGTCTTTTTTTACTCAGAACCTGCATGTCGTCAGTGGGCATTGTAAAATGGTCCTTACATTAAAGCGGTAAAACATAACACGTTGCCCCACACTCTGCTAAACTAAGCTAACCCTGCTAGCTGCCATCCATGCTCCGTAACAGAGGAGTTCCCAAAGTTTTTCGCCGCCGTTTCGATATGTTTATAGTGTTATTGATGAGATTCCACCACGACTGAGTGTTTTCTTCTTCTTGTGGCTGGCAGGAGTCGAGTGGCAACCAGCTTTGAGGCGCATTACCCCACCGACCATGTCGGAGTGTGGCCCAGAGTTACAAACGTTATACGGCAACCGGATCGGCTCGATCTCATGTCGGAAGCCGATACTATCCGATCTTAAAAATGCAGCCGATCCCGATCCTGGAGATCGGATCGGGACATCCCAAGTAGATACACATACGTGAGGTACAAAGCAACAACAACAACAAAGCAACAATGACTCACCTCCTGGACCATTTCCTTAATGAGCTGGTTTGCAGCTCTGAGATCTTCAGGGTGACAGCTATTCAATAAGCGAGACAACATCTACAAAAACAGGATAGGACAGCGGAGGCAAAGAGGAAGGCAGCTTTGTAAACTGTTGGTCCCTAGAAACTGTTCCCTGAAGTCAAACGTCATAAGTTCCTGGGAGGTTAAACACGTTCATACATCACTTGACAAGTTGACAACGATACACTTGCTCTTATTCTTCATGCTGCATACCTTAGACTTCTCTTCATCCTCAAAGATGGCACTTTTGGTTCTAGGTGGAGGGAGTGGAAGGATTTTGTCATCAGGAAGAATGGGATCCTGCTTGACAATACCTGGAAGAGAACAAGGACGTATGTCAACCTAGGAGTTCAATAAACATTTGCCATTAGCAGAGCTCCTGCACAAATGCTTCTGACCCTCCATCGACACTCACCCCGTTTCAGAGGAAATCTTCAACATATTTTACACTGCAACCATCTAGACTTGAAATTGTGTATAAACAGAGCTGTTACCAGATGTTACAGATTATAATAGAGATGGTTATTTACACTTCATAGCAGAAGATATTTGTTGTTGAGGTGACAGGCTTCAAATTAGCAACACAGGGAACACTGGTCTCATGCTTGTGGTGCACCATTACCAAAAAGGAGAACTGATATGAAAGCATGAAGTACAGGGATCTGTATCTGGCATCTTCCCCTACTTTGAGAATAGGTTTCGTATCCTGGCAGGAAAACAACTTCAACTTGTTGCTTCTCACCGTATGGCTGAGTAGACTCACCTTGTTTCTTCAACATCTGGTATGCATCAGCGATCTTGGTCTCATCTGGGAGTGTCACTGTCCAGCTAAACATCATTTCTTGAACCTTTGTCTTCACTGGCTCTGGAGCACGACTTCCTAAATACTACAAAAAAATGTTTTCCAAAAAGCCAAAAGTTATACACTTGTTTGTTATATCAGGAAATGATCATGTTTCCATCAATCCAGTGAGGGGATTTGGTACATTCCCCTTCCATTTTGTCGGTGGCCAGGAAGTGCAAAAGCCATATTCTACTGTATCTAACCCGTGACACAAAATAAAGCTACACCTTCCATGCTCTTGTCATTAACCACTACACTACGAGGGAACTCATCTTCACCTTTTTAAAACAAATATTCCAAGGCAAAGCGATACCAGTTAATTAAGGGTCTGGATTGCGTCGTTTCCAACAAATTAATGTTCATACGCGACACCCAATGGAGTAACAACGAAGTGACACAAATACAGTAGTGTGAAAAAGTGTTTGCTCCCTTCCTGATTTCTTTTTTTTTTTTGCATGTTTGCCTCACTTAATGTTTCAGATCATCAAACAAATTGAAATAGACAACACAACTGAACACAAAATGCAGTTTTCAAATGAAACTTTATTGTTAAGGGAGAAAAAAAAACAAAGCTACATGGCCCCAGCGCCTTTTTAAGGTCATGCCACAGCATCTCAATAGGATTCAGGTCACGACTTTGACTAGGCCACTCCAAAGTCTTCAGCCATTCAGAGGTGGACTTGCTGGTGTGTTTTGGATCATTGTCCTGCTGCAGAACCCAAGTTGGTTTCAGCTTGAGGTCACCAACAGATGGATGGACATTCTCCTTCAGGATTTTTTGGTAGACAGCAGAATTCCTGCTTCTATTTATCACAGCAAGTCTTACAGGTCCTGAAGCAGTAAAAGAGCCCCAGACCATCACACTACCACCATCATGTTTTACTGTTGGTATGATGTTCTTTTTTTTAAATGCGGCGTTACTTTTACGCCAGATTTACACACCTTGCAAAAAGTTAAACTTTTGTCTCATCAGACCACAGAGTATTTTCTGGGGGTCATCAACATGTTTTCTGGCAAAACTGAGACAAGCCTTAATGTTATTTTTGTTCAGCAGTGATTTTGGTCTTGGAACTCTGCCATGCAGGCCGTTTTTGCTCAGTGTCTTTCTTATGGTGGAGTCATGAACACTGACCTTAACTGAGGCAAGCGAGGCGCTCTTGGGGTCATTTTGGTTGGCCGGCCACTCCTGGGAAGGTTCACCACTGTTCCATGTTTTCGTCGTTCATGGATAGTGGCTTTATAACCTTTTCCACACTGATAGACCTCAGTTAAGATATGTTTTAACTTGGGGGGCGGATCACTTTTTCCACACAGGGCCAAGTAGGTTTGCATTTTTTTTCTGCCTTAATAATGAAAAGTTTCATTTAAAAACTGCATTTTTTTGTTCAGTTGTGTTGTCATTGACTAATATTTAAATTTGTTTGATGATCTGAAACATTTAAGTGTGACAAACATGCAAAAAATTAAATCAGTAAGGGAGCAAACACTTTCTCATACCACTGTATACTGTATATTCAGGCAGACTGACTTGGTGTACTGTAAGAACGCAGGTAGACAAGTTGGAAGCGCTATTTTCATCTACTACATTTATTATGTCTGATGCAGAAGATTGTCTTGGTTTCTGACTATTTCATGTCTTTATTCAACACACAATGCACATTCACAAGTTTAGAGCTAAACATTTCATTCACATAACCGTTATTGGCCTCCATTCCTGTCAATCTGGGATTTGCTAGATTCCCTCTCCGGTTTGTGTAATTGTAATTTGTTTAGTCTTTTACTAATGTGTTATCTGAAATGTTCATTTGTTTTGAGTTTTGTTGATGCGTCTCCTGAAATGCTAACTTGTTTGGCCAGCCTAGCTAAACTTGCTAGTGATACCTAATGCACAGCAACAGCTTCGTGACACGATCATTGGTTTAAAAAAAAAATCATCAATCACAAATGATTCCCAGGAAAATTCCTCTCTTTGCATTTTATTTTGGTGTACTTTATGAGCTATGTCAACATCTGACCTGAACTCATATGAAATGAATATGCAATCCAGGCCAGTGTTGGGTACGCCACTTTCCTATTTAGATTTTTATTAATACAGTCAATCATCAAGTTATCAACTGGAGCAATTGTTACCTTGGGTGAGACCACCTTTATGAGCTCGTTGAGAAAGCGGAACTTTCCCACTTCGCTGTGAAACCGCTTCCCACAGTTCTTCATACAGGTTTCCAAAACCTGTTAGTACAATATGTGTTAAAATAGGAGAATTAGATCAAGTTAATACGGAAAGGCCAGGTCTTACCAGAAGTGCTTGCATGGCCTCCCATTCCTGAGGAGACTGGATTTTGTGGGCCAGAAGTCTGGTAGCAAGTTGGGGCCTGAGAGGTGAGATGTAAATACAAAAATTATTTATATAATTGCGTGATGTTATGTATTTGAGTCCAAAATTGTTGAATCATTATGTTAAGAGGTAGATCAGAAACTCTAATAACTTGAAATAACTTTGTATCACACCACTGTGACTAGTTAACATATTCACCCTTCTGGTTCATTGTTGAGTTGATCACAAAAAACCTTGATATTATCCCAATCAGTCTCCTTATTCAGAGGATTGGTGGCCTTGTCTGCAAAAAAAACAAAGACATTTACATTAAGCCATACACACCTTCTTGTTCACCTCTAAGTTAAAACTGCAACTCTGACGCTGCTGTAATGGTTTCTAATTCCTTTGATTCTGCTTGATAGTTTGCCATTTTCCAAACCAGCTTGTCAAAGTATGCAGAATGTGACAGTACATTATGGTCGTGACACACAGATTTGCATCCATTCAACTGGCCTTGAGGAAAGAGACAACGTTGAATTAAAATCGCCTTTCCAAGGTTTCCATTTCGGTAAATGGAAATTACAAAGTAATGTAAAATGCTTGCAAACAATGCTTCTGTGAGTCTGTATTAGGTCTCCGAACGCACTTTTTGATGATTCGCCTTCTTGATTAGCTAAAAAAGAATTCCCTGAAAGAATGCTATAAAATAAAACTATATGCTTTATATGTCACTAGTTATGTTTAACATTAAATAATTGATTGTCTTATAACGACTTACTGATACGCGACTGTAGGCTCTCCTCAGCTAGAGGCGCCGTCGCCATCTTTTGGGAATTCCAAACAAGAGGTCAAATCTCGCGTGCTTTTGAACTATCGCGTGAACATCCCATGGGCGTATGTGTTCTTAAAGCGTGCCACTGCAGCGCCACGGTTGGGTTGCTGAATCAAACGACAGTGTGACATTGTGGAGGTTACAGGGGTGGTCAACGCTTCAGGGTGTATTGTCATCGGCGACAAGCTTCGGGATCGACTGCGTTTTAGATTTTAACACCGTATCGTGTCAATAAGAATGGACTTTTATTTGTATCTCTTCCACTCCTAACGGGGCTCCTTACCAACGAACACAAAACGTGTTGCGGTCCACACCTCAAACCAGGAGGGAACTGTTACCTCTGCTTGGATGGAAATGGGATTTTCTTTCCGTTAACAAAGAAAAAAGCATCCTTTTTCAAAAGCAAAGTGGGGCGCTAGCTTGTTAGCAAAGTTGGCTACTCTAAGAAGTTTACTGTCAAGCCTGTAATTAGCAACTCGGGATATAGCAGATGTGCTTTTTCATCTGATGGCTCAGGTCAAAGTTCCGGTTTTAGTTATCATCACTCTTGTCGGAATGACCCTGGAGCGAGATCATATAAGACTACAATGCAACTTATACGCGGAAAAGTTTGCTAATATTTGGCTAGCTTGCGAAGCGTCGTGCTAGAAAGTGACGTATGGTCCTCAGCCAGACCTCTGGAACTCCACGACATGATGATGGGCTCTCTGAAGGCACTCCAGGAGTGGTGTCGGATACAATGTGAAAATTACCACGATGTGGAGATAAAGGACATGTCGAGGTCCTTCCGGGACGGCTTGGCGTTCTGTGCCATAATACATCGCTACAGGCCGGAGTTGATGTAAGTAACACTACTGTGCTCATCGATATGAAATGCTGTGATTGAGTACACTTCTGGACAGGTAAGTTTTTGAATTGAATATGTTCTTAAAAAGTATCCTAATACAGCCAACAATATTCTAAACTACAGTATAACCAGGATAATTGGTAACAGATTACGCCGACGATGAAATAATCGAAAAGATCAAGAAAGACAGATTTTATTAAAGAAAATTGCAGCAAATTGCATGTGAACGTGAAGACACTGACAGCAAATATTACCCAAGTGGCATCATTGACATCAGATGACATTATCCTTGCATCACAGCTTTTCTGTCTCGACTTTTGAACTTTTTAAGAAACAGTTAGCAATATTTCATCGGAGTCACCCATCTGCAACAATATTGTGCTCTTTGGGGTTTACTAATGGCATGATAATGACAAACAGTAATTCTAATAATAGCATTTTTAAATCCCAGCATTCACACTATTAAAGTTATGCGTCAAATCCCTACAAGCCAGTTTTGGTTATCAGAAGGTTTTGAGAATATTGAGTGGTTTTTCGGGAACATTTCTGTTGGATGCCCCTTGTTTGTATTATGTTCCCAATGTTATGTGTTGATTACATGGTGGGTTATCTGAACATTACCATAATGTTCCCCTAACCCTGAATGTACAGTATGTTACTTTTTGACAATCCACCTGTAGCGGGCATCCTTCTGTCTCGAGGGACAATGGTAGCGCCCCGGGGCAGGGCGCAAGCCTGGGCAGAGTGTAAGGAGATCATGTGCGGCCCATTCAACATGGCCCCCCTCTCGGCCTCGCCAGCTTGGTCCAGTTGTTCGTGGCAATTTTGGCTGCAGAAGCAGGGTGGGTGAAGTGTCTTGCCCCAGGGACACAACGACAGTGACTGGGTGGAGGGAGCGAGGATCGAACCGCCAACCTTCCGGTTTTTGGACGACCTGCTCCACCTCCTCCGCCCCAATCAATCCCTCACCACCTTTAAAACAATTATCACGGTATTATAAATGACTGCTTTGGTTAACGTCATTAATCTGTTCCAGAAGGTCCGACTCTAATCGAAGCAAATTTTTCCATAGAAAATAATGTAAATCCAATTAATACGTTCCACACACCCAAAAATGTTAAGACAAAACAATAATTATAGACAATAATTAGTCTTACATGCAAAAAATGATGCAAAAATAATTACAAATGACAAATGAATGGACAACAGAACATTTAACATTATTTTTCCTAGGTTTGTTGTAAAAAAAAAAAGCAAAAAAAACTCACAAAACCATCAATTAAGTAACACAAATAACACAAAATAAACACATTATTCTTCTGCAACCACGATTTGCAAAAATGTCAAAAATATATAAAAACTAAATATCAACGTTCTAGAACCAATAAATATGTACCTTGCTGTTTTACTATCAAAAATGGAAGAAAAAAAACAACCGCTAGAGGCAGAGACGTCACGCAAGTGCGCCGGCGAGGATGGCTTATGTCTGGTGACGTGTGCTATGTTTGACTGCAGATAACGTGAACATTCTACAGTAAGTTTGAATGCTTAAGTTTTGTTGTTGGAAGCAGAAATGAGTGTTATGGATGTAAAGTGAGACGGGCAGAAACACAGTGTCCCCCTCGATGCCGGGTTGATCGTCTGTTAGGCGGGACGCTTTGTATGCATTTATGTGCGTGCAGCGCAGCCGATGACCGAGCCTCGCCGTCACATTTACGTACCTCTGAAATGACAACAGTCTGCTCCTTAAGCCGTAAAATTCGGAGGTCTTGTACAGTTGTCTCGGTACGATCCATTGCCTGTTTGTTACGTCGTGTATCTCTGTACAACTCTGATACAAATGCTGTTGTCCTAAAATGGCGCATGAGGCCCACAATGCATTGCGCGATTGTATCGCACGATTTTGATCCAAGATGGAGGCGTAAACAAACCGGACGATATTTTGGACGCTAAACAAGCGGGCGAATGTAAGCCAAGGCAAACTTATAGCGAAAGTATTGGTTGTTAACTGAAAAACGCGCTAACTGGGGCGGTTGTTAACCGAGGTACCACTGTACTTATGCATATCGTCAGTAATAAATGATGCACAGGACTTTTACAGCAACATGTAATATTAAAAAAAATACAAATAACAATATAAGGCAATAAAAATATACATGTAAAATACAAACAACAAAATAAGGCACAAAAAAGCTAATTTAAAAATATGAAAAAAGGTATAGAAAGGAATTGCAGAAACTGCTGATTCCGAAAAGAACAAAGAAGGAAAATTTGAAACACAATAATAAACACATTCACAAAAGCATGACAAATTGAAAATGTTGTAACTACCACAAGTGATAGAAATATTTCAAATTAATTTAATTATTTTGAACATTGATCAACCAAGACAAATTTGAGTGTTTGCTCGATTGACCTACTCAAACGCTGCTTCTTCCTGCCCGGGATAATTCTTCAGACAGTTTGCTAGAGTAAAAGTCAAAATAGCAAAGTCACACATCAAAATTTTGTCCGTCAAGATGGCATAAAACTGAAGTGAATAATAAACTAATAGTAACAAAAGCGAGTTTGCAACTTCCTGGTCATGAAACGGTATCAAACTGGAAATGGAAAATTGAAAGCCAGTGTACCTTGAACTGAGTCCAGAGATGTGTACAGTGGTGTATAACACATGTATCAGGGTGCCTGGCTGCGTGGTGCTGACTCATCTGAAAATAGATATGAATGTTGGTCACTTCAGCTATGGTGGGGCTGTTACACATGGCATTTGCAAAAGATGAATCTATGCTCAGAGTTTCCCCTAGGATCTTCTGAAGCTGCGGCGGTGGGCTGCATGGGACTGCCGCCGCTGTGTTGTGCCGCTGCTGCGTCTGCAATTTTTTTTTAATTATGACAAATACCAATTTTTATGACTTTATTTATTAACTTATTTAAGTAGCGTTTTTCAACAACCAGCAGAACATGAACCAAGATCATGGCAAAACTGTTAATTTAATGGCAAAGTTGCTGAGACCACTTAAACTGAGAGTCTAAACTTGCCAGCTTCCTTTTGTTACCTGACCTATTTAGTCCAATAGTGCAAACAGCTCAACAACAACAATAGTACAAATCTGTCCTGTATAAACAGCATAATTTCGGAATCCATGGTTATGACAGCTCAGGTGTATCCAACTTGCAGCACTATGAAAGCTACTTTGACAAAAAGGAGAGGGGAGCTATTTGTGTTTTATGTGACTGCCAACATTTAAATTGTACTTTATTTACAAAGCACCTCTCCACGCCGTGTGTTCATTTGTCATTAAACACAGGCGTCATGTTTGAATAGAACACTTAAAAATACTAAGAGGTGAAGCAAATATTCTTTGGTGAAATACTCAACATCCGCTGGAGAGCTACTGCTCGCATATGAGCTACCTGTTGGAGACCCCTGTGATGGCATCACTATCTTAAAGCTGGACATTGAACAACTTAGGACACAACGTAAGTCATAAGTATTCTAATGATAACAAGAGAGGAAGATTGTTCTGTGACACTTTAAAAAGGTAAGCATGAACGTGATAGCCGCTCGTAGCTTGCCCAAACGAGCTAGCTAGCTCCCGCCAAAAGAGGCAGCGAGAGGCAAAATGTGTAAACAAAGATGCCACAAAGTCGAATGAGACGGAACATCAGCGATCACACACGCTGGCTTCGCTTGTGACGAGCTGTCGTCAATTGACTCCACATTTTACCGACAAATAAAGCACAGTGAAACATTTTTATGATGTTTGAAATTGTTTTCAAAGTAATTGTGGTCTGTATGTGCGTAAATAATAAGCTATACAGCATATATATCCATTCATACAATATACAACTTAACATTGTTTTCAAGTTATTATTTATTTTTAAGGTGTGGTGGCTTTTATTTTGTCGTGGTGGTGCGCCACGATCAATTACATGTAGCGGAAACCCCGAGGACTACAGAATAATTTATTACAGTGCCTGTCATTTAATTAATGCAATCTGTCCTCTGCACCTGCCAGAGTAAGGAGAAGACAAATTGTTAATGTATGACTATGTAGACAGAAATGACATGCGTAAACAAGTATGTAAGTAATTTGTTTAATCCAAGGACAAGGTGTTTGGATGGGTCTGGGTCTGACATGAAAAGTATCTTCAAATTATTTCTGTTGATATCTGGCATTATATAGATACAAAAATGTCATGGTAGGGTAACAGAAGGACAGACCGAAATGAGGACCAACTCACTGAGTTGTGACAAATAGAGACAAGTGTTTATTTAATGTGTCATACAAGCCCTACCATAATAGAGTTGGCAATAAGTGAAGCGGAAAATATCTGAACTCTGCGCAGCAGTAAAGCTGCAAGTAGCGCAGTGAATAAAATAGTGTTTGAGCTCTTTTTTTTTTTTTTTTTTCAATTGGTTTCCCAGCAAGGCTCTCCATTCAGCCTCCAGTGTGTACAGTAGCTGCAGTCAACCAGACAGTCCAGTTAACTCTGATCCAAACAGACAGTTCATCAGACTAATCTGCAGCCGATGCCTCCCTCTGTCAAACTAGATTTAGTTTTCTAATATGCGGCACGGTCATTGTACTGATAACTCTGAAGCCAGTGTGTCCTCACGGAAATGCAGACCATCTCACTGATGCAGCGCACAGTCACTCATTCCGCTCCCTCGGCTGAGAGATTGTGGAATCAATATGACAGCATGCTCATGAAGTTCAAAGAGTTTGATGCTCTTTGATAATTTTGGTTCATATTGCGTTTTTTATGCTGCTACAAGGATAACAATTATATTACAACTGACTAGGGATGCGGTTGATCTGATCCGGTGTTCGTATCGGGTTCCGATACCAGCATAATCCACGTATTGGACATTTCTGATATCTCCCGTGGAGAGTAACGATCCGTGAGCTCTGCCTGGCTCGTTCACGGCCACACGCAACAGTCAGACATTACAAACGCTCATCACGACACCAAACTTCCAGATCCTACATCATCATACTTGCCTGCAGAGAGGAGTTTGTTACAGCCTCATATGAAATCAACTGTCCTGATTGACTAACGGAGAACCCGCCCATTGTGTTCTGCATTGTGATTGGCTGTAGACCATTGTCAATTAAACTCCTTCGTGCAGGACTGCCTGTTTACTGTTGCTAGCGATCATACATGCTGAATGAAGGCAGAAGTTACGCGGCTGTAGGGCGCCTGGAATACTGTAAATTAATCTTCGGTTCATGGAGGACGAGGAGGAGGAATATGTTTTAACAAAGAAAACAAACGGTGCCAAGACAAGCCACGATCAGAGGAGCAGATACACGAGTCACTTAATTTCTTGTGTCCAATGTCGTAAATTGATCATTAAAATTTAAACAAAATTTGAACTTGGAGTGTTTAAACAAGAGAAATGTGATAAAATGTTAATGCCTGTCCGGGAAAAGTGTATAAAGTGTATGGTGAGGGGTTTTACAGCCTTAAAACATATATAATAATTGTACAAAAATATACGTAGTTGGCTACTTGGCGGATTTCACTTAGTGCAGGCTTTGTTGGGAACCTATCCTCCGTGATAAAAGAGGGAACACTATTCTTTTCACAGTTTGTTAGGAAGGTCTGTGGTTTTTGTACAGACACGTACACGCTCTCCCCTTCACAGTTGTCCCCTTGCCCAAAAATAAACCATGTACTCAAACAGAGTCATGGTGGACTCCTCACTAGTCATCATCTGTCTGGTGGTGTGCAAGCTCAGTGACACTCTAAAATGATCCTGTGCCAGCTAAGTGACGGAATAAGACCCAGCAGGACCAGTCAGTCATTAAGTTAGAGCTGCTGCTCATTGCGTTTACGAGTATGGGAACCAGATTAGAGAGAGCACAGGTCATTTCTGGGCGGGGGGGGGTTGGCTGTCCTGGGATTTTTGCATCGTCTATGCAAACACTGCAGTGTTCTTTAAACGCTTGGACACTTTCCAACATACCTTTGCAGATGTGCAAGCAACCTGGAACGCCTCAGATATTTTCCAGGGTTACTGCAGGATGTTTACTGGTGAGAGCCTGCCTTTAGTTCCTCACCGTAGGCCCTTTCAAGGATTTTAATCATCACGGCACCGCTTCTTTCCTGTTGTATGAGGTTTTTTGCCCAACTTAATTCACTTAGGTGTACTTTGGGGTTTGTGTGC
Organism: Dunckerocampus dactyliophorus; assembly: GCF_027744805.1. NCBI lineage: Eukaryota > Metazoa > Chordata > Actinopteri > Syngnathiformes > Syngnathidae > Dunckerocampus > Dunckerocampus dactyliophorus. Next base: position 29,279,945 of record NC_072824.1, read on the forward strand.
TGTGGCGGCTGAGAATCTTTACTGCTGTGTGTGCTTGCCTGTTCACCTGAACACTAGCTTTTTGATGGTTTTATAAGTGGGTCAGTTAGCTAAATACAGTAAAGCTACGATAGCTAATTATTTTATATTGACTTAAATGTTCTCCTAAGATATGATCACTTTTTCACCCACTCTTTTATGTGTGTGTTCTTACAGAGACTTTGACTCCCTGTCAAAAGATGACGTCTATGAAAACAACCGACTGGTGAGTTAATTTGAGAGCCTTGTGTTCGTTAGGTTTCCTACGGTGCAGTCATCTTTGCGTATATAAAGTACATTAATTTACTTATGCTTGTGCTTTTTTATCTGCAGCCATACAAATCTTGACTAAACCTGGCTTGCCATTTTAAGGCAATGCTCAGTTATGATTGATCTCCTTTCATGCATTCTCAGTGACAATTACACGCGCACACAATTTATGTACATGAAGACTTGCACACATACAGAGATACCGGTACATACGTACTTCCTCACATTACTCACTGAGTTAACCAGGGTGTTATTATTCTGTTGATTTTATGTTGTTGGCAATATGATTATAGTTTATACAATTGTGTGCATTACAGTTATTGTCATTCTGATCACTATATAGTTCATAATTTCATTACTACTAATATGTATGACTGTTTCAATGCAGTATTATCATTGTGGTTGTTGATATTATTTTGTCCTTTCCGTCATGGTCGTTATAGCCGTCGCAGACATTTGCTGGTGTAGTCCTGTTTGTGTCTGTTGGTTTGTTATTGTTGTCACAGTTGTTGTTGTTGCTGGTGTCCTCTCTTTTTTTGTCCCCCTCTTATCCCCGCAGTCCCCTCTCTGTTCTCTTTTCTCTTCTTCTCTATCCCCTTCCTGCTCCGGTCCGGCCGCTTCAAATTTGCATAACAACCATACATCAAAGTGAAATCAATTCTGTATAACAGGGGAAGTGTATCTCACGCTTTTGCCTGGCACGGCAAATCTGTTGAGCACGTAAGGGCGTTTAGATCAACAATATTATCTGCCCTAATGGCTGGACAGGATGAAAAAATGAAGAAAAAAAAAGATTGATGCTGATGAAGTGGTATTAATTTAACAATATTAACAATATTTCTTATTTTTTTGCATGTTTGTCACACTTAAATGTTTCAGATCATCTAACAAATTTTAATATTAGTCAATGACAACACAACTGAACACGATTTTCAGTTTTTACATGAAACCTTTTATTAAGGGAAAAAAATCCAAACCCAAGAGCGCAGTGACGACTCTCTCAAGAGGTCACAAAAGAATCAGCTCTAACTTGCCTCAGTTAAGGTCAGTGTTCATGACTCCACCATAAGAAAGACACTGGGCAAAAACGGCCTGCATGGCAGAGTTCCAAGACCAAAACCACTGCTGAACAAAAAGAACATTAAAGCTTGTCTCAGTTTTGCCAGAAAACATGTTGATGATCCCCAGAAAATACTCTGTGGTGTGATGAGACAAAAGTTTAACTTTTTGCAAGGTGTGTAAATCTGGCGTAAAAGTAACACCACATTTCAAAAAAAGTACATCATACCAACAGTAAAATATGGTGCTGGTAGTGGTCTGGGGCTCTTTTACTGCTTCAGGACCTGTAAGACTTGCTGTGATAAATAAAAGCAGGAATTCTGCTGTTTAACAAAAAATCCTGAAGGAGAATGTCCAGCCATCTGTTGGTGACCTCAAGCCGAAACTAACTTGGGTTCTGCAGCAGGACAATGATCCAAAACACACCAGCAAGTCCACCTCTGAATGACTGTAGAAAAACAAAATGAAGACTTTAGAGTGGCCTAGTCAAAGTCCTGACCTGAATCCTAAAAAGGCTTAAAAAGGCGCTTCATGCTGGAAAACCCTCCAGTGTGGCTGAATGACAACAATTCTGCAAAGATGAGTGGGCCAAAATTCCTCCCCAAGGCTGTAAGAGACTCATTGCAAGTTATCACAAACGCTTGATTGCAGTTGTTGCTGCTAAGGGTAGCTTTGGATTTTTTTTCTCCCTTAATAATAGCAGATTGATTTAAAAACTGCATTTTGTGTTCATTTGTGTTGTCATTGACTAATATTTAAATTTGTTCATTTGAAACAGTTAAGTGTGACAAACATGCAAAAAGTAAGAAATCAGGAAGGGGGCAAGCACTTTTTCACACCACTGTATATCATAATAATGCAATATTTCCTTCAAGATGTCATCTTTCACTGTTGTAAAGTTGGTGGCATTGGTGTTTGTGGCATGTACTTGATTTTCTCACAGGGAATTCGTACTGTCTGTTAAATGAAATGCTGGCTTTTCAACTGTATTAAAGAGAAGCATTTCTTTCGCGATGTAGCAAAGTACACTTTCAGTGAGCGCACACCATTTTGCGCCGTTCTTATTTGCTTTGTGGACCAAACATCTTGGTGGTGAGTGTTGACTGTCTGAGCGAAGGCACCGCCTCTATGTGTAGCTTTTTCCCCTATGGGAAAAATGGGTTGGTGGTTTTGTTTTCGATGGGGAAGTTCGTTGCATTGCCTTTTTGTTGCCACCGCTTTCGGACAAATTCGACTTACTGGCTTGTCCGTGTTGATGGGCTCACCTCTGTTACCTTGCATTGCTCTCCTCTTCTCTGCTATGCCAGCAGGCCTCGCCTGCCCTCCATTCAAGTCCAACCAGGGGCTGAAAACAAGCACAGAGTGAACCTTCTTCCTGCCTGTTTCGAGGCGAGGGAAGAGGAAAACAGACGGCACATGCACCTGGCAATATATTGATGCCGGCAAAATGATCGAGTTCATTTTTATTTATCGTGTGATTAATTAATTAATTAATTAATTATCGAGAGACTGATTTTTTTTTTTCCCTCTGAATGACAAAGCTCTTCATGTTTTAACCCCGCCAGATCTAAGCCACTAAGTTTTACAGTACCAAACTAATTGACCTGTGAGTGTATATTTAAAAACATATAATCTTAAACGTTTTGTAGAAATACTGTGAATGTTGTGAAGTTTAGACAGTGAAACCAACATTAAACATGTTTTTCTTGTTAAGAGTTTCTGTCAGTGAACCAACAGTACATTCAGCAATGAAATGAGAGCATACTCATTTTCAGTGTGAGTAAAGGTTTGGCAGGACTGCTGTCGACCTCCTTTTTAGCGCCCAGCTTACAAGAAACTGAAGACGTTGGCTGGAGAGCCGCAAAAAAAACCCCCAAAACAATCTGCTGACTAATCAATGACAGCAAATTGTTCATTATATCCTTAATGGTTAAGCGCAAGTAAGCCATTTAGGACTGCAAATAAGTAGTGTGCTATTCTGTAAGTCTCCTTCCTGATGCTTGTCAACAAGCAATCATCCCATTCTTCATCTGACCCTTTTCATAAGACTGCTGTCACATGGTAATCCACAGTTCATAACTGCTTGGTTACATTGACAAGTTGACTGTCAACATTTTTATTTTAGTCTTCGGTTTTGGTGTAATCACGTTTGGTGCTGCTCTGCCTTATCCAGCCTTATGTGGCGTGTACTTGCAGTGTACTGTATATGTGTGCGTCTGCCCAGGATTTGTTGTTATATAACGGGGGCTAACTTCTAATTTCTTCAGGAGAACTGGTTGACACAAAGGAACAAAGCACTTCTTTATGTCCAGCTGATGGTGTAACACACCATGGTTTTGGAAGTAGTATAGGAAGTAAGTGTCTGCTACTGGCTGGTGATTAGTTTGTTTCTTCAGTTTTCCTGTTTTGCTTCACTGTAGGCCTTCGAGGTGGCTGAGACACAGCTGGGGATTCCAGCCTTGTTGGACCCAGAAGACATGGTATCAATGAAGATTCCTGACAGGCTCAGCATCATCACCTATGTCTCCCAGTACTACAACTTCTTTAACAACAAGTCTCAAGGTTTGTACTCAGGATGGTCCAATTCGATAGTCAGGATCAGTATCGGTCTGTTACTGTCCAAATGTTCTGTCTCCTGCTTTATTGGAAGAGAAACTGGTGATGTGATCGGTGATTGCGATAAATTTCAGGTCGACTGCGGTGATCAGCTGGTAAAGTATTTTCTTAATCAAACATAACGGAAATGTCCGAAATGCCACTACTAGCAGTGCGGCCACCGGACCAAAGCAGCAATCAGTAGTATCAATTTTAACGTGAAACTAGCTGACCTGTATTATTAAAGATGATGCACATTTGCAAGTGACAATGTTAACAACGTACGTAGCATCATAACATGAAAATGGCAATGCAGTCGTCCCTCGTTTGTCGCACTTAACTGGTTCCATCCTGCCAGACCGCGATAGGAAACGTGATATTTTTGTGGTTAGAGCATAGAAAACCTGTTGGACCTTTTAAATACAGTGGTACCTCCGTTAACGTCCACACGGGTTAGTGCGTTTTTCCGTTAAGATCCAAACTTTTTGCTAAAATTTAGCCTTGGCTTGTGTTCGCCCGCTTGGTTGGCGTTCAAAATGGGTGCGGTTTGTTTACTTTACACCGCCATTTTGGCTCACATGCCTGCGATACTTGCACGTGATTGTGCAATGCATTGTGGGCCACAAGCGCCATCTTTAGGGCAACTGCGTTTGCTTATATCTGCCAGAGAGTGATACCTGTGAAGCAGTCGTGGCGTTATTCGGTCCCTGCAACAGCAGGCATTACCCGTAGCTTCATTAATTCCATTATTTGCAAAGGACCTATTTGGGAATTCCCCTCGATTTGCTCCAAGAGGTGGTAGAAAAGTTAACCCATTCATGTGAGTGAGACACGCAGAGGCACACTTGGATACGCACCGCCCGCATTGTTTGCACATAGGTTGCGGTGCGTTTGCTGTGCTTTTATGGATTTTACATTTGTAAAATTTTACAAATGCAAGCTACGTGATCACCGCAGGGACATAAGAGATGGCCACCGCTCATAGCATATAGCAAGTTACCGAGCTAACTAGTTAGCCTCCAATTTATTCCTTCTAAACTTAAAGTGTTTCACACAGCGTGGGTAAGAAGGACAAAGCAAGAACCCAAAAAATACCATTTCCACATGGAATGGGAGGATAACTTTTTTCACTCTGTCATGTTGGAAAATGCCATGGCTGACTGCATGCAGTCATGTCATGTCTTCGAGGTATATGCCACAATTTTTCATTTGTTTTAAGACTGACATTAAACAGATTAAAAATGTCATTTTATCAAGCAAAGTACGTGCATGCAAATCCATTATAACTACAAAGAAGAAAAGAAGGTATCGGATTGGTTTTGGCCGATGTACAACTTTGCAGTATCAGTATCCGTATCGGACACGACAAAAGTGGTATCAGCCATCCCTAGTTTGTACACAGAACTCCAGGATGGAAGTCATATAATTCACTGTACACCTGCACAACTAAATCCAACACAAAAGCTTCATCATTCATTCATTTTGTACTTCCATCACATACGCTGGAGAGCTGGAGCCTATCCCAGCTGACTTGAGGTGAGAGGCGAGGGACACCCTGGACTGGTCGCCAGCCAATCACAGGGCACATAAAAACAAAACAACCATTCACACCTGAATGCCAGTACTGTGTGTTGGTATCCATAGCAACTGTTACATCCCATGCTATGACGTTCTCTGACAAGTTACCAAAGTACGACAGTTTTACTCTTGCATTTCTACAGCCAACCCTCCCTCCATGAAGAGGCTAGGCTCTGCTAGTCTCCATGAGCCAGCACAGAAAAGGCCTCCGACCCCTCTGGAGGACAGAGAGGTTGAGTCTGAGGTAAGAACAGAACAAAGTGATCACACCAATGGTAATGCCCCTCATGCATGTGTTGATTCTGACTTCGGAGGCCTGGCAATTTCTCTTCTGCATGTTTTACTTTCCAGGCCAGTTTGTCATTTAGTGCCTGAAAAAGGTCACAGAATCTTTGTTCAGTATTTGGATGTATTATGCAGCCTTGATGTATTTGCATGCGCCAGTTGGGGGTACAAAGTTATTAGAGCTCTCTAAAACACAAAACCCTGTCCTTCCTGTTCAGTTTATAAATAAGTATTTAATATTTGTGGCTTTGTGTTGCACGGTGGGGATAAACAAGCCAAACAGCAGGAGTAGTAGTCTGCAAAGATAGCATCTATATCCTGTCTCTCTTCTTCTTGGCCTGCCTTCATCTTCTCCCCTCCGTCCCCACACACCCACGTACTGGCATCTTCACTCCTCCTTCAGATGGAAAGCCACTCCACTCCCTCTTTTTGTACTCCCTCCTCCCCCATACATGACCCCCCCTCCACTCTGGTCATGAGACTAGGCAATAGGACGGACGGGTTAGGGGCTAGGAGGTGGAAGTAAAACTCTTCTACATAATACAGTATACTATGTTTTGTACTCCCCTAACACTGTGTGCCAAGATTTCATACATGCAGCTGCTGCTAAACCACTAATCTGCTTTACGCCAAGCTAAAAAAAAAACAAAAAAACTCAAATCACGCAGTAAATCTGCCTTACATAGTGGAAATAGGGGTCACACTTTACAATAAGGTGCACAAAAATACAGTAGTTGCTGAGGAACTAATGAGGAACTAATGGCTAAGGCACACTAATTTAGACTAGTTACTGAGTAACAAAGGAAGAACTGATGAGGAACTAATGAGTAGAGTAGTTACTGAGGAACTAAGGCACATACATTTAGAGTAGTTACTGGAAAAAGTAATGAGGAACTACTGAGTAGTGTTTAGGATTAGGAAGGTTAGTTCCTCATGAACTACTGTCATTTTGTGTACCTTATTGTAAAGTGTTACCAAAATGGGGAACTACCATTACTAACCAAATGCGTGTGAACTTTTTAAAGAACTAATGACAATATTATTTCTAAGTTTAGATCAGTAATGATGTGTTGAATGACTTGAATAAGAAGCACTGTAGATGAAGAATCCACATCCTCAAATCCTGACTCCATGTTTGATTTTCCCCTCCTCCATTGCTCTGCATCTCCCCCCGCCCCCCGGTTCCCCTGACATCTCCTCCCTGTCCCTGACGTCCCGATCACTTGCTAAGGAGGCGGGTCTAGAAGTGGCAAAGCGCAGCACGCTAAGCAGCACCTGCACTGCCTGTCAGAAGCATGTCCACCTGGTGCAGCGATTTCTGGTGGACGGCAAATTGTACCATCGAAACTGCTTCAGGTGAGCACAGTCATGAGTGAAATAGTGGAGCCATGAGACACAAGCATGAACGATTGAACCATGTATCGTCTTCGTTTGGAGTTATTGGGGTTTGGACCTAAAGTTGTGCTGGACATCTGTATAGTGAACAGGGCGCGATGATGACATACTGTCCTGTGCCTTTTATTGAACTTTCAGGTGCACCGAGTGTCGTAGCACTTTGCTACCCGGGTCCTACAAACTAGAAAGTGATTCTGGGGTGTTGGTTTGCACCCACCACCTCGCAAGACAAGTTTCAGCAAATCAGAACGGCCGGACGGATCTCAGCCAGAGACCCGTTGTCGTGCAGTCAGCCAGGAACGGTCACAGCAAGACCGTCTACACCTCGACCTCTGAGACGGACCGGCGAAAGACCCCATCCCCGGTTGGCAAAGTGAGTGATACTGACGTGCCCACCAACCCAATTGTCTTAGTCACTCCCGCGCCAGCAAACACCGAGGTCTCCTTGGAAGACACAGACATACATGACGACGATAAACAGACAGAAGAGAAACCCCGTCCCCCCTCTCCTCCAAATCCTTTTGATGAGAGCGATGATGAAGACAACGAGCCAGCTGGGGCAGAAGAATCACTAACCAAAGATGAGACCAACGGTGACCTCCCCTGCACACCTGTCAGTCAAGAAGCCGCATCTCGACCGGTGCCAGCCCCTCGTCGAGTTGCTGAGATAACCCCACCACCCCGCCCTTCCCCGCGAGTGAAACTACCCCGGACAGCAGACAGCCTTGCAGCAGGTGCGTGATCACCCTCAAGGGAAAATGACTGTGAAGGTGGCAAAAGATGAGTGATGCTTACGTTTGATCTGAAATCGCAGGTGAACTTCAGAAGCAGCCCACCCCTCCAAAACCTAGAGAGAGATCCCAGTCTCCGAGAAGGTAGCTGAATTCTATGAAACCCACTTTTCTTTGTTTTCATTTCCTTCATCATCTCATCCCTGGCTTTCCCTGTGTATGATTCAAGCGACATCATATTAAATGTTGCCACTCCATGCCTCTGTTGGGATGTGTGCTGTTCCCCTCTGTGACACCTCCATGTGTCTGTCTCACTGTCCAGCTTGTCCAGTGGCTCACATAAACCCAAAGACCCACCCTGGCTTGCCCTGGTCCAATCAGAGACCAAGAAGAAGAAAGCTCCTCCCCCTCCCTCTGCAGGACTGGCAACACCTCCCAATACAGGCTCTGTGTCTTCTCTTAAAGATGAGGGCTCCAGGTCCACCACGCCCCCTTTGCCCTCTAACCCCTTTGAGGATGATCAGGATGACACGAACGAAGCAGAGGAAGACGAGGAAGCTGATGCGGTTCCGGCCACGGTGGTGGCAAGTCATCCGTGGTACAGTATTACACAGGTGGCGGATGTCTCGGGTGCGGTCACGCCCCCGAGCACAGGAAGCTCCTCCCGCTCGGCGAGCCCAGGAAGTGCTAAAAGCAAAAAGCGACCAGCACCTGGTGTGCCACAGCCACCTGCCACAAACCAAGGTTAGAAAATGTCTCTGCACACAATTTTTTTTGGGGCGGGAAATTAAATGAAAAAATGAAATGTAACTTAAATACCACTAATGCAGAGACGGTCCCTAAGATACACACATTTTTTCCAGTGTGCTTACGTAGGGCCTATACCCCCAGCCTGTGGCGCAGCCATCTTTCCTTTTTCTTTTTCAGAACTAACACCGTGCAATGATGTATAAGTAGTCCGTCTTGTGCTGCAAACGGGTTCCCATTAATTAATGGAATTAAAATAAATTTTGGTCCATAAACAAGAGACTTGCCTGAGGCAATATTTTTAAAAAGGTAGGCCAACCACGGGGATAAAAGTAAGGAGTTGTGTTTGTATTACTGTTTGATTTAATTCTTTCCTGTCATCCTGTTATTACTGAGTTGTATATGTCCATTTGCCATGTGTACATTGCACTTCGGAGTTCATTTAGGTATAAGTTCCAGCTTACACTAAAACATGATTCACATCACAGTCTAGGAACGCAACTCATTCGTAACTCGAGGACCGCCTGTATTTGGTTGTCCAGAAGCCCGCTTAATTGTGTCCGTATAGGAACGAGGACCATATAAAGCATGGCTGCCCATCATGTGATGAATTTATCGTGTTGACTCTACTCTTACCTCTTACGTGTATAATTCAATGGCTACTATTCCATCATAGTAACTTTATCCTGTTGGTGTCCCAAAGCTGTATATTGAAAGTGACTAAACTTGAAAGACAGGACTGACATGATTTCATTGATGTTTATTATGTCGTTTCTTTTTACCACCATCCTCTCTTTCCGTCCTATTCCGAACACATTCAATCCTCTTCAGCTCCTCCTCGCTGTCAGCAGTCTTCCTGCTCTCTAGCTCTCAGTGTGGAGAGTTTGTCCTCTGGGTCTGACCACAGCTCCTCCCATCGCCCCTCAGCCACCGGTGAAGGCAGCAAGCAGGAACCCAGCTTCTCCAAAAGTGTCTCGGAGCCTTCCATCTGTACACCATCTCCCGCCTTGCCACCCTCCTCCTCCTCTTCCACCGAGCGTCTGCCTCATTCTTTCCTCAGCCCTTCTTTGTCGGCGTCATCAAATGCAAGCTCCGCCCCTGCTACCCCGCAGGTCAGTCGCAGCCACGAGACCAAAGGAGCCACGACCACCCCCAGCCCATTAGCCTCAGGAACCACCTCATCGCATAACAAGGTAACAGAACAAAGAGTCAAACATTCGGCATGAATAGCAGCCTGTGCATTTTTGTTACAATCTCTTTTGTCATTTTAGCGAATATGCAAGGAAAATCCATTCAACAGGAAAGTTTCCCCTTCCCCTGCCAAATCCAAAAGCAAGCCCCCAAAAGGTCCTCGTCCTTCTAGACCTCCAGCTCCAGGTCATGGCTTCCCACTTATCAAACGCAAGGTACATAAACGTTTTGATCGTTTGACTTAAATGGAAGATTCCAACTTCTCTCCCTTAAGTGGCTCCTCTCATGCAAACACTGATGCAGGTGCAGTCAGACCAGTACATCCCGGTGGACGACATCCACTGGGAGATGAGTCAGCTGGAGAAACAGCTGGATGAGCTGGAGCTAAGAGGCGTGGGGTTGGAGAAGAAACTCAGAGACAGCACGAATGGTATGAAACCACAGTGCCTCTCTGTTTGCAGACTATGCAAATGAATTGAAAGAAAGCCATTTAGAGGACTTGCATAGCCTGAATTTTATCCTTTCATTGAAGTTTATATACTCCGTTGCCTGTGTTTTCAGATGAGGATGAAGAGCACCTTTTGGTCGACTGGTTCACGCTCATTCATGAGAAAAACCAGTTAGTCCGACGAGAAGCTGAGCTGGTCTACACGTAAGTTTACTGCTAGACCTGCGTTTCCTCAGCGCCAGTGGGCCATCCGAAGGCACCACAGTCACCACAGTGCTGCAAATTTTCAAGACACATGGTAGAAATATAATGACATCAACCAACACATTGAACTCAGCTTTATTGATAAGTGGGGAACTACAAAAAACACAAGTTTTTATGTTTTCACATTATTCCGTTTTTTTCTAAATACAATCTGTTATTCATCCAGCCATCCATTGCTTTACTGCTTTATAAAAATAATTTAAAAAATGCATCACCCGGATACTTGTTGTTGCCATTGACATCCAGTGTAGCATCACGTGCCAGATTAAAACCTAATAAGATTGATGTGTCTGTTAAACACTGTAGTTTTTTATGTACATTTACAGTAGGAAATACTAGCTTGTGTACACACTGAAGATGTTCGCAGTCTGTCCATAAGACACAAATCACAGATAATGTGTGTTTTATGCTCCCTGCAGAGTGAAGCAGCAGAACCTCGAGGAGAGGCAGGCTGATGTGGAGTATGAGCTGAGGTGTCTTCTCAACAAACCAGGTTGGTTTGAGGGCCCAAGGAAAGACCACCTGTCGCTTGTGCGTTGTATCGATGTGCTCCACTTGAGCTTGACTACAGGCTTCCTGCGTAGAAGCACAGGAAGTTCCTGCTATGTACATGATCACCTACTGCATTTACACAAAGCAAAGGATGTACAGTCGTCCCTCGCTACATCGCGGCTCGAACATCGCTCCATCACTCAGTGATTTTTCAAAACTGAATGAAGAAATGATTGCTGTTTCGTGGTTGACTACGGCCTATTATTAGTCAAAAATGCACATTTAAGCAAATATTACATATTCTTGGCCTTAAAGAAAATGTTCTAAATGAACCAAAATACAAATACTGTTCAAGGCAGGGGTCTTAAACTCGCCGAATTGTATTTTGCAGCCCGCGACTTGACATCAAAATGTAGTGCAATTGCAGCCACTGTGTCACTAGACACAACACTACCTACAATCGCTATTAGCTAACACAAAATGACAGCACAGCACGTAACAGGTAAGTAAACATGCACAGGGCAACTACCGCTATGGGGAATAAGAAACAACTACGTTAACTAACTAACTACTAACTCTAAACACATACAGTAACTTCAGCAACGTTTTACAAACCACCAAAGTACCACAATGCATGCTGGGAGCTGGCATCGCTCCCAATGAGGGGTGTCTCTCAAACTATCGCGATATTAAACCCTACTATGAATTATCCATACGCTGCTCTCGCCTTATGTTATTATTATTATTATTATTATTATTATTATTAAAATGTGCTGTAAAAATTCCAAATTCCAAATTCCAAATTCTATACCGCTTGTCCTCATTAGGGTCACGGGTACACTGGAGCCTATCCCAGCTGAATGCAGCAAACTACAGACTATGAAATTATTTATTTTTTGTGTCACCCTATCACCGTATCGAGATGAAATTATCGTGAGCCACGTATCGCGTATCATATCGTGAGGTACCCCGAGATTCCCAGCCCTGCTCCTAATAATTGACGCAGCCCAGCCTCACCCAGAGTCTGCCTCCAGTGGCCCCCAGTCAAATTCAGTTTGATACCCGTGGTTTAAGGCACTGCAAGACGTTGATGAATTGCCACCAGGTGTCACTATAAAGCACCAGACCTGATCGCCCTTTTATTATTTTAGAATGATTGATCTCACAACAGGCCCAATAATAATAATAATAACAATCATCATCATAACACAGTCCACTGTTGTGGCCGTACTCGACCTAAAACTCAACTCTGAATCTTTGATGTCACACATGAGCATGAGTTTTATTTATGTCTTAAATGGCTTATATCGCCTACATTGGGTAATAGGAGTGTAAAGGTAACTATAGGGGTGTTATTTCATGTCTAGAGTGCTCTACAAATGGTAAAAACCATATTTAGAAAGCCATAAACGGGTAGCAGGAGGGACTTTTACTTTTTCAGTCATCAAATTCACCGCTAGTTACCTGTCATTTGGATTTGAACACTGTCTTAACTGTAAGAATAAAAATCAAAATGACCGACTCCCCTCAGAGAAAGACTGGACAGAGGAGGACAAGAGCCGTGAGCAGCAGCTTATGGCCGAGCTGGTCACCATCATTGAACAACGCAACCAAATAGTCAACAACATGGACCAGGACAGACAGAGGTAACTCTCACGTTAAACCCCTTAAAACCTCCATGATGGTCTGTCAACACTAACAGCACCTGTCTCACAGGGAGGAGGAGGAAGATAAGTTCATGGAAGCTGTGCTGAAGAAAAAAGGTTGGACGGAACACTTCCTCCCATTTCTTACTGTATTAAGATTCTGCACATCTAAATACAGATTATCAATGAAAGACAACAAATCAACTATTACCGTAATTTCCGGTGCATAAGCCGCTACTTTTTTTCTTCAACTTTGAACCCCGCGGCTTATGCAGCAGTGCAGCTAATTTATGGATAAGTTCTAATCTTGTGACATCTCCCTTGCCTCAGAACTGATACTAATTGTTTAAATACTGTGCCGCTCGTGAGTCAGTGAGGAAAGGCTAGCTCTTTCTTTGGCAGGAGCCAATCACAAGCTATCGGTGCACTCCCAGCGAGCTTGTCAACCCACTGGGAATCGCAGGAGGTCATATATAACAACATAAGAGCCTAACTCACGGTGTCATCTTAGAAAAAAACACTAAACTCATCACACAGCAGCTTTACATTCAAAAGGTATACCTGAGAAATCAAACATGTACCAATACAAGTTTAAAATGGGGAAAAAAATAAATCTATTAAAGTTTTCCCATTGTGCAACACATGTATTAGTGCCTGCCCAGGCGCTGCAATGACGTCAGCCTCCCACTGGGCTCCTTTGGCTCCATCTGGTGGTCAGAAGCAGCATTGCAGTGCCATTCATCAATTTTCTATGCCACTTAAATGCTTTGCTTAGACGAAATGCATTATAGGAAAACTAGTTTTTTTTAAATTATTTAAACTCGTATTGGTACATGCTTGTATATTTATTAGGTATACCTTTTGAGTGTTAAGTTGCTGTGTGATGAGTTTAGCGTTCTGTCAGATGAGTCAGGCTGTTATACTGAGTAATGACCTCCTGCAATTTCCAATGGGTTGACAAGCTTGTCGTGAGTATTTTAATAGCTCATGATTGGCTCCTGTCAAATAAAGAGCTGCCTGGTCCTTACGAACTCTTGCGCGCCAGGACGTGCCATTTTATGACGTGGACACATATGTCCAAATCTGTTTTTTCCTCTAAATTTAGTGGGTGAGGCTAATACACCGGAATTAACGGTATGTGCAATAAACACGTGTGTTTGCACATTTTGCACAAACATTGCTTATGAGATAATAAAAGATATCTTTAACATGAGGATGTGGATGGAAGGTGCATGGCATCCCGACTTCATACTTTTAAGCACAGTCTTAAATTATCATCTGCATGACGTCATTCTTCGTCTAGGAAAGCCTATGTCGCTCATTGTGTCAATTTTCCCCATCAGACTTCCATAAGGAATCAGATGGAGGACAAGAAAAGAGAAAAGGGTCCAAGTTCAAACCCATGAAGGTTCTGAAGAGGCTGAGCCAGAAAGGAGAACCTGCTAAAAGTCCTCGTAAGGAGAACAGCTGATCCACACAAAGCGTCACACTGAAAGACCATGGGGATTTTTTGGAAGATGTGTCTCGTGACCCTCATGACTGTCTTGAAGTGCCACACAGAGTCCGCTTGCGTCTCCCTGCAGAACCAAAATGACAACTCAAGTGCTTGAACATCTCTCTGACCTTTTCAGTTTTCTGTCAAATGAAGCCAGTGAGCCTGAATCGCTCTCCTCCAATACCCATGAGCTCCTCACGTCTGACGTTGAGAGGATGTTGAGGTCAGCCTTACTTTCAAAACAACCTGTAGCGGAGATGCTCAGTGGTGAGTAGTCATAATACATCACATCTTCTCCTTATCTTCATGTTCACACGGAGAAGAGTGTCATTTATTTGCATAGTCCGGACTGTCAAGTGACATTTTGAACATATTGAGTGACTCAAGAGATGGACAGATGCCTGCCTGAGAAGTTCATAAAGGTTGCATGTGCAATTAAAAAAAAAAATGGTGAAATAGCAGTTTTAAGCTGTTTATAAAAAAAAAAACAACAAAAAAAAAAAACTGGAAAGCTCTGACTGTTCCATTGTTAATTTATATTTTACTATGCTCCAAGTGGGAATTGGTTTGTGCGACTCATTTTGTTTGTTATATATATTATCAAAGTTTTAACTTTTATTTTATACTCGGCTCAGAGCTAGTGAATAAATTGTACATTACATCCGTCAAGCCCCGCCCACCTCTCCCCATCATGGCGGACTTTCTCCTCCATAGCGTACTTCGCTTCTGTTCTGTTCACTTGCGGCCGAGTCAACCCTCCTGTTTTTAACTCTACACTCCTTGGATTTTACCCCAAAAACAGGATTTTAAGAAATGCTTACAGTGGAAGGCAGATAAATAAAAGAAGTTGATAGAAATACTGCAGTGGTTTATGGTTTATTTCACCTTTATGCACTATCTTGGATCCACTGGCCTCTCAGATGCCATCACTTCCTTATTTGGTTGTTGGGCTTCATCTAGTATCTCCAGTTCCCGGATTTTCTAAATTAGAGTTCAGAAAGAAAACAAACCTCCGTCAAGATGACTCAAATAATTCTAAGCTATAGTTTTTTTGTTTTTTGTTTTTTGTTTTAAATATACCTGTCACTTTTATACATTTTGTGCAATACAAATGCTAAAACCAATCCATCCATCCGGGTCGCGGGGGCAGCAGTCTCGGTAGGGAAGTCCAGACTTCCCAGGCCAGCTATGAGACATAATCCCTCCAGCGTGTCCTAGGTCTGCCCCGGGGCCTTGTCCCAGCTGGGTATGCCCGGAACCCCCTCACTCGGGAGGCATTCGATACACGGTTACAAAATGGTGAAAATTGTGATTAATCTGATTTAAAAAGCAATCATTTGACAACCCTATTTATAGTATTTCTAATAATTATTATATTCATATTAATTTTTCATGATTTTTTTTTTATATGCCGAGGGCCAATAAAAAAATTAAGGGTCCATCCACTTTCTGTACCGCTTGTCCTCACTAGAGTTGCAGGTATGCTAGAGCCTATCCCAGCCCTCTTGGGGCAAGAGGCGAGGTACACCTTGGACTGGTCGGCAGCCAATAGCAGAGCACATGTAGACAAACAAGCATTCACACTCACAGTCACACCTGCGGACAATTTAGAGTCTCCACTTGAACAAGCATGCATTATGTTTGGGAATGGAGAACAAAGATGATCCAACGGAGACACCAACCAACGATCTCCTGACTGTGAGGCCAACATGCTAACCGCTAGGTCACAGTGCGGCCCCTAAACGAATGAAATGTACTATTATCTGATACAAACGCAACAAATTAAACATACAAATGAAAACCTGATCTGATGGGATTTTTGGGGGCATGAAACGGTTTAATATCACAGCTTCCGTTCCCCTGTGTTGTTACAAATTTGGATTATTTTCACATCAATGTGTCGAATGTCACCAAAATGTAACCACACACGTGTCCCATTATACAAATCCAAATAGTTTACCTGTGATATTTCAGTGTTGATGATGTGGATGTACTGCTTCTCCTGTCCTAGAGAGGCCATGTCAGCCAGGAATTGTCTCCTTTCCTCGATCTCATCCAGAACTGCAAAAGAAAAATGCATCTGTACATGATTTCACTGATCACATTGCAAGCTTTCCATGAAGTCACCTGCTAATGTTTCTAACACTACTCCAGTGGTTCCCAACAATTTCACAGTCCCATACCCCTTCAGACATTTGACTTGTAGCCATGTACCCACTGCTCTGTTTGCCCCCTTCCTGATAAAACAGAACTTAGCTATGGTTTATCACACCTGAGTTCAATTTCTATAGCCACGCCCAGGCCTGCCACACCTGCTGACAATCAAAAAAATCACTTAAATAGGACCTGCTTGACAAAGTGAAGTAGACCAAAAGATCCTCAAAAGCTAGACAACATGCCGAGGAACAAATGCGAAAGAAAGTAATTGAGATCAGTGTGGAAAAGGTTATAAAGCCATTTCTAAAGCTTTGGGACTCCAGCCAACCACAGTGAGAGCCATTATCCACAAATGGCAATAACATGGAACAGTGGTGAACCTTCCCAGGAGTGGCTGGCCAACCAACTTGCTTATGCAACTCCACAATCCGACCACGTTCAAAGAGACAAAGCTTCTTAGCTTTAGCCAACAGGAGGGCATGACAGTATGCATGCCGGACAGAAAATGACAATTTTGAGCAGATTTAGGCTTTTATAGCCTGTGGTCTTAAACTTTTGATCAGGTGACAAACAACCTATTTCAGTTTTTTTTTGTTTTTTTTTTAATTACAAGTTTTTTTCTCACTCCCCCTTCTTGCTCTCCTTAAAACCTCATTAAGATCCAAATGTGCAATAGCAATTTTTCAACTGGTCTTAAGATTTTGATCAGGTCTGCACTCTGTGGTCTGACGAGACAAAAATTTAACTTTTTGGAAAGTGTGTGTCCCATTAGATGTGGCGTAAAAGTAATGTCGCATTTCAGAAAAAGAACATCATACCAACAGTAAAATATGGTGGTGGTAGTGTGATGGTCTGGGGCTGTTTTGCTGCTTCAGGACCCGGAAGACTTGCTGTGATAAATGGAACCATGAATTCTGCTTGTCTACCAAAAAAATCCTGAAGGAGAATGTCCGGCCATGAGCACTGCCCTCTGTAGTTGTAGCCTCCACTGCTGAATGTGTACCAATTCAAGTTCCTTCCTTACCTTCCTGATAACGGTCCCTCTCCTCCGTCACTGCAGCTTTTACACACGTAGCAACGTTTTTCGAAGGTGCATCATCTGCTGATTCTTCTTGTCCTGTCGCCAAGATGCTTTGAAGCCTCCTCTTCTCCTTTTCTAAGTCTCCTAGATGAAATCACAGGAGAATGCAGATGAAATGCAACAATTTTACAAGGGATTCACCAAAACAAACCAGAGCGCATTCGCATTGGCTTTTTTCACAGTACTAGCGTACTTGTGGGTGCAGGGCAAAACCTTTCTCTGACATTGTTCCCAGAGAGGCAGGAAGCGGCACTGCGTCTCTGAGGACGACCTGGCAGGAGTTTGTGGACACATTTGCTGCCTTTAGGCTGACGGGGGGAAACTGACGATGGAGGCTGAGTGGTCAGCGGCAAGGCAGATCCGTCTGTGGTGGGAAGGACATTTTTTAAATGCCGCAATATTTAGGTTTGTGCTGACACAAAGTCATGACAATGCCCATTCTGTGGTCGTACACTACTCACAAAATGTTAGAAATTCACGTGGGCACTCGGCCTGGCAGGATAATAAACACATTAATCACACAACTAAAATGAACTAGATCATTTTGCCCGCCTTGTGAAAAAGGTTTGCCACACTTAAATGTTTCAGATCATCAAACAAATTAGTCTTTGACAACTCAAATGAAGTTTTTAAATAAAATGTTTTATTATGTTAAAAAGTGATCCCACCCCCCTTAAAACAAAACTGAGATTAATTGAGATCTATCAGTGTGGGAAAGGTTATAAAGTCTAAAGCTTTGGGTCTCCAGCCAACCACAGGGAGAGCCATTATCTACAAACTGCCAACATTTGTATTTTGTCATTGTACTTTCTTAAAAGTAATGTTCAAATCGTGTCTCGTCTCGTCTCATGAACTCTGCGTCTGGTGACGACCCTAGTGACTAAACATCCCTTCAACATAAAGTGACTCTATGGTTATTATGCACCCAAAAGTGTCAAACTTACTCTTCAGGCACTCGCTGATGTGTTTTCTTTGGCGGTTGGTGAGGGTCAACTCCTGCATCATTGCTGTGCACATACACAGGGATGAATACAAACAAGGTGCACAACGGAGGTGGGAGAACGTCAGTGTTTTGCAAGTCTCAAGTCTTTAATCCCAGGTCTTGAGTCAAGTCTCAAAGATGTACAAGCCCAAGTCAGGTCTCAGGTCAAACTGTCGTCAAACTACACACAGAGATGCAACTTTCGTCTGTATTAGTCCGACTATGGATAAACTAACTCAGCGGTAAGACGCCTACATCTAATAAAAGTTACCCGTTCACTTGTAGCAGCTAGTTATGTAGTTATGTTGTCTGAGGGCTTTGCTTCGCGTCATGAACTCCACTATAGAAATGGGTGTTTTCTACCCTCCTGTTTCTATTTCTATTTCACTATTACTTCATGATGAATTGGAAAATGTGCCCGTTGCTGGAAGCTTTTTAATATGTTGCCTTCACTTTGGCTGCATTGCCTTTTGCATAATCGTTTTCATTTCTTATATATCGGTAATGTTTGATAGCAAATGCTAACTAGACGTAACGCTGTGTGTCTAATACGATGTTTTTCAACCTTTTTTGCACCAAGGCACATTTTTTTTATTTAAAAAGCCACAAGGCACACCACCAGCCGAAAATGCTAACAAATTAACTCTGTAGCCCACATTGACAACATAAAGTTGTTCTCATCACAGTGTCAGTGTCGGAATCAAATAAACAAAAATAAAAAGTATTTTAGAATTATTTACATTTCTACTCGCTCAGTGTGACACCTGGGCCTGTTTGGATGAACACAGCGCTAATAATATAACAATATTCACACTTCCTCAACAACTCTGTCTCTTTTGGAGATGGTGTTTAAGCTTACTTGTGACCAGAGCACTGTTGGATAGCTTCTCGCCACACACCGAGCACAACGTAGTCGTTTCCTTGCACCCCCAGTGAAAGTAAATCCAAATGAAAGGCTGCTAGCATCCATGCATTGATTAGTTTGCCTGTACAGGGCAATTAGCTACCTGCTGCCACCTACTGATACGGAAGTGTATTACATGGTCACTTTGCCGATCACTACTAGACAGCACAGACACTCTGCAAAGGCACAATATTTGCGGATAATAATTAGATGAAATTGGACACTTTCCCACGGCACACCAGACAATCCCTCACGGCACACTAGTGTGCCACGTCACAGTGGTTGAAAAACACTAGTCTAATAGACGCTAAATTGCAATTTTGACGTTACCAGATGCATTCAATGAGACAGATTCTGTGGGAAAAAATGGTGTCTTGCTCGAAATTACATAATAACGGTCACATTAGTTAAATATTTTGAATGAGGACACATTTTAAAGTTCCGCACTAAAAATCTCAAGTATTTTTTAGGTCATCAGACTAAAGTCCGCGTCAAATCCCGAGTCGCTGATGTCAAAGTCAAAATCGAGTTCAGAGTCAGTGTGACCCGACACCTCCGTTGGAGACAATGACGTCACAGCATTCTTATTTATGTCTGAGTGCATCTTACATCTCAGCAGGTCCTGAGTGTTCTTGCTATACTGCCTGGAACTTGGGCTCTTCCCCCGTCCCACATTGACTGTGCATTGTGAGGACCTGCCCATCTGTGCAGCACACGCCGTCTCCAAACTAGACTCTGTATACTGCAATTTGTTTCTGCAAAAAAATGGACGTTTGAAATGATTCTTATATGATTACTACCGCGATTATAGCTTTCACGTAAAAATAGCACCTTTTTCGATTTTTTTTACAGCATTTATGCAAGGTAGTTGATCGACTGAAGTTGACCAAATCCCAAATTTGGGGTTAGAATTCGATCGGTAACAGCTCAAATGCTGTAATTTACCTTTTTTGGGTCGTCTGCAGACGATGTACGGCCATAACAGTAGAGTAGTCTGTCTCCATAGCAACCAAGAAACACGAAAACAATGCAACATAATATTTGGACATTTTGTTTCCAACTGTTTGTTTTTTTAATCACAATTTTACAAAACTTAAATGTCGTGAAAAACAACACCAGCTATCACACCCAGTGGATTACAATATTTATACTTCATCATATTTCATCGCTATAAAGAACCACTATAATAACCACTAGAGGGAGACATAGATTGATTTTGCCATTACACACGGTGCACTATGTTGACACACTATACTGTATCTATCAATTGATTCAGTGCATTCAAACTTCAAAATGTACACGTTCCCCACAATTCCCAAACAAAAATCCTATTGAAATGAATGGAAAATGTCTCCAAATTCCACATTTCTTACCTGGGTCACACCACGTCAACATGTAAACATTCATCTCATTCAGGACATTCGGGCTAACAGTTTTCCACACTTCCAAATGTCCCACTATTTACAGTAATTCCATATTTTCCATCACGTAATTCCCTTCAAATTCGAATGGAATTGTCCAAATTCCGCATCTAAAAAAAAACCCCAAACAATTTAAACTATTCCAACATCAAAACATTCAACTCTGCCAGGACATTCCAATGTACATATTCCACGTTCCACAAATGTCCACTTTTCCTGTAATTCCACATTTTCTATACAACATTTCAGCACTACGGAAATTGCATTTAGTAGTTATAGATTTTCAATCATTTTTAATACAAGAAGGATATTCCATGTAGGTACTTTGTATTATAAGGGAGAAAAAAAATCCAAACCTACATGGCCCTGTGTGAAAAAGAGTTGCCCCCCTGTTAAAACATAACTTAACTGACAATAATTGAGATCTATCAGTGTGGAAAGCCATTTGTAAGCCATTTGTAAAGCTTTGGGACTCCAGCAAACCACAGTGAGAGCCATTATCCACAAATGGCCAAAACACGGAACAGTGGTGAACCTTCCCAGGAGTGGCCACGCAATTTAAAAAAAAAAAAAAAAAAGGCCACAAGAGCACAGCTACGACTCATCCGAGAGGTCACAAAAGACCCCACAACAACATCCAAAGAACTGCAGGCCTCACTTGCCTCAGTTAAGGTCAGTGTTCATGACTCCACCATAAGAAAGACGCTGGGCAAAAACGACCTGCATGGCAGAGTTCCAAGACCAAAACCACTGCTGAACAAAAAGAACATTAAGGCTCGTTTCAATTTTGCCAGAAAACATCTTAATGATCCCCAAGACCTTTGGGAAAATACTCTGTGGTCTGACGAGACAAAAGTTGAACTTTTTGGGAGATGCGTGTCCCATTACATCTGGCTGCCTTTCAGAAAAAGATCATCATACCAACAGTAAAATATGGTGGTGGTAGTGTGATGGTCTGGGACTGTTTTGCTGCTTCAGGTCCTGAAAGACTTGCTGTGATCAATGGAACCATGCACAGCCATGGAAGTAAATACATTTTATGCTGTATGAGGACTTGATTTAAATTGGTTCACTTTTGTCATCAACCGTCTGTCGTCATGAATTGTGAGGTAAGACAATGAAGCAACAAAAAAAGTAAATAGAAGTGTGTGAGGGGGAGGGAGGTCAGGCGAGAGAGTGTTTTATCAGTGCTCAATGATGGGCTGGTCATCCATTATCTGTGCAGAGGCAGCCGCTTACCTTCGGCCCGTGCCAGCAGATAGACACCAGCGAGAACGTAATCATCTTTCACACACACGCCTTCTCCAAAGTCTACGTGTCATCATGCGGGCTACCTGAATGTGTGCGTGTTTAAACTTCTTGTTTAAAGTTGTTGACTTGTTTATTTCACGATATTTTCATGATTTTAGAAAACACTTCACAGAACACGCTCCCATTGAGTGTGTCTAATCAATTCCCAATGCTTGTGTGGTTCATGAAGTAATCCTTCACCACTTCACGCTTCAAATTCCGTGGCTTCACTCAAATCATGGTTTTTCTAAAATATATTAATGAATCGGAAAAAAAAATCATACTGTTTCGTGGTTGAATATGACCTTTTGTTAGTCAAAATGTTCATATTTAAACACATTTTTGCCAAAATTAAGCATTTTTAAGCAGAAAAATGTCTAAATGAACTGAAATACAAATATAAGGCATTCAGAAGGCACATTCAAAGACATGATGATATGTAGTATTTGACTGTGTAGTCCCCCATGTGGTCAGAATGGTACACTTTGTGATCACATGACATTTTCATATGATCCGAGTGCAAGATTGACAGTCTAGACTCCTTTAAATCGTATTGCCAAATAGTGGACTATTCTAAGATGCCCCTACCGTCCATATAGAGTCATTCCATTTAAAACAGGGATCACCCTGTTTTAAATGTTATAAATAAAATTATAACACTGATCTCTTTAATAGTGGCAAAACATTTGACTGACACTTTAAACCGTGTTATCATGAGCAATGAGGGGTTGCGTTCAGCGTCATCACGTAATTTAAGGTAACTACTTGTTTTCAGTGTATTGTTCAGCATACTTAAATGTAGCAAATTGTACATCCCAATTAAGAACGAGTGATAATATCCACTTGACACACACACGCATTATAAAGCCGTTTTTGTGATGCTTGGAGTGTCCCTGAATGCATCTGGCATTCTTGTAACGCTCCCAGTATCCCGAGATACTTGAACTCCTCCACTTCCCCCATGCACCATGCATATGATATAAGAAACAAATATTGATTATGTTGTAATTTCTCCAATCTTAATAACGTTTTTGAGGAGTGGGTGAGCTTAAATTGTATTTGTGCAATTGATGTTTATCACGCTTGGCACTTGTGTCATGATACAAAAGGATGTTTGTGTCAGCGTTGCTGTAATCGCATGCTGAGACTGAATATTGTTTATTCAAATTAAAAAAACTCAGTTTGCTATCTATATTTTTGTGGATGAATTTTGATGAAAATTTGATGAACTAAATTTTTAAACTCATGTCCATTTAAAATTAAACGGTAATAGCTATGCCAATGAAGTACATTTTATTAATTTTTTTTAATCATTTTCAATGATATAGAAAAGTAAGAGTAGTGGAACTAATGAGGAACTAATGAGGAGTTACTGAGGAACTAATGAAGAACTAATGAGAAAGTAATGAGTAGTTACTGAGGAACTAATGACAAACTAATGAGTAGTTACTGAGGAACTAATGATGAACTAATGTGGAACTAATGAGTAGTTACCAAGGAACTAATGACGAACTAATAAGTAGTTACTGAGGAACTAATGATGAACTAATGTGGAACTAATAAGTAGTTACTGAGGAACTAATGATGAACTAATGTGGAACTAATAAGTAGTTACTGAGGAAGTAATGAGGAAGTAATGAGGAACTAATGAGTAGTTACTGAGGAACTAATGATGAACTAATGTGGAACTAATGAGTAGTTACTGAGGAACTGATGACAAACTAATGAGGAACTAATGAGTAGTTGCTGAGGAACTAATGACGAACTAATGAATAACCAATGAGTAGTGGTTAGGGTTAGGTAGGTTGGTTCCTCATTAACTACTGTAATTTTGTGTACCTTATTGTGAAGTGTTACCAAATGATTTTCCGTTGAGGCAGGGAAGAAGCTGCATTCGACCCTCACGCTGCAGAATTATATTCCAGTTTTCTTGGCCATGCGCCACCTCCTAACGGTCAACAGCGATGCGAAAACGAGAGATTTGAAGTTGAAGACCCAGCTGACGGAGATAGACAAGCGCAAGGAAGGAGAGATAGCAGCGAGGAAGGGCGGATGGGGGTGGGGGGCATCTTTAAGAAAGTGTTTCTCAGGCCTTTAGTCAGCGTGTGAGCGGCATCTTGTCGTGAGCGGCTTGGTGAGCTTGTGAGTGGCGGTCTGTTAGCCGAGGGCCCGGCTGGATAAAAAGAAAAGAGGTTAAAGAAAAGGAAAAGAAAAAGTAAACTTTGCTGCTGCTGTCAGCCGGCTGCTCCATGGCCGCCATCCAAGCTGCACTCCCGTCCTTCAGCTCCTTCTCAAACCTCACTGATATGAAAGTAAGTATCACATGGATTTCACTCAGTAGATTCAAACATAATGCAAGCACACCCGAAGGAAAAACTGTCATGTTTAATATGTGATTGTTCCAGCTGGGGGGCAGGAGGCCCAAGGACTTATTTTTGGTCTGTGACTGCAAACAATGAGGTTCTAGGATTGTTGCACTGTACTGTTTTTGTTGTTGTTTTTTTAACATAGTCGCTCAGAATATCTTTCTTGCTCACATCATGTGGGTGGCAACTTGTTGCTAGGCAGAATTAAAGTAGTAGAGGTGCACAGCAACGCCATGACGGCCCCTGCAGTTATTATTCATTAAACTTGAACAAATTTCATAGTAATGTTAACAATAGAAATTCTAGTAGGGTTGTCAAACGATTACAATTTTTAATCAGATTAAGTCACGTTTTTCAAATGAATAAATCATAAATAATCACCATATCCCACCGTGTTACCTTATATTACCTTATCATATCACCTTATCATTTTCATATGTATTTTAAACTACCAGAGAGTCCATTTGGAATACAGGAATACCGTGATGTGGAACGGATGGGGATAGGATTAAATAAGCTTTGCTTCATCCTACTCCTTGTTGGACATGTAGAATTGTGAATTGTACGATGTGATGTATTCCAACGTAACTTGCATGCATGTTTAGAATGAATGAAAGCATTACCATTACCATTATTATGCCTGAAATATGCCCATTTTTACTGTATTTTATTGAAAGAAAGATAAATGACAGGGCAGCATTATATGTATTTGTATGTATTCACGACATCAAATTTCAATCAAGTTACGAGATGGCACACGTCTGCAAATCTATTAACCTAACACCGGTTTCTTTAATAGCAGAATATTTGAATCAGACTTAACTGTGTTATGATGAGCAATGACATCAAAGACATCACGTCATTTAAGATGAAATCGCATGTTTTGAGTGAATTTCCTGGGATTTCCGAGCACACTTAAATGCAGCAAATTGTCCTTCGCATTAAGAGTTACAAAGTGAGTGATAAGAATATCCACTTTTTGATTTTCATTGCATTTCTGTTTCATTAGACCACCCATACACGCATGACAAAGACGTTGTTGTGATGGTCGGCGTGTCCGTAAATGCATCTCGCGGTCTGTCTCATGAGGAAGTGTTGTTGCAATGAATGGACACGTGTTTGTTTGGAGTAGGAGGTACATGCTGCACAGTATATGGTGTTGGAATGGTAGGAATAAAGTCATAAAAGAGCGACAGAGCTTGCCATGATGTGTGTGCACTAATTATACTAAACAATTTAATGAAATATATGTCTTAAAACCCGTATTTAGAAGTTCGTAAACAGGTTCTCTATGCTATAACTACAAAAATATTACATTTATAAAGAATCCACTGATCACGGTCAGGTCTGGAACCAATTAACTGCAATAAATGAGGGATATTTGTATGTGATAATACAGATGAAATGTACAGTGTTCCCTCATTCTATCGCGGTTCACGTTTCACAGATTTTTTTTAATGCTTTTTTTTATTACAGCGTATGAGCGCTGTGACAGGCTGAGCCTGGCCCTTTAAGAAGAATTGCATTGTGGGGAGTCGAGTTCCTCTCTCTTCCATACTCTCCTCGGTCTGCACCGCCATTGTTTTCTGCGTCCCGATTGGCCGTAGACCATTGTCAATCAATCTCCTTCGTGCCGCACTGCTGTGTCTCCTGTGTCATAGCTAGCTTGCTTGTTTGGAAATGAATCTTTGGTTCAAAGGAGGAGGACTGCAACAGGTGGAGCATTGCAGCAATATGTTTTAACAAGGATACAAAAACGCTACAGTACAGCGGAACAGCGCCAGGACGAAGAGGCACCGTCAGAGGAGTGAATACCCGTGAGTCACTTTGAGAGTGTTTAAACAAGAGAGAAATGTGATAAAATGTTCATGCCTTCAAACATAATAATTGTAAAAAAAAAAAGTAAAAAAGTTGCCGTTCACTTATTGCGACCTTTTTGGGGAACCTACAGTACCTCCCGCGATAAACGAGGGAACACAGTACCACTCTTTAAAAAGCCCACCGTTTTTACATGTTTATGTCCTTTATTCGGGATGCACAATATTCATATACTTTATATACTTTCTGCTTCTCAAGACCGATACGATAACCGATAAGCTAACAGGGCTAACGTCACACGTCCGTAAATCAGCAGTGAAGCTTATGTCCTTATTTCTATCTAAGGAGTGTGGCCATCATGTGGTATTTTGCTGGCAAACATACATACGTAAAACAGCGGCGGCTTGGAAATACAAACCATGGCTCTAAGTGGTTTATTAGTTAACGGTACCTTCAGCAACGGTAAAAAGCTCGTCGTCTAGTGTGGCTAGCTTCGTGCTAGGTTTGTTCCACACCAACGATGCCATGAGTGTGAAAAAGTGAGCTCACGGAAGTGGGGAAGTGTCAACAGGCCGTTGGCAAGTGCAGCACATCACACAAAAGGAGTGCTTGATTTGCTCACTTTAGCCCGCTAATACACACCACAGTATGGGTATTCTCACCTCATGGGAGATTTTTTTAAAATTTGCAATTATCTGAGCTATTTTTAATGTCATCAGATTTATCGGTATGACATTGTGATGACCCACAGTATTATTATTAAGCCCTTAACCAAGTGTGACTTTCGTTTCCGGGTCATGGGGTTGTTGTAGCCACTTCGCCATTTCTAAAGAGTTGTTGCTTGTTGCTGAGTGGAGAGTAAACTGTTTATGGCACCTGTCCTCGACTCCTGTCTCCTGTCTCATTTGGTGACCCTCGATGTGAGTAAAACGTCAACCGACAACGGAGACAACCACAAAGCCACACCAGCGCCGCTCCATGCTAACGAGTTAGCTAACGTCGGTGCTATCAACCCATGCTCGTGGCTTCCACACATCAAAACCCAGTTCCGACTGCGAAGAATAACACAGGACGTGACAAAGCATTTCCATGTGGTGGCCGCCCTGGATGCCTCGACGGCGGCCAGAGCAATGGCGGCATCGGAGGACAAGTACCGGCAAGTGTGACGGGCTCAAAACCTTCCTGTTGCGGATGTTCGAGCTGTCGGAAATAGAGAAGGCGGACCGCTTGCTGTCCATAAATGGACTCCGAGAAGGCAAGCCTTCTGAGTTGATGGAGCTGGGCTCTGCTGATCCGTCATTGCTGTTTGTGCTTTCTTTCTGCGTCAACTTCCTGCACCAGTACGCACTGCGCTAGCCAGCACGCCCCTCTCCGCTTCACACTCAGCTGCAAACTGATCCAGTGTGAGTTGAAGGTCCCAGCTCCTCCTGAACCTGAGATTCAACGATCCGGCCGATCCTCCTCTTCAGAACCCCTGAATAAGACCTTACCAGGGAGGCTGAGAAGTTGCATATTTTTGGGTTAAAGCTAATGTCATGAGTTTTTTTTTAACTGCAATGGTTTGGATCAAGGTTAAACTTGCATCCTCACTTCTCATCACATGTTTACAGTTTAAAAGTTGCACATACTTGTACACAACACTCAGTGGCCCCTTTGCACAAACGGGATCCCCATATAGGGCCATTCAAACCACAGTTTGTGGATATTCTGGAATATAGTCGTCACGTAAGGTGATACTTGTTCCTACCTTTAAAATCCGAGCCTCTTGGTTTTTTATTTTTTTTATTTTTATCCATGAAATGACATATTTAACCACTAGTTGCCAGCAGGGCAACTTGGCAGTACAGTAGGGGTCTAAATAGAGGCCCTCTTTGGATTATTACACGTCAAATATGTAATAACAACAAAAACAGTCTGGATGAATTGGAAGTGAGGTAAAGGCGTGTCGTGAATGTTCTTGAGAAAAGTGTACAATATGTGTGAGCGTTTGTCTTCAAATTCGTAGACAACTTGTGCAAATGGAAATAGTACATTTTGACACATTCCTCATGGTTTTTATGTTGTAACTGAGGTGCAGTGTAAAAAATATTTGAAAATAAAAACTGTATAATTCTGGTTGGGGCTAAAGCTAATTAAGATATTTAGGCTTTGAAAGTGGAAACATAGAATTTTTCTGCGGAGACCAATTTGGGTCAAGTGTTTTTGATGATCACTCTGCCCTGTGCTAAAATGTGTCATGTAACACCATCAATTTTCTTATAATTTATTGACATTTAGAAGGCTCTTCCCAAAGATCCCACTCCGTACTTCGGAATTTATTTTATGTTTCTTGTTAAAATAGGTGCTAGCATCACAGAAATGCGGAAAAAATATTTGAAAAACAAATAAAAATGTTATAGTTCTGATAAGGGCTAAAGCTGATTAGAAGATTTATGCTATCAAAGTGGAGAAAAAGATGAATTCTTTGGATATATATTTATTTATTAGAACTGTCAAAAATAGGGCATTAACGGCAGTAGTTAATTTATTTCATTAATTGCGTTAAAATGTTTGCATAATTAACGCACGTGCATCACGTCAAGCCATACACCTATGTTATGATGGCAGATGGAATCATAGTGTCGTGTCCCAGCACGGTTACACGAAATCTGACGCTATTTTATACCTTTATTCTGACCTGAACACATTAACAGCAATGCAATTCCAACACCATACTGTATATGTACAGTAGCTCCAACTCAAAAAAAACGTCTCGAGTCCTTCTCGAAGCGACGCTTCCTCGTTGTCACGAGACGTCCGTGAGATGCATTCATGGACACTCCGAAAATCACAAGAAAGTGTTAATTATGCGTGTTTATGTGGTCTAAATAAACACAAAGACAAAGAATAACACCAAATGGATATTCTTATCGCTCAATAACGGAACTATTACTGCGGAAGTACAAATTGAAGCATTTAAGTATGCTCCGAAATCCCAGAAAATACATCTACACTCAGAACGTGAATTTACCTTGACGTACTTGGTGTCTTTGAACGCAACTCTTCATGGCTCACTAAAGTGTGAAGTGAAGTGTAAAAATTAATATATTTCACACATAGTTGCAAATGGTGATTTATCATGATTAATTGAGTGGAAAACTGTGATTAATTTGAATAAAATGTTTAATCCTTTTACAGCCCTATCATTTATATTATGTTATACATTATTATATTTACAGTATTGATATATTTTTATTGGTGGAATCACTGCTCTGTATTAAATATAACACATATGTTGTAAAGATAGTAGAGTAGAGCTGAGTGCTGGATCTGGTGGGGCATTACACCACCTTGCCCTCATGCACAGTTGCCTGGTATTGAGGCATGTAAGTTCCATTTCGGAGGCGTTTGTTGTACAACACGATACGTTTATGGTTGCAAGCTAATTGCCGCTCCTGACAACAACAAAAAGAAAGTCTACAAGATTTTAGAAATGCTTTCATGACATATAACAGTAGTGTGCAGTGGTGGTTCTGGCGTCAACGGCGCCCTGTGCGGCGGGTGGTTAAACTTTTCTTCTCAATGCGCCCGATCATCCTAGGTGTGGAGTTCTGAGGGCTGTTCACTCCCTGTGTGCCCCGAGCAGCTGCAGCTCTCCCAGCAGATGACTGATGGGATCCTGGACGACGACAGCCAAGCAAGCTGGGATATTGAGCTACTGCTGTCCGAGTGGGGCAGCCCGTCACCTGAACTCAGTCTCTCCGTGGACCACAATGATGAGCGGTTGCAACAACAGGTGGACCCAGACAGGGTGTACCAGGAGGGAGGCTTGCTTGGGGACCAAGTGGACCAGGAGCACACGATGACCGGGTTCATAAAGTCAACAGCCCAGCAAGAAACGTACCACCAAAGTTACAACAATGACCCGGCAGGAAGAACGTCAGCTGTCGCTAACATCCATCAGTTTGGGTTCTCCCAGGAGAGGCACAACAGAGGGGGCCTCAGTGAGGTCCCATCATGGGAGCTGAACCCATATTACCCCCCGCAGCATCCCCCTTGGGTGTCTTTCCCTGGAGCCAGGTTCGTCCCCCTCCAATCCGTGACCTCCGACCCTCGCCGCAACAGCTATCCGTTCCACTTCAACCATAACGCCAGCGTTTTCTGTGACGACACCCACAGCCAGGCCACGGCTGCTTTGGGGCTTCATCAACAAAAGGTTTCACCACGGATGCCCCCTGGTGGGGTGGAGGTGAAGCACGGGCGACGGTCGACGGGGAAAAAAAAGGCGGCCATTCACAGCTGCGAATACCCAGGCTGCAGCAAGACCTACACCAAGAGCTCCCACCTCAAGGCTCACCTCCGCACGCACACAGGTACACGCTCAACGCCGTACAGGTTCCGATGATTATTTACTGACGGAATTGGTGCTTTTTCAGGGGAGAAGCCTTACCACTGTTCATGGGAGGGCTGCAGCTGGAAGTTTGCCCGTTCTGACGAGCTGACCCGTCACTACCGCAAGCACACGGGCGAAAAACCCTACAAATGTGTGCTTTGTCCGAGGGCGTTCTCCCGCTCTGACCACTTGGCGCTGCATATGAAGAGACACACTTAATACTCAGCATGGTGTCCAGCCACTTCATTAGGTACAGCAATCCGTCCAAGAGCTTGATGACACTTTCTGACTTTACCAAGACAATAATGCTCGTTATTATTCATGTCACTGGCTGCAGGATGCAGTGGAGTACAGATGCATCACATCACTGATGAAATATTAGAAACGTCTCTCACTACAACCACAAGAACAACCATTTTGTTAAATTCATACCTCTATGACAGTGTCAGTCTAAATCAGGGGGGTTCCAAGTGCGGCCCACGGGTGTTTTTTTCTACAAATATACAGTACAGGCCAAAAGATCGGACACACCTTCTCATTCAATGCGTTTTCTTTATTTTCATGACTAGATTCTCACTAAGCTGCATGGTGGTCTAGTGGTTAGCATGATGGCCACACAGTCACAGTCAGGAGATCGGGAAGACCTGGGTTCCAATCGCTCTCTCTTTCGCATTTCTGTGTGGAGTTTGCATGTTCTCTGTGTGTGTGCGTGGGTAGGATTTCTCCGGTACTCCGGTTTCCTCCCACATTGCAAAAACTGCATGTTGGGTTAATTGGCGACTCTAAATTGTCCATAGGTATGAATGTGAGCGTGAATGGTTGTTTGTCTATATGTGCCCTGCGATTGGCTGGCGACTGGTCCAGGGTGTACCTCGCCATCGCCCGAAGTCAGCTGGGATAGGCTCCAGTGACCCTAATGAGAAGCAGCATAGAAAATGGATGGATGGATTCTCATTGAAGGCATCAAAACTATAAATTAACACATGTGGAATTATGCACATAATGAAAAAGTGTGAAATAACTCCAAATATGTCTTATATTTTTTATTCCTCAAAGTAGCTTTTTTGATAGCGCTGCAAACCCTTGTTCTCTCTATGAGCTTCATGGGTTTCATGGGAAATGGGTTTCACTTCACAGGTGTGCCTTGTCAGGGTTACTTCGTGGAATTTCTTGCCTTATTAATGGAGTTGTACTGTGTGTGTCCAATCTTTTGGCCTGTCACGATAATACATTTTGCTGGTCAATAATTGTGCTATATGTCATGCGACATTTGAGCCACTAGATGGTACTCAAGTGTAGTGTATCTGTGTGAGGCACAGACGATACGGACTCTAGCACTTAGGAGTCGCCGGGTGTCAGCACTTTACATACCCTGGGTTTCGTGAGCTCACGCCGCCCGGTACTACACATTCGCCGATCAAACGCCCCAGCACATCCACACTGGAACCGTTGCATTCGGCTTAGAAACGTTTGTGCCTTTCATTCATATTAGGATTTGCTTGCTAGTTAACTGCTAGCTAGCGCTCAGTGTATTCAATCACCACCGTAGCTAGCCCCCGCCTCCACATACTGTGACAAAGACGCTGAATAGCGGACAGGAGGCTCACTCTTTCCCTTAATTTCACTATACAACCGACCCCCTCAGGCACAAGCAGAGTGAACCGCCTTATCATCCAGCCTGTGCTACAGCAAGACGACGTAATGGAACGCCCATACGTACATATCGCACATGTCGATTTATCCAGGAGTCAAAATGATCGACCTCGTTTTTTTCTATCGTTCGATTAATCGTTTTATCGATTATCGTGACAGGCCTACCAGTACTATAATTTAACAAAACAAAAAAAAACAACAGCAAAAATGAAAAAAATCAGCAATAATTTGACAAGAATAACATCACAATATTAAGAGGAGAAAAAAGTGGCGATTTCAGAGAATAAACTTGTAATAATATGTAATTTTAGTCATATAGAGTTCAAATATTAAACCAAAAATATGTACATTTATATATATATATATATATATATAAATATATATATATATATATATATATATATATATAACCAGCTCTATAAAAAAAGCAGACATTCCCAACACTACTCCTTAAAGAAGGCGCCTGATCCTCCTAAGTTTCACCAGTGAATTTGAAAAAGTAGGTCAAATATGTTTATGTCGAAATTTTATGGTTCCCCTTTCATATTAAAGCTAATAGTGCATTTAAAAATTGACACTTCATCTATGTGATCGGTATTGGCAGCATAAAAGTGACCCGAGCAACTCCTCCTCCTCACCGAAATCCAACCAGAGCTCGTCTCACGGGACAAAGTGCAGGGTAAGTCGCTGTTGATGCACTACACTGCTGATGGGGATGTCATACAACTTCATGGCAAAAAAAAAACAACTAACAATCCCTTTAAGAAAAAAGTTGAAATTTTTGGAACTTTAAAAAAAACAGCAAGAAATGAGGGAAAAAGAGCAAAGAACATACTGATAATATGATTTTTCACCTATACCACAAAACTGAGATGCATTGTTTTTTTAGCATATTGTTTTACAAAATATCAGCAAGGCCCTTGCATCCTTTCAGTTTTCAAAAAGTCTGGACACCCCTGGTGCGGACGATACTCCAAATTGCGGCATGGATCTGATACCAAGTAAATACTGACTATACCGATATTTTTTTACTTTAAATTCCTCACTTTGTGATTTTGTTTTTCATCAAGACAACACGTTTTCCCACAGAATCTCCCTCACTGAGTGCATCAATTAACGTCCAATCAGGCTCAAGAACAAACGAGGGTGTGGGTGCCAAACTGCTGGAGAGTGGTACAAAGTTATTCATAGGCGCATGCGCGTGCGCACACACACACTTACACACACACACACACACACACACACACACACACAGAACGTCTTCAGACGTTCATTTGTTGTTGATGTTTTGCACTGACCCAATTCTGAATGCTATGTCAAGCACTCCTTCTGTGACTGAGTCTTGTCACAGTGGTCTTATTTTATTTTAAGAAAATAAAACAATTCAAAATGTATTCATCGTATTTGTCAAATTGAAGAGATTGTTACATTGTTTAAATGGCGTTTTGTTTGGTAAAGATGAAACAGTGCTTAAACAGTAAGGGGAAAGGGAGGCGTCGGTGTCACCACCACCAGCCGCATGGTCCCCTGTAGATCCACCGCATATGTCCTCTACGTGGAAGGACTTGAGTGTGCCCCCCCCCCCCAAGGAAAGACAGCCCGCCACATTCAACTGGGACCGGACCGAGGACAAACAACATGGGAAGGCTTTTAAAGGCAAGCATACTGGTAGACCAGGGAAGACATCAAAGCACTAAGACAGAAAACTTGAAGCAGAATGTCTTGAAAATGCAAAATGCACAGCAAAACAAATGAGAAACAAATTGGAGGAAACCGGAGTCAACATCTTTGAGAAAGCGCCTAAAGGAAATGGGATTTACAATTTACAGACAAAAAAGCTAAATGAAAGCCATCACTAACACTTAAACCTTGAAAAAAACAAGGTTACAGTGGGCTAAGGAAAAGCAATGGTGGACTGTGGATGACTGGATGAAAGTCATATTCAGTGATGAATCGTGAATCTGCATTGGGCAAGGTGGTGATGATGGAACTTTTGTTTGGTGCCGTTCCAATGAGATTCATGAAGACCACTGCCTGAAGAAAACATGCACATTTCCACAGTCATTGGTGATAGGGGGCTGCATGTCAGGTAAAGGCACCGGGGAGATGTGCTGTCATTATATCTTCAATAAATACACAAGTCTACCTTGACATTTTGGACACTTTTCTCACCCTCTCATCAATTGAAAAGATGTTTGCAGACGATGAAATCATTTTTCAAGATGATAATGCATCTTGCCATAGAGCAAAAGACGACACACATGGCCTGCAAATAGACCTGATCTCAATCCAATTAAAAAATCTGTGGTGGAAGATGAAGAAAATGGTCCATGAGAAGGCTCCAACCTGCAAAGCTGATGTGGCAACAGCAACCAGATTGATGAAGAGTACTGTTTGTCACTCATTTAAGTCCATGCCTCAGAGGCTGCAAGCTGTTATGAAAGCCAGAGGAGGTGCAACAAAGTACCAGTGGTGTGTTGAAGTCTTCATTTGTTTCTTTGTTGTTCATGATTCCAACATTTTGTCCTCAGAATTGAGTGATTCCATCATTTTCCCCTCTGCTTGGTCTAAAAAAGGAACTGTTACTGACTACCACAGTTTTTTTTCATTATTTCTTCTCGTGTTTCTTAAAGCCACAAAGTTGCCATTTCAAATGACTTAGTTTTGTGTCGTGTCTGTGATCTGCTTTTTTTCTACCAAATTAAACAACTGAACAAACACCCTCAGAGGCTGGTGATTCCATCATTATTGTCAGGTGAGGTCCCCATAGTGCTGCAGTAAATAGAGAGTCTAGAGTCTGCGTGTGACTGAGGGATGCACAGTGCGGGGTAGAAATTCCACTCAATGTTCATTAAATCTGACTTGTTTTAATCTGAATCAACCCCCCAATCTGTTGCCATTATTCCTCTGAATTCCCATATATTCTCAATAATTTCCAACTTTTCACAGAATGACGAAAACCAGCCAGATTCAACATCCGCTGACGGTTGATGGATTGCATCCAGTTAAAAAATGCAATGTCACCTGTGCACACTGATTTGCAAACAAGTAGTGAGGTGAAATTGTGACCCATGGTGCGCACACCAGCACCACACAGCTGCTGTAAATACTGTGTTCATGATGCTGCACGCATGAAATAACATTCAAGAATAGCAGTCCTCTAGATCTCGGCATTCACAGCCTTTGTAAAGATTTATGCATGAGAAGTTGAGTCCTCGTGACCTCCCCCCCAAGAGGTTCTGCGTAGCGATTTGTTCATATTGGAATTGGAATTAAAGGTGACATGAGGACAGAGGAGGCGTTTTGTCCTGGTGTGACCCACAAAAGAGCAAACAGACTAGCTGTTTCACTCCCCCCCAAACATTTTTTTTTAAACATTTACTATTTTTTGTAGCAGTAGCTCAATACGGGACACGCCATTTTGTTTATTAATAGGGGAAGATTCCGTTTTTTTAAGGCAGTGATTCCCAACCAGGGGAACGTGTACCACGAGGGGTACAAATTGCAGGTGGTACCTTTAACATTTAATTTCCAAGACAATAAATTAAACTAGACAATAAAATGGAACATGTACGCTACCACCAGTTTCCCCAGGAAGACAATAACCTGTGGCACAGCAGTTGTGTTCCATTCTACTGTTGGAGAATTATCAACACGTATGAGTGAGGGGATACTGATGGTATGACAAAAACGTTCTGGGGCTACACAAGAAAAAAAGGTTGGGAAACAGCAGAGGATGTACTTCTTGAGACTGCTCAAGAAGTCCAACCTGCCTAAGAAACTTCTACCTTCAGTCTGTTTCTGCACTTCCATCACACTTTGGTTTGGCTGCGCTACCAAACTGGGCAAGAGCAGACTGCAACCGAGAGAAACCCATGGGGACCAGCCTGCCCTCCATAAAGGAACTGTACCGGTCCACAGTCAAGAAGAGTGCAGGCGACATCTCTGCAGACCGCTCACACCCCGGCCACAAACTGTTCCAATTTTTCCCGTCCGGTAGGCGATACAGAGCAGTGTTCGCCAAAACAACCAGACACAAAAACAGTTTCTTCCCCCTGGCTGTCAAACTATTGAATTCTTAACAACCCCCTGAAACTCTGGTTTAAGGGACCGTCTGCAACCCTACAGTGACACAGCAGATGCGTTGGGTTTGCCGCTGCACGCCTGCGTAGTGAGAAGGAAAGGGTTGCTGCAGTTGCATTAGTACGAGCCACAGGTGAACAGTTTGTGATTTTTGATCACATATTTTTCAGAAAATCAGCCAATACTGATCAGTGACCGATCGATTGGAGCATCCCTACTAAATATGTTTTTTTTACTAGTTTGCATATGGAAATAATTAAAAGCACAAACCAAACTGGTGGAAGATTTGTCATTATTTTACTGTTTGTATTTGGGTCAGGCGATATTGCAAATTTTGGTATCCAATTGATACCAAGTACAGTGTTCCCTCGCTACATCGCGGTTCACCTTTCACCAACTCACTGTTTCGCGGAACTTTTTTTTGTGATTCTTTTTTTTTTTTTACAGCATATGAACGTTCTGAATCCTGATTGGCTAAGGGAGAACCCACTCATTGTGCTTTGCATCCTGATTGGCTAAGGGACTGTAGACCATTTTTTAATCAATCGCAAAGTTTTACCCCCACAATGTCGATGAAACGTTCCGCACCGTCAAAGGCACCTGCGGTCGCACCCAAAAGGCAGAGGAAGAAGCCAGCCGTCACACAAAAAGTTGGACTTCTGGACATGCTGAAGCAAAGCAGAAGTTACGCGGCTGGAGGGCGCCATTATGGAATACCGTAAATTAATCTTCGGTTCATGGAGGACGAGGAAGGAAGAGTAAAATACGACGACAGGAGCAATATCTTTTAACAAGGATACAAAAACGCTACAGCTGAGCGGCAGCAGGACGAAGAGCCGCGGTCAGAGGAGTGAAATACACGTGAGTCACTTAATTTCTTGTGTCCAACCTAGTAGGTTGATCATTAAAATCTAAAAGAAATTTGAATTTTGAGAGTTTTAAAATATGAGAAATGTTAATGGCTGTCTGAGAAAAGTGTATAAAGTATATGTTGAGGGGTTTTACAGTCTTAAAACATGTCATAATTGTAAACAAATCAAGTTGGCTACTTTGCAGATTTCACTTTTTGTGGGCTATTTTGGGAACCTATCCTCTGCAATAAACGAGGGAACACAGTAAATACGGGGCCAGTACTGCTGACACCTGTTGCTGATACTTTTTACTTGAAAATGTTTCACAGTCATTGATTCTTTTTGTCTTTAATTTGCTGATCATGATTGAAATCAGAATAAAACACAGGACAACATTTTAGGCACACAAAAAAATCCCTCTCCACTCTGCGGTTCGAATTTCACGCTTTCACTCGGAAAATATTCAGAAATATACTAGTTAATAAATCATGCTTTTTCCTAGTTGAATACGACCTATTATTAGTAAAAAAAAAAATGCACATTGAAGCAAATTCTACATATTTTTGGCCTCAATTAACAATTTTCAAACATGAAAATGGCTAAATTAACTAGCATACAACTATAAGGCATTCAGAAGACGCATTCAAAGACACTGCGAATGATATGTAGTATTCTACACTGGCCCCTTGGTGTCAGTAATTTTACTGACGCACAAACACCAGACTTGATCGCCACAACAACAGGCTTTTATTGCAGGTCTGAATTATCCCACAACAGGCGCAATAACCCCTTTTAAAAATCCCTCATAAGAACACTGGCTACTGTTGTGGCCGTAACCCACGCCAAGCCAAAACTCAACTCTGAACCCCCGACGTCACCTCCTGACCGCTCCCCACTCAGCTCCCGTAGGGAACACATTTATAGCAACACACTTGAGCACAAGTCTTAGTTTTGCCTTAAACACTGTAGCTTATTTACTCTTATTATGTCTACGATATTAGGTAATATGAGTGTAAAGGTGACTACAAGGGGGTGTTATTTCATGTCTAGAGGGCTCTAATAATGTTAAAAACTGTATTTAGAAGGTGGTAAACAGGCTTTCTAAACTCTAACAATGAAAATATTCCTTTATAAATAAGGAATCCTAGTTTGTGGAAATTCACTTATCACGGTTGAGTCAGGAACCAATTAACTGCAATAAACGAGGGATTACAATGATCAAAAAGTCCTGATGGAGTGGGAGTCCCCTTCCAAGCAATAAACTCTCCTCCTCACCGGCTTCCATATGACTTTTCAATAAAGGTAAATGATCATCACTGTTTCCTGTATGTCAAACTAGAATTATTCTCTATATCATGTTGTTAATATTTTTGGGTGTTTGGCATGTATTCATTGGATTCACATAATTTCTTAAAGTTTTAGTTTTTGTCAGACTTTTTGGAACTAACAAAAACCGTGGTTTCCCGGTATATCAACGACTTAACAATATGAACAACATGACAAAAAGCAAACATTTGTGAAAATAAACCAAGAAGTATCGATCCGGTGCTGATATGACCCTTGCTATCTATGCTATCAATATTTGGATAGATCCGCCCCCCCTACTTTGTAGTATGTACTGCCTCGTAGTGAGGAAATGACAACAATCATTTTGTGTGGCTATCGGGTAAAAAAATGCATGCGTTTATCATAAATGATGGCAGGTGGCTCCAGTCCAAAATGCTATAAGTTGCTCTCATGGGCAGACGACTAAATACTCTTGGCGCTGTTACACAATTTCACGTAATGGGAACGTTGGCCAGATGTCAAAGGCAGGATTAGAGTGCTAAAAGCAGCTGCAGCAGTGAGACGTCGACACTGGGAGGAACTGTGATCCCGAGTGCATGGAGAGATACAGAGCAAGGGGGCGGGGGCCGGGTGGGGATTGTCCTGATTTGAACTTGGACATGCACACCCTCACACACACACACACAGGCGGATATGAAACAGCGGGACGTCTGTGTGTGTTACAGCGTCTTACAGCATGAAAGGCCATTTTAATTTGATACTAACATTTTCACAACGTTTTTTTAAACACTGGCTTTCAATCAAACATGAAGCTGAAACGGTTGGAGTTATTTTTTGTTTCTCAAACTGAACAAAGCCCTTCAAAAAACATTCATTGTTTTATTGACCAGACAGTAATTCCCCTCTAACCGTAGCTAATAATCAGTGGCGGCCACCTCTCTCCGGCCACCCCACAGGCCATCTGGACATGTCAGGTATCAACTTATTGCCACCCCTATGAGACCTTGGCCACCACAATGAAACATTTCTGGCTCTGCCACTGCTAATAATGAAAACACGAATGGGTTCTCTTCCATACACATTCCCCCTTAGGTTGTAATTAATAATATGTTTTAATCAGTGGTGTGCAGTCAGGGCCAGCAAAGCCTTCTCTGCAGGCCTAAAGGAATAGTTGGGATGTTTTGACATGAAGTTGTATGACATCCTCATTAGCAGTGTAGTACATCGACATAGACTTACCCCCCACTTTGTTCCGTAAGCGGAGTTCTGGTCGGATTTTGGTGAGGAGGAACGTAGTTCTGATTAGTTGCTGAGGTCTCTTAAGTTCAGTGTTACGCTTCTCGAAACAATATGCGTTCAAAAGAGTAATACATTTGTATCACAAAACCGTAGCTAAGGAAAAAGTCAGACAAACAGACAGGAGATAACGCCAAGCAACTGAGAGGTCTTGACTTTTGTTAGCAGTGGTTTTGTGACGCAGGTGATGCATTACTCTTTTGAAGGAATATTGTTTTGAGAAGCCAAACTCTTTACTTAAGAGACCCCAGCAACTAACCGGAAGTACGTTCCTCCTCACCAAAATCCGACCAGAACTGGACTTAGGGGACCAATTGGAGAGTAAGTCACTGTTGATGCACTACACTGCTGATGGAGATGTCATACAACTTCATGTAAAAAAAATCCAAACTATCCCTTAACCACTACCAGAAGCACTGACCTACATTTACAACTACAATTCTAATACTGGATCAATTAAATTATATTAATTTATTCCCAACAGTCCATTATCTTCATTTAGTAGTCGTGTGTTTCTTGGCTGCACTGCTTCCAGTAGTGTATGTGTATGTTGCATTTTTTTGACCAATCAGATTTCAGCTTCTGTGTGTTGCCATATCAACGTTATCACAAGTGCTGGTCCACGTCACTTACACATTATTAGCAATAGGGATGTTTTTCTTTCTTTCTTTCTTTTTTTAAGCCAATAAGACTTCTGATTCGCCTCTTAGGGCAGGCTTGCAGGCCTCTTCTGATTGGTTGATCAGAGCAAATGGCAGCGT
This sequence comes from Dunckerocampus dactyliophorus, assembly GCF_027744805.1. NCBI lineage: Eukaryota > Metazoa > Chordata > Actinopteri > Syngnathiformes > Syngnathidae > Dunckerocampus > Dunckerocampus dactyliophorus. Next base: position 29,320,481 of record NC_072824.1, read on the forward strand.
TTAGGATTTATGCACAGCTTGTTAACGTTATTGTTATAGAAACATGCTGTTTTTCCCAGGTGGTCCTCTGGTTACAAATGAGCTAAATAAAGTCCGACTTTTCAATTTACATGGGTTTTATTTTTGGGATATTGGACCATTTCTGTTTTGTCTTTGTCATTTTAATGCGGGCCGTGTTTAATTTTGCCCAGAGAATATGTCACGAGCCAACAAAAAACTACACTACCGGTCAAAAGCTAGGAAACACGTACATTTTGAAATGTTAAGATGGTCTGTCTCTCTTCCATTGTTCATTTCCTTTTTTCTTGCTAGGAATGAGTTGCAGCAACTACCAAGGCTTGATCAACCCCCATTTCTGCACAACAGCTTTAAATTGCTGGCCCATTTTGTGGTCCCTGGAACAGTATCATTCTGAAATACACATTATTTGTCACTTTTGGGTAACCTTACCTTTTTTTTAACCTCTGGTGCTTCACCACTTACCTTTTGTACAAATAAATGGAAAAATTTGGGTGTTTTAAAACTTTTGACCGGTAGTGTAGCTACCCCAAGGCCGCACTTTGGGCACCACTACAGGAATATAGCTGCTTTCTTGCGGAACAACCATAGAGCTTTTGTGCGTGTGTGTGTGTGTGTAACCTCAGATGCACTTTCAGCACGACAGTGTCCTCACTTGCTCTTTCCCTCACTCGTTGTTTTTGTCTGTTACATAACCGCTCTCGTCCGTTCAGACCATTAATTGGCTTTCAGTTCCTTTCCACATTGGATCAGAAGCCCTAACAGAATATTCTTTACATTACATAACATATGCTATTACATGTGGTATTACATCACTGTGACGATTACACGTTCTTATGCATTCTGAACGGGGAATATGCATTTTTAGACCGTATGTTCCTTACACAAATACACACATAGGCTTTGTCCGCAGGAATGATGAAGTGGTTACTTTGGTCTACGGGATGTTTTATGTTTTTATAGGAGGAGGCAAGGAAGAGGGGAGGAGTGGGGATGAGGGGCAGAACAGGAGGAGGAGGAGGTTAGATGTGGAGACTCTGACGCGGCAGACGTCTCCACATGACTGTAGGATTCTTCCCAAGCTCCAACGATTGGGTCATTCGTGAGTAGACGCTGATGAATTTATGATATCGTTCATGCATTGGCTTTGGAAATGACTGTTTTTCCACTGTTCTAATTTAGCAGTGTGTACGTGATAGCGACTGTGAGCATGCGGTTTTATTTGTGTCAGAGAAAACAATAGAAAAAAATAAATGGATGGCGTACAAATAAAAATGCAAAATAATCAGATGGGAGTAGTTCAAACTGACTTGTGCAGAGATAAAGGAAAGGAAATGAAGAATAAAAGCTGTTTAAAAAAATCAAATCAAATAAAACTGTGTCTTAAATAAGCGCAAATAAATATGAAAAGTTTGAATTAAAAAAAAAATGGGCACAGTTAAAATAGGTGAAGAGATTAAAAATGAATGATTAAGTTAGTACTTGAGTGAAAATCTGACAGAAATGTATCAATAAATGCTGCATGTACAGTAAAGGAAGCGGTAACTTATTAATAAGAATTCATAAGTACATTGCTTTACATTGTTAGACTTGGCACACATGCTTCTGTTGCGGAGATGAATAATTCACTATTTGTTGTTAGATTTAATGTTGTTCCTGCATGTAGTAAAAGCAGTTATTGCGAAAATTGAATGTCATATTGTTGGGAACTCTGTCAATCAAATTTGTCCAAAACATGTATAATCCGTAGCTGTAACAAAGGCATTTTGGCATTGAACCCAATAATTGATTATTATTTAAATGTTTGAGTCACACAAAGATGTAAACAAATATAACATTTACTTTGAAAAACACCAATTTACATGACTTTTTCTCAACCTTATGGAGAAATCGGTCCCTGACCACTTTTTTTCTTTTGCCACTAGGGGGCGCCACCACACCAGCCTCAGCCTGTCCCTTTTGAGCATGACAGGACCGACTGTGGGAGGCAGCAGCGGTGACAGGTCTGCCCCATCTCGCCTCAGAGAGGAGGGGCGGCACAACAGGTCTCTGTGTCATGATCAGACCGCCGCCATCTTGACCAGAGACCTGCTGGGTTGCAGCGCCAAAGAGAATGTTGAACGTAATAAAGCAATTAGCAGCCGGGAAGAGGACAGTGTCCGCAATGAACGGCGTAAGCATCGCTTGATCCCCAGCAAGGAGAAAGATGAAGGCTACTGGGATAAGCGGCGAAAAAACAACGAAGCAGCCAAGCGTTCCCGAGAGAAGCGGCGTGCCAATGACATGGTGCTGGAGACGCGCGTCCTGAGCCTGCTTGAGGAGAACGCCCGTCTGAGAGCCGAGCTGCTCGCCATCAAGTTCCGCTTTGGCCTGGTGAAAGACTTTTCTGATGTTTCCATCCTGCCACTCACTCAGTCGACTCAGCCTGACTCTCATGAGCCCTCATACCCGAGCGTGCACTCCTGCAACCACCATCAGCAGGACACCACATATGAAAAGACAAGGCCGGCGCCATCTGCAGGAGAGTTTGTAGAAAAGCAGCAGCCCTACAGCACCCATCCTCTGTGGCTACACGCAAACATCCAAGACTCACCAAACGCTTTCAGGAGCCTTCCACACAAGCTCCGCTTCAAAGCGCCTGGTGGGGAAAAGTCTCCACCATTGCACCAACATTCAGCGTGGGGTGTTCGGGGTTTTGGTCAGGAGGTCTGGTCCAGTGAGGAGGCGTGTGTATCAGGTGATCAGCAGCATCACAATCCATCCTGTGGGGATCCAGCAGAGAGCGTCTCTCTCAGGTCTCAGATCAGCTGCCTGTCTCAGGAAGTCGCTCGACTCCAGCAGCTCTTCTCCCACCAGCTGGTCTCTAAGAATGTTTGAAAACTGACGCTACCTTCATGCTCATGTTCCACCCAGAAAAATTGAAGGATGCGGGGGGACCACTTTGATGCATTTCATAATTACAGATGCGATTAAAAGAAGCTAATGTGCTAAGTAGGGATGCTCCGATCAGTGGTTTTATGTTGCTGATTCTGATACCTATCACTCATGAGTGAGCTCTGCCAATACCGATCACATAGGGCTGGGCGATATATCGATATTTTTAAAATATCGATCAATCTTTTAGGATTAGGGTTAGGGTTAGAGTTAGGGTACACGGCATAACCCTAACCCTAACCCTATGAAAAACAGCTTCCCTTGGAAAAACAAGCATATCGTTCATATTGAAATAGACTGGATTTGATGCGGTGGTCTCATGTTTCAAGATGGCGCTGCCCAAGTGGCAGCTAGTTACAGAAGCTCTATATTCTTAGTGTTTAACAGTGCTTATTCATACTTTCTTATTGTTTTTTATGCCATACCGACCCCTTAAGCAAGTGTGCAGCTATGGATGTTCATCTTGTTACGTTTGTAGCTTGCCTCTTGCTTGTTGTGGGAGACGTATTCATTCACGGCTCCATTGTTTACACTCGGCAGCAGACGGAGGAGGAGAGGCTGCATAGTGGGAGTGAAGCGCTGAAAGCGGAAACAACGGTATAAACCGCGTTTGCAGTCTGTCATCCCGGGGAACGTTAGATCTCTCCCCAACAAGACGGCAGAGCTAACGGCGCCAACCCGGCTGCAGAGGGACTACCGTGAGTGCAGCCTGATTAAGATTGAAGATTTTATTTTACTTTTTCTATATTTATTTCAAAAAGAGAATGGATTATTTTATTTCAAAGTCCAAAAGTCCAACAGCGATAGGTTTGATAAGGGAATGATCAAACACGCTGGCATGGATTTGGCGTAGCCTGTAGCAAGCTGGCGAACTGAAGACATTGAGGTTACACACACTAGTTTTGTTTCTCGCGGCAATACGGGACAAAGAGCGTCCATTCTCGGCTCGATACGTGTGTTGGCAACCGTACATGACACAGCAGACATGTAGGGTTCGCCGCTGCACGCCGATCGTTTTTTGTGATCGGCTTTGAGGAAGGCATTTATAAGCATATGCCGATGACATGTTTTTTACGGAAATCAGCTGATACTGATTGGTGGCCAGTCGATCGCAGCATCCCTAATGCTAAGCTATCTGAAGAAAACATCAACATCTTAGCTTTGTGTTATACAGTAGGTGACAATGGAAGTTAGTGTAGTATCTAAGAACATATGTCTTTAATAATGAATACATTTTATTTTTTACAATATGCCCTCGGGCCAATAAACAACAAGCTTTGGACACCCTTACACCCTTACTTTTCCCAGCAAAAACTGAAATCCAAACAAAATTAAATATCTGATTGAATCTGAAATCAACTAATCAACTAACTAATCAACTATTTTTTTACTATGTTGCACCACTTACCTTCTTTTATGTAATACAGTCGTCTCTCACTATGTCAAGGCTAAATTAAGCATTTTCAAACATAAAAATAGCTCACTGGACTAACTAAATGAACGTTGTGAATGTAGTAGTCTATTTTGCAGTGTACGTTAAGCGCACACATTTGATAACAGTAGTAATTGCGACATAGTATCGACTGTATGTTGCATCCATGCTGTACCTACAACGTTTGAATAAAAGGCTGGTGAGTTATTTAAATATGTGAGTGTGGCAAATACACTGCAGGTGAAACAAGGTGCTATGTGGCATATATCACCACACACATTTGTTTTTCAGCTGAACTGTCAGGAAAAAAGTTCTGCTTTTTACCGCCATACTTTGTTTTTCATCTATCCCTGCTGCTGAAATCAAAAGAGAAAGAAGCGATTGTGCACAGGCGCACGGGGAGGAGCAAAAGACTGCATGAGTCATCAATCACGTCATTCGCACAAAAGCTATTTTTAGCTTTAAAGCAGCTTTTTTGGAGTCTGATTGGCCGATGTGAAGGATGCAGTTTGAGAATATATTAACACCTGGAGGGCGTACCAATGCTCAGAGACATCAACGACCGTTAGCCGAACCTCATCGACAGCAGATGTGATGTTCCTGTGAATGTTTTCATTCATGCAGGTCATCGTATTCTCAGGGCATTGAATTGATCACATCTGGACTGTTCAGTTTGTCTTGTGAGCACGATGACACGCATGAATTTCGCATGTCGCTTGGCTGGACAGTGACAAGCAATAAAAGCGCTATTGCGCAGGTTCCATTGAAAATGAATGGCGTACAGGCGATGTCGCCTCCCATGCGTGGCGCCCATAAGAAGGCATTTCACCTCTCATCTGAGGAAGTTTCATCGGTTCATGCTCAAAGACTAAGTGGGACACACACCAGTCAGACTAGATAGGGCAGCTCCAGTCTGAGAGCTTGGTGCAAGACTCAATCTATTGATCCTCTAAAGGAGGAGGCTAGTCCAGACAGGAATGGTTTGGATGTGTTTTCTGCGGAAAACACTGTGGAAAACACAGCTTATTTACAGAGGGAAAAAAAAACGTCTTTGTGAACAGTTCATATGCTTGTGACGTTATGGGAACGGCTTGAGCTTTTCTTTTACAAAGCAAGGTCCATAAAGGCACGCTTGGAGGAGAACCTGGTCATCAAACACCATTGGGATGAACCAGAACAGAGATGCTGACCTCACAAATTCTTCTGGACGGTTTAAAATCCCCCCTTTCTTGTAGAAGGTATTCCCAAGAATAATCCACCTCCATATTTTCTCCCTTTTTCATGTCTTGTAGGTGTAATGGCCAGTGTCCCAATACTTTTGTCCATATCGTGACAGCACAGGTGTGAGGTTTTTATATTGGTCACGCAATATAAACCCTTTCATGATTATACAGGATGCCACAAACGCAGTATGTCTTCTTCTGCTTGGATCTTTGACTCATTCATTCATTCTCTCTGTGTCTCTATGTGACCAATCTTCGCTGGGTGCAGTGGAACGACCCCCCACCATAAGCCATTACGAAAGGCTTGGTTGCTAGGCAGGCACCATATCATGGTAACCATGGGAATGTCGACTGAGTGTTGGGGGTTGGCAGTTTTAACAACATACTAGTGATGGGGGGAGGAGCGAGACAAGTTCAAGGCCACTGTTTCTGACATGGTCTAATGAGTGTGTGTGTGTGTGTGTGGACGGTGAGAGAGCGGGGAGACAAAGTGGGGGGAAGGGATTGAGAGCGAATGTGGGATGAAGCAGCGCTGATGTAACCGGTGGTGGTGAGGTTAGTGGTGTTGGATAATAGGAGAATGAAGTATATAACACACTTTCCCGGTACAAATACTGCATAAAGCTAAGCTCATTTTTGCTCAATTTTTCAGGTTTTATGAGATATTGACATCAACCAATCGCAGGGCACATCTAAACAAACAGCCATTCACGCTCACATTCATACCTATGGACAATTTACAGTCTCCATTTAACCTAACATGCATGTTTTCGGAATGTGGGAGGAAACCGGAGAACATGCAAACGCCACACAGAGATGCCAAACAGAGATTGGAACCCAGATCTTCCCGATATCCTGACTGTGTGGCCAACATGCTGACCACTAGGTCACCGTGCGGCCCAGTAACGGCATTAGTCCTTCATAAATGTGATTAGCTACCAGGGAAAGATACTTTTTTGAAAACCTTTGAATACCGTAGCATACGCACAGAGTGCACGAAATTCAATTAGTAGTATATTGTCATAGATTTTTGATATTTTTTATTGTACTTTTTCTCAAATTTATGTTAAAATATCGTCTCGAATGCCCAACCCCGTGTATCGTTTCGTCTCGTGAACTGAGTGTCTCGTTATTGAGTAATATTATACTTAATAATATGTCATACCAAGAGTAGCATCAGCATCGGATTGTGGTAAGATCAATATTTTACAGGTTTTGTCCATATTTGTGTGCTTGTTTTTGGTTGTGTTGTTAATATTGTCCCATTGTTATATTATTTTTGTGTTTTGGTATACAGTGTATTGGTATTGTACTGTATTGTTTGCAAGCTCAGGCCTTGGACACACATAAGAGGACTGTGGGGGCACAAAGCCAAAGGATTTGAAAAAGAGCCAATAGTAGCCAATAGTACACCCAATGTGTACATATTTTGCACTATTGACTTAATTTTGCTCAAATAATCGTATGTGATAAAAGGGACTAAAGAAATAATTGTATTATTTATTTGATATTGTTACATTGTTGTGTTTGTATATTGTGAATTGTTCTCAAATAATTTGTTTTATGGCTTACAAAAGAATATAATCATGATGAACAAATGAAAGGCAAAATCACAAATCATTCAATGAGCTTCAAAAACCATCCGCTCTGTTTTTACTTGGTATCGTATCGATACCAAAGTATGCGGTATTGCCCACCTCTGTATCGGGTCCTCGCATAATCTCGCGAGAACATAGAGGACACAAACGTGACGAGGCAGCAGAGGAGCTGTTACGCAACCATTGACCTACTAACACATATTTCTAGAAAGGCAGCAGCACAAAGTAGAGCAAAGTGTCCGGCAGCGCACAACACAGGGGCGGCCCGAGCCAAGAGACAGAAAGTGGACACACGGACACACACAAACGACTGAGCCGAGCGCCGAGAGCAAAGAAGGAGCAACTTTTTTGTCCTGTGGAGCTTTTTGTCTACAGAGAAGGAGGAAACGGCAGCGAGACAGCTTTTGTGTCGGGGAAGCCTGAACGTTGTGTTCCCCTCCTCCACCATATCAAAGGTATGTTTCACTGCGAGAGCGGATCTCGCTTGTTTCTTTACGTGTATTAATTCATAAAGTGTAAATGCTCCCGTTTGAGGACTTTTTATTGAGTGTGTTTAGAGGCGACGACGCGCCGGTCATGGCCGGTTATTGTTCACATGGCGACTCTTAGCCGGGTTGGTCACGTAACACAGTGCTACTCGCCTTGTGTACATTTGGACCTCCACTTTATATTTGTCTTTTTCGGCTTCGTTGGCGGGTCTAAACTACTGCTAAACAATATAAATTACATATCTTCAACGTTAAAGCGAGGTGGTTTGTTTTCCAGCTGTTGGGAGGCTAATGATGCTTATTATGTTTGCTGTGCACATGGCAGCTTCTGCCTAGCTAGCGTAATGTAGGTCATTTAAATACTACGAGCTTATCAAGACGTCACTTACACATTTACAATAAGGTAGATGCGGGTCGTGCAAAGATGCACTTTAAGCCTGTAAACCTGTTTATTTGTCATAATTACCGCGAGAAACGCCTGTTAAGTAAGGCAGAGTGTTGCTTGGAGGATGACATAACCAGTACACAGCAGGGAGAGCTGCAAATAAACAGCATCCCTCTCCTGGGACAAAACGTTCTGGACTGTAATTGATTCCTGCTCACACCCAGATTTTAAAAACAAACCTGCCAAAGTTTTATGTAATCCACATTTACCCCAGGGGCTGTAGAGCTGTAAAAGCAGCATCCAAAGATGCCCGCATGGCCTTGTCGTGACTTTACTGAAATTAGACGAGCAAGGGAACATTCAGGATGTGATGCAATGCGTGGAAAAAAGCCCCGTCTGGCGGGGCGGGCGGGCAGGCAGGTTTTGGTGAGCCCTTTTAGCCCACCTGCTGCCAGCTGGTCTGATTTCAGAGCATCTGCGTTGCTCGTCACCGGCCAGCTTTCTGAATGTAGGTCAGACGGTGTTCAAGGCAACTCGGGATGACTTTGAGCACCCAGTCTGGCTGCTCCAGGGAATACATGACCACATTACTCATGTAGGATTCACTTTTTTTCTGACAAGTGAGCAACACCTTGCAAATGTGCTTCTGCATCTCAGCTGCTTTATGTCATGACCAAAAGTTGAAACTTTCTTTAAAGGACATTCATATGAAATGGGAAGGACACCCTCAACATTTATCGGAACATTTTGGTGGCAAAGCAGCAACTGCAGGACTACTTTCGGTGTAGAAATGACAGTGGCACTTACTGGTGCTAGTATATAAATGATCTGGATGTCTGAAACACAAAACTGTAGGGCAAAGTGGACGCTCTGAGCTGGGGGCCCCTCCACGTGTGTGGTTGGATCGCTTAAAAGGTTGGAGGAGGGGTGCAAGGGTGACTGGCTGTTGACTCACATTTGCTTCAGTGGGGGGGGGGGGTCAGAGGTGAAACACACCTCCCCAAGTGGAAAGTGCCTGGGAACGGCAAACTGCAACAACAAAAACACACAAACGTGCCCTTTTTCTGTGCTGAACCGTAAGAGCCAGGTGAATGTTTTGGTTTAACGCGTCACTTTAGCTTCTTTTTCCAACCTTGCACTGACAGAGAAGTTGCAGCAATTCAAAGTCAGTCAACTGTAACTTGTGCCGTGGCCCAAACGTGCGTGTTACGCAAGCTTTGCAGTGCAACAAAAGTAATTCAGAGCACGTACATAAGGCGTACATAAAGCCCCTCCCCGTGCCGTCCGGAGAGAAGCTGTTATGTGTGAGTTTGGCTGCGGCGGTGGGTGTGCGCTCTGACGTCAATGCCATCTCCAGCTATAATTTATCATATCTGATGCCCATTGTTCTGTGCGGCTTTGCAGGCTCCGTCTCGATCATGCAGGGATCGAAAATCACGAGGGCTTTCATAATTTTTAGGCTAGTGACGCATCCCAGGTTTGCCTCTCCTCCTCTTGCTGCAGGAGGAATCTCATTTCCACCTCTTGAATTCCTCCTGCCATTCAAACCCCCTCCCAACCTCTTTCTATTGGACTATTTATAGAGTGCACTTTAATACTCTCTTACCTTCTCCAGCCCTCCCTCTCCTGCAGTCCCACTGACCTATTTTATGGCGCACTGTCAAAGACGGGTGGAGTGTTTACTGCTGAGCGTTGTTTCTAGGTCAGTGGGACAGCGCAGACGTACATGCGTGTTTTCTACCCAGCCGCCTCTTTGTTCATTCCCCATTCCTCCCTGGTGTTTATGGAAAAAAATGAAATAAATAAATTCACATCTGTTGGCAGCTATCCAAATCCATTTTGCCTGTGTAGCATTACTCCAGTTCTTTTAAGACGAGCAGGAAAAATGGAGAGCTAAACGGTAATCATACTAGTTTGGTAACATGCGTAGTCTAGTCTGGCGGCCCCCCCCCACCCCCAGTTCTAATAAAAACCGGTGTGTGTACATGCACTGTGCTGCGGTATTCAGGACATAACTCAAGCTGTTCCAAGGTCACGTCATGTTACTGTTGTTTTCCGCTGCGAGATGATGTAACAAGTTCATTGTCTCTCAAGCTTAAGCAGAGTAAGGCGGTAACCACACGCTCATTTTAATAGTTTAGTGGCGCTGACGCTGCTGGGATATGAATGTCACTTCAGGGCACACACACTTTTTTTATTATTATTATTATTTTTTTTTTTTTTTTTTACTAATAACACAGGTCTACAAAATTTGATGAAGTTGTAGAAACAAGAGTGAAAACCATGCTGTTTAGCTAATTTGAGGGTGCTGATTTAAAAAAAAAAGACATTGGTATCGTCGTAGCGGGTCATATTTTTTCAGCAATGTGATTTTTTTTTTTTTTTTTTTTTTACTGTTCATGCTGAGTGTGAAGCTGTGAAGACAAAAGCAGGCACTACAGGGTTTCCGCTACATGTAATTGATCGTGGCGATACGCCGCTACAAAATAAAAGGCGCCACGCCTTTTTAAAATAAGTTTAGTTTTTTTAAAGAATTCATATTACAGTATATGAATGGATATATATGCTATATGGATACATATATAGATTATTTACGTACGTATTGACCACAGTTAGTTGGAAAACGATTTCAAATATAATAAAAATGTTTCACTGTGCTTTATTTTGATAAGCATGCACCGGAGTCGCCTGTCTGCCTTGCTAGCACGGTATATGGTTGTTTCCCCGTCAACACTATTCCCTGCCACCAGAAGTCGATTTCTTGTCAAGCATTCGCCCACAAATATGGCAAGACGTTTCCCGGTCAGTATCGAGTCGTTTCCCAGTGGCAGACTACAAGACACAAAGTGATATAAATCAAACCGTGGGCTTTACTGACGCATGTATGTCACATGTATGTTACAACGGCGTAACCAGTATGCAGAAATATTTACAATGATTTTTATTTGTGTGAAAGTTACAGTTACACATTTTATTTAGACCTACAAGTATTCTTTGGCGTAATACGAAACATAAATAAACAAAGCGTCCAAGTCAAATAAATTCTGTATAACAGGGGAAGTGTATCTCACACTTTTCCCTGGCAGAGTAAATCAGTTGAGCACAGGAGGGCATTTAGATCTACAATTCTATCTGCCTTAAAGGCTGCACAGGACAGGGGGGAAAAAATGAAATAGGCGGTTCATCACCTGATTGAAAGTTTAAGACCACAGCTAAAAAAAAAAAAAAAGATCTGCCACTTGACGCCCCTGCACAACCTGAAGCTCCATTGTTCCATCGAAGGAAAAACCAGCCTGGATCATGATGGCGCCCCCTCCACTGTGCTCCTTGTCATGCCAGTAACGGTGGAAGCCATCAGGACCGTCAAGGTTAAAAAAAGTTTGTCATCAGAGAATAAAACTTTCTTCCACAAAAAAAAATTGTGTTTTGTAGTCTGGCAGGGAATTGACTTCTGGTGGCGGGGAATCGTCTTGACAGGGAAACGTGGGCATGTGTGACCAGATGTGTGACACGTCTTGTGTTGGCTTTCACTTTGTTTCTCATTATCGTGAGAATGAACGATAACCCGTAAAATGTGCAGTCAATTGACGACCGACCTATGACCGCGTGTGTGATTGCTCACGTTTCAGTCTCATTCTACTTTCTGCCTTTTTTTTTTTTTTTTTTTTTACATGGCTGGAGGCATCAAGCTAGCTCGTTTTTGTCGGGCAAGCTACGAGCTGGATCATCATCCCAACTTTTTTAAAGTATCACTCCATGTTGCTCTCTGGTTATCATTTATAGTACTTATGGCTTGTCTTAAAAACATTAGCCGTGTGTCGAAGCTGTGCAACAGACACACATTGTGTGTCCAGCTTCAGACAGTGATGCTATCGCAGTGGCTTCCAACAAGTACAACAGCTCACCAGCTGATATTGAGTAGTTCACCAAAGAATATTGCATTTATAAGGTTTTTTAGGGTAAGTGAGCATAAGATTACCAAAAATGAAGGCTGATTTAAAACAACAAAAAAAAAGACATCTGATTCTAAATCAGCGCCCCACAATTAGCGATAGTTTTGTTTTTGTTTGAAAAATTGTGTATACCAGTGTAATGTATCAAATATTCACAATAAATTATCACAAACTGAGATATTAAATGCTATATTTATTATAATATGCCTTGTAATTTATTACTGTCTCCTATTAGCATCTTTGTCAGCAACTTTTCTTGTTGGATCATTGTTTAGCTGCTTTAGCTTTTTCCAGTCCCTCATTATTGAAATGTTTAACAGCTATTGATCTAGAACAGTGCTTCCCGGACCCCTTCCAAACCCTCCTGCTAGCTTGATGTCCTCAACATTGGCAGTGAAAGTGATCATTGTAATTATTACATTAGACTCAGCTCACTTTTGCGTGTCACAGCAACTATGGTGCGTTCAAGGGCCACCGAACAAAGTGTGCAATCGCAATGTTGACAAAAGCACAATATCAGTGAAGCATAAAGATGGTAAAAATGGTGGACTTTTTTAACAGTGGTACGTGTATGCTGTACATTTTACCTGCATTATCACTTATATATACATTATTATTAACAGGGTGAATCCGGGGGGGAATTGCCTATTTTCAGAGTGGGGGAAAAAAAGATCTGACCAAAAAAACCTGTGAATTTGTGGGGTTGCGAATGCTGAATCGCGAGCATGCGGGGATCCACTGCATTCAGTTATTTGACTATTGTATTCACGGTGCAATCAGCTTTGCAGCAGGAGAGACAGACGTTACATAACTGTGGACTGCATTCAGCAACAACATTAAAGTTGGCGCAAGGCGTGTTGCTTGGGGGGGACTTCCTGTTGATCAACCACGGTAAATTGGTACGCCGACGTTCACAAGCCTGTGATCTAATGTCAGTCAGGGGACAAAGCAATGGCCACTGTAATGGTGCCATGAATTGCAGTCTTAACATTTGCAGTCGTTATGACACGTACTGTAATTACTTTAAAAATACTGCGCCTCTTGTACACGCTGTTGTATTCTGTCAGCATCAAGGTCCAATTTCTGTTCTTACGTGACGAGACAGAACCAGAAAAACTAGAGGTACAGTTTTTGTACTGCTGCCTACTCTGCTCATCCACACGGTCTCTTAAAAGACTCGATAGAGCAGTGATCAAGCTTGGGATATCAGTCATATCTTAGCAGTTATGTAAGGGGAGGCCTCCCAACATAAATACTTTTCCAGCTGTTCCTAAATGTAACTTTAACTGATATGTTTTGCTGTTGATCTAACTCTGTTCCTCCTCCTCTCCCTGTATCCCTTCTCAGCACCGCCGTAGCACAGCAGCGCTGACGCTGGATCCTCAGGGAGCTTAAAAAGTAGACAGCCTGACTGACCTACATCTCCTAAGACGCTGTGAGGAGCAGCGCTGTGGCCTGACGAGCGTCAAAGCTGTCCAGAACATTTGGGAAAACGTCAGTAAACTCCAGTTCGCCTCCTGAAGGACTCCAGAGACTTGTTGTGTGCGCCAGTACAACCGTGGAACTCCAAATACAAAATAGTTTCTTTTTCACGGCTTTTCGTTGGGAGGTCCAGTTCAATGTCTAAGATGTTCATGGAATTCCATCTTTTCTTAATCTTCTTGGCGAATTTGGATACTTGAGCATTCCAATTTAGAAAAGAATTGGCATAAACGCATAAATCAATGAGGCTCTCTCTTAGAAGTGCACATATACCTCATTTCGAAGTTTTTGCTGGTCCCACAACATAGTTAAAACTCTGTTTTATAACAAAACATTTGTGCTATTGCTGTGCGTCTTTCCCTTCACCACCTTGCCGGAGTTCCACTCTGGCCCTACTTGGGCAAAAATGGAAAGCCAGAGTCTACACCTTCCATCAACCAGCAACAAAAATGCCATGGAGGTGGACACTTTTACTCCCTATGGCAACGGCCTGCCATCCCCTGTTCCCGAGGGTGGGGCGCGGGCCACCCGCCCGGGTAAAGGTTCCAAGCCCACTGTGACGTCCCGTCGCAAGCGCGAGTTCATCTCTGATGAGAAAAAGGATGATTCATACTGGGAAAAACGGAGGAAGAACAATGAAGCAGCAAAACGCTCGAGGGAGAAGCGGCGCCTGAATGACATGGTACTAGAGAATCGGGTCATGGCACTGAACGAGGAGAATGTTCGTCTAAAAACAGAACTGCTTCAGCTCAAGTTGCGCTTTGGCCTCATCAGTACAGCGTCCTACATGGAGAAAAGCCAGCAGATCTCTAGCAGTGCTGCTGGTGGTAACACGAGTAGCAATTTGAGCAGCACCAATGGCACCCCCAATAGTAATGCCTACCTCTCAAGTAGCGGCTACTCCAGTGCCTCCCAGGTGATGCTCAACTCGGACTCTTCTGAAACGGAGCAGTCCATCCGCGGCGAGCGCCACACCACGCTCCACAAGTACTCTCCGAGGGGATCCGTCTCGGACATGTCTGACGGTTCCTCCAGGGACAGCCCGGAGCCTTTGGGCTACAACATAAAGAAGGAGCCTTCCGGCATGGAAATGGCCAGACTGGAAAGCGATGGGGTGCCAAGTCGGGTCTACCATGGCAACCACCCCACGTTGGTGTCTCCTCACCTGCAGGTGGTGTCGCTGGCTGAAGATACCACAGACTACCAGCAGCCCCAGCATCAGGCCTACATGGAGGCCTCCAGCTCCGCTCCCCAAACCACTTCTTCACAACGGAGTGTCATCTTGTATCGTTCTAGCAGCGGTTGTTACCCCATGGAGAGCCAGAGGCCAAGCGAGCAGCAGAGCAGGCCGCAGCAGCATGGCCAGCACTCCTTGACCGCCAAATTCTCCGACTGCTCGGTGACCATCACGGAGGTTGCGGAGAAGCTAGAGAGGGCAAAGACTGTAGACTGTGAGCAGTATGAATACGCCAATGACCACGTTGAGTCGGCCGAGGAGCTGCAAGAACGGTACAATGGCCAGCAGCAGCATGAGAGCCATCATGGACCTTACAGCTACCGGGCTCAGCAGAACAGCCTTGAGCAAGCTGACAGCCACAACCCCTTCGCCCCCAATCTGATCCACAGCACTGAGGAGGGCATGTCAGTGTTCACACAGCACAATGGCTACCTCAACACACTGGATGAAGAGCCTCCTGTTCTTACCTATGAAGGAGGCCCCAGAGCTGATGATGCCTTCTACCAAGAGAATTCCTCCACTAAAGATACATCATCCAGCGATGGGGACCCTCGCAGCTCTGACAAGGAGGGTTCAACTGATGATGAATCCCCCTCATCATCCTCCTCAGACATCAGCAGCTACCACCAGAAAGGTTCAGAAGCTGTGGAGTGCCCAGCTGAGGTCAAAGGGACTGCACTGCCTCACAAGCTGCGCCTTAAGAACCGAGCGCTGTCCACCATGGTGACTAAAGCACAGCTGGAGGCCGGCGTGAGTGCATCAATGTCTCCGTCCCCCACTCTGCCCCAGCACCCTTACCTGGCTCTGCCAAATAGCGGGCAGGCCAGCAGTGAGAGCAGAGAGACAGAAAATGAGGCGGAGTTTACCGAGGAGGCCAAGGCTCAGCCAGATGAGCTGGTGGAGTCAAAGAAGCACTCCATCAGCGGAAGAGGTGGGGGCAATAACAGATGTGTTTGAAAACAGCTGGGAGATGCTCCATTGTTCCAGTTAA
This sequence comes from Dunckerocampus dactyliophorus, assembly GCF_027744805.1. Classification (NCBI taxonomy): domain Eukaryota; kingdom Metazoa; phylum Chordata; class Actinopteri; order Syngnathiformes; family Syngnathidae; genus Dunckerocampus; species Dunckerocampus dactyliophorus. The sequence continues at coordinate 29,336,222 of NC_072824.1, forward strand.
CAAATAGTCAATCTCATTCACTTTCACTGTCATCAACTTCCCTTTAACCTCTCCTACCTCCCACATATTCCTCCAGTTGAAATCATTTACTGAGGGAGAGAAAACAATAAAACATTTCTGGGATACATTTTTTTTTTTTTTTTTTTTTCCCAGTTCTGGCCAGCGCTCACATTTATTGTGGCATTATGAGAACATTTGTTTGACCAAAGAATATTCATTTTTCTTTAATGCCTCCTCTTTGGGTACAGTACCATCGTTCCTCTCTGTGAACCTCTTCACCTCTCAAGCACTTAGATTGTATATTGTTGTGACATGACGTATATATTTTAAAAAGAAAAGGTGGCAAAAACAACAGAAAAAAAATCGTTGGACGCAGAAGTCTTTAAGCACTCAGTTTGTTGTTGAGAAGACAACTCGTAAATGCCTCAAAAATCTCAAACAACTTACCGTTGAACAAAAATAACAGACCCCCCCTTTACAATTACAGATCAACTCTGGCTCCTGTTTGGGATGATTTGATCTCCTCAACACTAAAAACATCCTAAACAGAGTCCAGTTGTCATATCAGTCAAGGCTATGCAGTCTTACAATGCTGACAAGCACAAGGTGAGCCTCCTTTGCTGCATTTGACAGAACCCATACACCTTTGCGTCCCGGGTGTCTAATAAAAAAGATGATTCTCCCATCGCTAACCAGCAAAGCTGCTCTCGCTTCTCATAAGGTGCCTCTTTTAATCGTGTCGTCTCTTCTTGTCCTCAACTCGGCCAACGTCTCATCAAGCCCACTCACCTGTGCACTGAGCTTTAGCAGTCTACGTCATACAGTCTATAAAGTTCCAACAGTTTCACTTCCTGGTGCCTGCCTCTGGCCACTATGTATAAATGTAAAGTTGTCTCTATCACTTGTATACTGCTGTTATTTTTTTATTATTTTCTATTATATTGGCTTATTATTTTGTCTATTATCACGTGTAATTTTATTGTCGTCTGTTGTCATTTTGATCTATGCTCTTCCTGGTTGTGCTGTGTATTTTCCCATGCTAGCCCATGCAACTATTTGTACTCTGTGTTACTGTATTACTTATATTGTTCGCCGAAACCTTTTGCGAAAATGAGACAAAAAGAAGATAAGCTTGTCCCTATGTGATCATCTATGACTATACTTCACATGGATTTGCGCAATGGTTGGGGGGGGGGGAGAAAAAAAAACCTTATTTTTGATTGTAAAGGTTGGGAAAAGGGCAAGGAATAAAAGGTTGTTGAAATGTTTTTCTGATTTGACTGATATTTCTCAGCTTCCAAATGCTCAGGCAGCAACATGGTAGTCTTCAAAGGAACACAGACGGAGAAACAGTGTTTCATCTTTTCAACGCATATTGTTTTGAGAAGCCAAACTCTTAAATGGCTCCACCAACTACTTTCCTCATCACCAAAATCTCACTGGACGAGGAGGGGGCGTGTAAGTCATTGTTGATGCACTACACTGATGGGGACATCGTACAACTTGGTCAAAAAATTCCAATTATCCCTTTAATGTTGAAAACAAAATTTAAAATGCCTTTAATAACTGTGAAAGTCATTTTTAGGACTTTTTATGGCTGTGTTAACATAAGGGCTGTCAATTAAAATATTTAATCGTGATTAATCACATTTTGTCCATAGTTAACTCAATTGATCACAATCGCAGATAGAAAAGTTTTTTATCTATAATAAGTGTAACTTTGAAACTTCATTTGAAAGATCATTTTCAAGTTTTTAATACTATCAACATGGCGCTGGATAATAGATTTGCTTTATGCAAATTGTTGTTTATTAAAGATATTAAACAGCTAAACACAAAATGGACCTCAATGTATAAAAAACAAAGTACAACAAGTAGACACTGGTAAACTGTCCATCACTTACATATCATTCTCTTCAAGCAAATAATCATGAATATAATTGTGACTAACATTACTAATAAAGGTTTGCAAAAAACACTCAGTAACTAGGTGAAATGAAAACAGCTAAAAAAGAGAGTCAGTGGTTTACAGAAGTAGGACACTTCCGCCTTTGTCACATTGACACAAGCCCCCCAGTAGCTGTCCTCAGATATGCCTGCCGGGAACTAGCAGCTTGCAACTCGAATTTCAGCTTGCAGTTTAAAGCACAAAATCAGCCGAGAGACGGCTCGCATGTAAAAAACACTCGAATGCCAAGGTGCCGCTGTATAAATGACAATAAAAAAATAACTGCAGTGATCTTACCATCTCTCTTCTCCCTGGCATTTCAGAGGCGACGTATTCCGTGACAATTCAGGTCACACTGACAGTAGATACAAATAACTTCGGTCTTGTTACAAGAGCCATCTGCCAGGGCTTTGAAGCTAAATTTACCAATCAAAATACCCTTTTCTTTGTCCATTTCTGCTCAATATTTGTTCCTGCTTGTGGTCAAACAAGACACATCTTAATCGCGCGTCAAAAAAAAAGACAGTTAACTTTGACAGGCCTAAATGTAATATACTGTAATATAGTATAAGATTAATCCATCCTTTTTCTATGCCGCTTTTACTCACTAGGGTCGCGGGTGCGCTGGAGCCTATCCAAGCTGACTTCGGCCGAGAGGTGGGGCACCTGGACTGATAATATAATATAATCCTAAAGCCAATCAAGGACAGTGATACCATGATCCTTAAATCCTGTAAGGAATGTACCTGTATACTGTATAATATACAATTTTCACTTTTTGAATGAAATTACTAAAATAAATTAACTTTTTGGTTATATTCAAATTTATTGAGCAGCACATTTAAATATATATACACACTGCTCAAAAAAATTAAAGGAACACTTCAAAAACACATCAGATCTAAACTGGGGGAAAAATGATCTTGAATATCTTTCCTGATAATAAGTGGGTGATGTATTAGTAACAAAATGATGCCACATCATTTGATAGAAATGAAAATGATCACCCTATAGAAGGGGGAAATCAAAGACACCCCAAAAATGAAAGTGAAAAAATGATGCAGCACACTGGTCCATTTGGCTAAAATGTCATTGTAGCAACTCAAAATGATTCTCAGTAGTTTGTGTGGCCCCCACGTGCTTGTACGCATGCCTGACAACGTTGGGGCATGCTCCTAATGAGACTACTGATGGTGTCCTGGGGGATCTCCTCCCAGATCTGGACCAGGGCATCACTGCGGTACCTGGATACATGGAGGAGATTCCAGAAGACAGGTAGTTACTCCAGGAGAGCTGGACAGGGCCGTAGAAGGTCCTTCAAACCCTCAGCAGGATCGGTATCGGCTCCTTTGTGCAAGGAGGAACAGGATGAGCACTGCCAGAGCCCTACAAAATGACCTCCAGCAGGCCACTGGTGTGAATGTTTCTGACCAAACAATCAGAAACAGGCTCCATGAGGGTGGCCTGAGGGCCCGACGTCCTGTAGTGGGCCCTGTGCTCACTGCCCAGCACCGTAGAGCTCCATTGGCATTTGCCATAGACCACCAGAATTGGCAACTACACCACTGGTGCCCTGTGCTCTTCACTGATGAGAGCAAGTTCAACCTGAGCACATGCGACAGACGTGAAAGGGTCTGGAGATGCCGTGGAGAACGTTATGCTGCCTGCAACATCATTCAGCATGACCGCTTTGGTGGTGGGTCAGTGATGGTCTGGGGAGGCATATCCCTGGAAGGACGCACAGACCTCTACAGGTTAGATAACGGCACCCTGACTGCTATTAGGTATCGGGATGAAATCCTTGGACCCATTGTCAGAACCTACACTGGTGCAGTGGGACCTGGTTTCCTCCTGGTCCACGACAATGCCCGACCTCATGTGGCTAGTGTATGCAGGTAGTTCCTGGAGGATGAAGGAATTGATACCATTGACTGGCCCCCACGTTCACCTGACCTAAACCCAATAGAACACCTCTGGGACATTATGTTTAGGTCCATCCGGTGCCACCAAGTTGGTCCTCAGACTGTCCAGGAGCTCATTGATGCCCTGGTCCAGAGATCCCCCAGGACACCATCCCTAGTCTCAGTAGGAGCATGCCCCGACGTTGTCAGGCATGCGTACAAGCACGTGGGGGCCACACAAACTACTGAGAATCATTTTGAGTTGCTACAATGACATTTTAGCAAAATGGACCTGTCTGCTGCATCATTTTTTCACTTTCATTTTTGGGGTGTCTTTGATTTCCCCCCTCTATAGGGTGATCATTTTCATTTCTGTCAAATGATGTGGCATCATTTTGTTACTAATACATCACCCACTTATTATCAGAAAAGATATTCAAGATCATTTTTCCCCCACTTTAGATCTGATGTGTTTTCCAAGTGTTCCTTTAATTTTTTTGAGGAGTATATATATATATATACTGTAAAAATACAACACGCCAACAACAAAGCAATTGTTTTAAATATTAAAACCTGCAGTATACTATATATGTGTTATGAGAAGTAGGTACACTAAATACTGCAGTTCCCAGGCCATCAGCACGTTTTAGTGTCTTTGCAGGTCAATATTTGCTTTTACAGGCTGTGTTTTTATTATCATTTTCACACCATCATAAACCTCACCACCACATCCAGCAGTCAAAGAAGAACATGATTTGAGATTTAACAAGTTAGGGTGCTTGACACCTGAGGGAGAACTTAAAAACACACATCACACCTAATCAAATTACACAAACTTATGAGTGACGAGAAAACGCAGCTCCGCATTAGTAAGACTGTTGATTTTTCTGCAGTTGCCCAGAAGTGCTCAACGCCGTCAACCTTATTGTCACGGCGCGACAAGCATAGTTACACAACTGTTCTGAAGAGAAAAGCGTCAAGCGAGATGATGGCAAGGCGCTGAGGCGCCAGCGACCCGCGTCAGGTTGGGTGGTCTTACTTTAATTTAAATTGCATGCTGTGTAATAACAGAGATCTCAGTCGCAGAATTACAGCGCAGCATATTCTCCTTCCTCCGCATGCTTGTTTGCACTCTCGCTCACTCCTCCTCTATGGGTGCGAGAGCGTGGTTACAGGGCCGCCCCTCTTATTGGAATCGCGTTCTCAGCAAATGCACAATGTGCCGTGAGGCACAAGAGCACCACGTTGGCCCGAGATAGGAGAGAATGGTAATCTGACGCCATGCTCGTATAGTGGCAGCACGCAGCAGAACAAGGAATAAAATTATACTCACCTGTCAGTCCCTGGTGGTGTAATGGTACAGCTGTTGCCTTTTAGAGCCGAGGGCGTGGGTTCAGTCTCAATAAGGATACGTTTGTGCACACCTGGAGGCAAGAACGACTCAAAGAAGTTGGATTTGACACACTGTACCTGTAGATTTGTCCTCAGTAACTCATTTATTTCATTAATTACGTTCAATTTTTTTTGGCGTAATCGACGCATACGCATCACGGCAAGCATGGTCACACAGACTCCGTTATAACTTCATTGTGGCCTGAACACATCAACAGCAGTGCAATTCCGACACCACATGCAGTACAGGTACAGTATGTGCCTCCATCTCACACACGTCTCTAGTCCGTTTATCCTGGGAACGACACTTCCTCATTCTCATTACAAGAACGCGAGATGCATTCAGGGACACCCTGAACATCGCAAAAAAAGCTTTATAACGCGTGTGTGTAAATAAACGGGAAGAAAACATGAAGTGGATGTTCTTATCACTCACTTCGTAACTCTTAACGCGGATGTACAATTGGCTGCATTTAAGTATGCTGGAAAATACACTGAAAACAAGTACATTTACCTTAAATTACGTGATGTCTTTGAATGCAACCCCTCCTTGCTGTAATAACACGGTTTAAAGCGTGCCTTACATCCTGATGTACGTGTCACCACACGCACGGGCTCCGCAATTGTGGAAAATTTGTTGGCCATGGCCAGGAGGGTATCAGAGGGGGGTTGCAAGTGTGTCGTACTGATGGAAGAAGTGATTCGAGACACCCACGTGCTTGCCGCTCACCCTCCGTCGGTAGCTTTTAGAGCGTGAGCGCTGAGTGCGACTTGTGTGCGTTAGGTGCACTTCACGTAAGGCTACGTTTCACTCACAGGGGACGCACCGTCTGTGGGCATCGTGCGAGTCATATCGATTGCAAGATGGGCATACTGGCTTCCCACGGCTGTCGTGAGCGAGAAAACCAGAGCGTACAGCGGGAAGAGTCGTCCGCCGTGGCTGGGTAAGGTACGTGTTAATGTTGGATACGCTATGTGAGCGGCCGCCGTGCGTCCACGGAGGTCAGGCCCGCTTAAAGTGTGATTAAAATGTTGTGCTACTATCATTTGACAGCCCTGCTGTCAAAACAAAACAAGCAAACTGTGGCTCCAACGGGTTTAGCCCTTGGGTCGTCTCATTTATGCACTTTTCAAATGATGCGGCAATAGGAACAAGCCCCAGGCTTCGTAGCGATGCTGGCGTTTCAGGTGGCTGATAAGCTTTGACGTGTTTTTTTTCCCGCCCTCATCGTGGAGTGTTTGCAGCGCGTCTGTACGAAACGTCTTCCTCGTGTTTGTCTACAAGTGAGCTCAGGGGAAGTTACGACAGGCGTTTGCAGCACGTCGCCTTAAAAGAGTGCTTGATTCGCTCGCGGCACAGGGAATCTCGCCTCATTCGACATTTTTTGTTATCGTTTATTGGAGCTGTTATTTTAATGTTGTTGGATTTATCGGTATGGTGTCATATTTCCTCATAAGTTCGCTAATTCTAATTAATTTAAATCATTTATTGATCAATTTATTTCTGATGTATTCGTGTTACTTCTAAACATGCATCTCACTAAAAATAGCTTTTCATGGGTCACTTGGTCGTGGTGTGATTTTTTTTTTCCCCCAAGGGGCCCAGAATTCCTGGCGGCATTATATTCTTGATACAGCCATTTTGCAAAAGGGGGGAGGCCCCAAATAATATTCTGCCTAGTGTCCCAATTTGGTGGTGGTTGAGTACTGTGTAGAGGCTGGTGGAAAAAAAAGGGGCCAGGGAAGTAAAAGTAGGTCAGTGAGAAGGGATAGAAGAGGACGGAGTAGAGGGGTGGCGGCGCAGGTGGGGGTGGGTGGGGGTAGTGGGTTACATCATTTCACTCTGCAGAGTAAATGGTCGGGCAAACAATTCTGAAGTGAGTGGCCCGTGACACTTAGTCGACAGATACCCGAGATGGTAAAAAAAATGTAGGAATAAAGGCTCTATAACCAAAAGTGTGTGTATGTGTGTGTGAGCGAGGGGGGGGGTGCGGCTGGGGAGGGGTGCAGTGCGTGTTTGCCCTGCATCGCCTGCAGTCGTCAACAACCCGGTTATGTAACCAGGATGCTGCTGTATGTAGGTCAGCAGCACGGAGAGAGGCAGTGATGGGGTAAGAGTAAAAGAGTGCATGTGCGTGTGCGTGTGTGTCATCTAAGCTAAACGTCTTCAACAGACTTTGAATGCCACTGCACTGCCAAAGGAACATTTTATCCCCTATATGCCTACGACGTCCCGTTAGTTCATCTTTACACGGGATTTGGACCAGCACATAATGCTGTTATGATAACCATAGAAGAAGAAATGAAAGTTCTGTATGCTGTCTGCTCTGTACAGTGGAACCCGCTTGAGTCGGTACCGTTGATGTTAACAACCTGTCTCAGCAAGTCCCGTTTGAAAACAAAATAAATTCAACATTGTGGGATTTCTAACTATGTATTCTTTTTTGAATAACAGTGGCCCATATTTCCAAAATTTGTATCCCTTTACAAAAAAAGTGATGCAGTTGCTGTGCTTACAAACGTTTCCCACGAACCGGTGATTCCAGCGCGCTCGGTGCTACGATGTGCTCTTTTACACATAAAATACTGGAAGAATGACACTTTTATACAATTGGCTTCTTTGTTTTATAATGTCAGATTAGCGTCTACATCGACAAATGTAATCGTTGAATCGTCTCGAATCGAATCGTATCATTTGTACACTATATCGACTTGTTCCGTTTTTAAAATCTTATCGCATCTTAACTCGTGCATCTGGATGGGCAGGGAAGAGATTTACATCCCGACTTATTATAGATCAAAATGTCTTTCTATCTGCGATTAATTGTGCTTAATTATGGCGTTAACTACAGACAAAAAATGCGATGAATCGCGATGAGATGTTTTAACACAACCTTTTTGGACGCACGGCCCGGCTCGTGTTCCCACAAATCTCCGCGGACCGGGGGTGGTGGTGCTGGGGCTCGTATAGCGATGTAATTTATCTAATTTAGTATGTATCGTGTAAAACTAAGACAGGAACAACATCAAATTAAAAGCACAAAGTGAATACAGACCCACCATCCACCATAATGAGCTTGGAGTTTGTTTTTCAGAGAGAAGATGATAATAGTGCCACTAGCATGAATTAACTTGAAGCTGTGCACACAACAAATATACACATTAGCACTCAATAACGTCATCAAACTTTACCTTTATACATTCCCACACAGGATCAGCATTTGGGAGCAAATATGAAGTGAAAAAAAACCCGATAAAAATACAGTATAGTTGACAATCTGTGCAGAGTGGGAGAAGGCTAGCGCACGTACGATGGTGCGTTCCAGGACTGTCAAACAAAGTGGGACACCCGCAACGAACAACATAAACATGCAAAAACTTCAAACTATATTATTTTTTTAAATAAAATAATGGCCCATATTTCCAAAATTGATTGGAATTTCCTTAAAATTGTATTTAGTTATTTACAAAAGTATTTTTTGTGTGTGTGTATTTTTTTTTAATCACTGCACCTGAAATGTTTCCTCGGCCCAGTTCGGCCCCGCCACGGACCGGTACTGGGCCCCGGCTCGGTGGTTGGGGACCCCTGTTTTAATCGACTGACAGCCCTAATGACAAATAATTTCATGCGGGGGACTTGCGTGGGCTCTACTAGTACATGCGATGAGCTCTCAGGTGCAATGACCTGTAGTTTTTGGCGATTTTGCCCATTTGAACGTACAAGACGTGCTCCGAGTCTGACAAACACTCAACGGAAAGTGAATGTAACATAAGTTGTGGGTTCAGCAGGCTTGGCGGTGTTTCAGCAGGGAGTTATGTTGCCTGTCGTGACCCATTCCGTCGCGCTGCCTTGGTTCTGCACAGTGCTGTAAAATAGGTCAGTGTGTCAGTGTGTGTGTGTGTGTGTGTGTGTGTGTTTACACACTACTGTGGGTGTGTGCAGAGCAATGATTTGAGAACGCGTGATCTCACGGACACACACGGTGACCTCTAGACATAAAAATAGGCCATATGAACGGCGTGCACATGTAAAATAAAAGTAGGCCACTTGGAATAGGTCTGCCTGTGTGTGCGTGTGTGTGAGAGATGAATCAGCATCATCTTATGCAATATGAAACCACCCCCGGGCCCTATTACCATATCTTGTGGCCTCGTGCTGCAGGAAGCGACCTGCTCGTCGATGAGAGTTAGTACAAGTGTAAAGTGCGGATAATGACGTCTTGGCACGCAATCCATCATCTGCGACATGTTGCATTTACCCTTGGCTCCTAACGACGCCTCGGTGGGGTTTTTTTTTAGAAGCGTTCTTACATTCAACACAAATATAAACGCGACACTTTTGTTTTTGCTCCCATTTTTCATGAGCTGAACTCAAAGATGTACTGTAGAACTTTTTCTCTGTACACAAAAGGCCTATCGCTCTCAAAATATTGTTCACAAATCCGTATAAATACTGTATGTGTTAGTGAGCATTCATCATTCATGATTCATAATCTATCCACCAATAATAAAAAGTTTCATTGAAAAACTCCATTTTGCGTTCAGCTGTGTTGTCATTGACTAATATTTTAATTTGTCTGATGATCTGAAACCCTTTTTCACACCACTCCGTGTTTATAATTCCCACAGACTCCCTGTATTGATGCTAAGTGGCATGTCATTGGACACAGTGTTGCTCACCTTCTTCACCGGTACAGGGAGGGGTAAAGTTATGGGGAGACAGGGCTGCTGCTGACTCATCTGTTGTTAAATCTGGCAAATGGGAGAGGGACGACTCGTTTAATAATAGACGCTAACATTTACCTGCGCTGGGCCTGTCACGATAAGAAATCTTGCCGGTCAATAATTGCGCTACAAATTACCGGTGATAATCGATGTTATTGGCAACATTTTTTGAGACAATTTTTCTATTATTGTCACAAGAGGCGTAATTCACATTTGAACCACTAGATGGTAGTCAAGTATAGTGTACCTGTGTGAGCCACGTCGACTGCCAGGACGAAGGCTCCGCTGCCCGAGGTGCGCCCGTCGGTAGATTTTTTTCCCCAACTGAGAAAGCTGTCCATGTCGGTCAGTCGCCTCAGAATCCATCGCTTCTGTGGCTTCATTCATGTTAGCGTATGCTGCCTCACGAAGCTAACTGCTCTGTATCCACTCTCGAGTAGCCCCGCCTCCACAAAGAGGCTGAATGATGATGGAGGGCTCACTCTCTCTGTTCATTCCACTATTAATGCTCACAGACAGATGTCATCCAGCCTGTGTGACACGGAGAGACAAGCAGATGAAACACACACGCGTACATGCACATGTCAATTCATCCAACGTGTCATAATTATCAACCTGTTTTTTTTTGTTTTTCTTTTAATCGTTCGATTAACCGATTATCGTGACAGGCCTAAACTGCACGGATTAAATGTTGTTGAAAAAGGAGTGAGATGTAGGCTAACACAACATGCTAACACCCTGCTAGCTTATTTCACTGTGGACATTGAGCTAACAGGTTCATTTCCACGACACACAGAATGGCTATAGGCTACGAAAAAGCAGGTCACATATTGACACATTTTTCGTTTCGTTTCTCTTCTCTCACCTTTCTCTTTCCTTTTTTGACTCTCAGACTTGATTTTATTGGCACTGCCAGCATAGTTTCACTCTGCTCTGAAGCAATCACCGAATAGCTGCCGCTGCAAAGCACAGTGAATGTCGTAGCGGACCAAAACATTTCATGTAGCTATAGGGGTGTGGTCAGTCAATATGGAAGTTTACTTCTGATCAATGTGCATATTTTAATGTTACTACCAAATACAAGAGATTGTTTTAATCCTTTTCTGACTATATTTTATATTTCTATATATATATATATATATATATATATATATATATATATTTTTTTTTTTTTTTTTTTTTTTTTTTTTTTTTTGCTGTCAGTCTGTCACTGCTAATGCTATTTAGATCCATTCTTGTCTCCAGTCATGCTAAGCGGAGCATGCACACAAACTCTGGCTCTCGTGTTGTTTAAGAGATGGACTGTCAACTTCTTATCGATCCGGGAGGCTGCTATCGATGCGGCCGCATCTCTCGCTTGTCAAACCGAATATCCGGTCGCATCGGTTTATCGTTCACAACCCCAGTAACACCCTTCATTTGGGCCGTGGATCAGCCCTTGTCTTGACAGACAGCCAATCAGATCCTCCGGTTCAGGGGTGGTGACATTTCTTTAGGTCTACCACTTGACTTTGTTGTTCCTTAAGGAGGCACTGACTCCACTGGAGTTTTTCTGTGTTATTACAGGCTGCTCATGAAAAGAAGATGAGTGAGGCAAGTAAGTGGATTAACCCATTTAGTTTAGTCCATCTGTCTACTGGTACAGCACAGACATACTGCTGTACAACCACACACGCGTTAGCATTTATGAACTTGGTAACAAATCTTCTCTCCCTGACCTGCCGTATGGCTCTGCGTGACACGAGACATGCACACACACACACGTACACACACACACACAGTGTGTAACAGTTTACAAACACATGACATGCACGTTGCTGCTGCTTCACACGGTGGCCTCCACCTCACATGGAGGAAAAACACGCAAACACTAATCTGTGATTACTCGTTGGACATTCAGTGGTGTGAAAAAGTGTTTGCCCCCTTCCACACTTAAATGTTTCAGATCATCAAACTAATTTAAATATTAGTCAATGACAACACAACTGAACACAAAATGCAGTTTTTAAATGAAACTTTTTCTGATTAAGAGAAGAGAAAAAAAACCCTACATGGTGTGAAAAAGTGATTTCCCTCCTCCCCGTTAAAACACAACATAACTGAGCATAATTGAGATCTATCAGTGTGGAAAAGGTTATAAAGACATTTCTAAAGCTTTGGGACTCCAGCGAACCACAGTGAGAGCCATTATCCACAAATGGCCAAAACATGGAACAGTGGTGAACCTTCCCAGGAGTGGCCGGCGAACCAAAATGACCCCAAGAACGCAGCCACAACTCACACGAGAGGTCACAAAAGACCCCACAACAACATCCAAAGAACTGCAGGCCCCATGTGCCTCAGTTAAGGTCAGTGTTCATGACTCCACCATAAGAAAGACACTGGGCAAAAACGGCCTGCATGGCAGAGTTCCAAGACCAAAACCACTGCTGAACAAAAAGAACATTAAGGCTCGTCTCAATTTTGCCAGGAAACATCTTGATGATCCCCAAGACCTTTGGGAAAATACTCTGTGGTCTGACGAGACAAAAGTTGAACTTTTTGGAAGGTGTGTGTCTCGATACATCTGGCCACATTTCAGAAAAAGAACATCATACCAACAGTAAAATATGGTGGTGGTAGTGTGATGGTCTGGGGCTGTTTTGCTGCTTCAGGACATGGAAGACTTGCTGTGATAAATGGAAACATGAATTCTGCTGAAGGAGAATGTCCGGCCATCTGTTGGTGACCTCAAGCTGAAACCAACCTGGGTTCTGCAGCAGGACAATGATCCAAAACACACCAGCAAGTCCACCTCTGAATGGCTGAAGACTTTGGAGTGGCCTAGTCAAAGTCCTGACCTGAATCCTATTGAGATGCTGTGGCATGGCCCTAAAAAGGCGCTTCATGCTGGAAAACCCTCCAATGTGGCTGAATGACAAACGGTTGTGCAAAATTCCTCCCCAGCGCTGTAAGAGACTCATTGCAAGTTATCACAAACGCTTGATTGCAGTTGTTTCTGCTAAGGGTGGCCCAACCAGTTCTTAGGTTTAGGGCCAATCACTTTTCCACACAGGGCCATGTAGCTTTGGATTGTTTTTCTCCCTTAATAATAAAAAGTTTCATTTAAAAACTGCATTTTGTGTTCAGTTGTGTTGTCATGGACTAATATTTAAATTAGTTTGATGATCTGAAACATTTAAGTGTGACAAACGTGCAAAAAAAAAGAAGAAATCAGGAAGGGTGCAAACACTTTTTCACACTACTGGAAAGGCATATACCCAGTGAGGGGGAGACGTGACTCCCCTCAGCACGCAATCCATGTGGCATCAGTAAGGTTACATTTATTTCACACGATTTGACCTTATTTCACATGACCTCCACGCTGCATGAAGTCAGCCATGACATGTCCGACATGATAGAGTGGGGAAAAAAAGTGGTAAGTTATTGGTTTCTTACTTTGTGCTTCCTCCCCCACAATGCTTGAAACACTTTCTTAAGTTTAGATTAAGTAAATTGGAGAGGCTAACTCGTTAGCTTGGTAGTATGCTATGCCAGCAGAGGCCATCTATGTCCATGCGGTGAACCTGTAGCCTGCGCACTGTGGTGTAAACAAAGATTAACGGGGGTAAAGGTGACTATAGGGCTGTTATTTCATGTCTACAGGGTTCTAATCATGATAAAAATGTATTTTGAAAGTCATAAAACAGGTTTTCTATGCTCTAACTACAAAAATATTCCCTTTTTAATACTGAATCCTAATTTGTCTATTGAAATGGGTCTTTCTTTTTGTGTATTATAATATAATATTATATTATATTTTTGTACCTTTTCATTGAGGTTGAAATAAATCCATTGAAATAATAAACATTTGATTTAATATATTTTTACATTAGTAATTCATTTTACACAATAATAATTTGGTGATTAATTTAAAAAAGCAATAAAGAAAGACATCTGAGGAACACTTGAGAGACGAAAGAACCGGGCTCTTTTTAGTGAGCCGAGCCGAAACAACCGGCTCTCTAAAAAGAGCTGAAATTTCCATCACGACAGTCAACACTAGCACGCATGTCGCATGTCTCCAATTAACCTTATATGCACGTCAATCAAAACTGAGCTAATTGTGCTGTGTGCAGGTTTACCTAATGTGGTGGCCGACCCCTTGCACTTGTTCACAACCATTTGGGGTGGACGATTCTGTGGATTTAATATGTATAATATAATATAAATACAGGTTCAATATTGCCAATAACGATTTTGATTCTAATACCTTGAATTTTTCATGATTTTGTTGTTTTTGTCTGTAATTTGTTGGTCATGATCAGGACAAAGATCTTAGACAAATAAAAACAATATTTCATGATTATTAAAGTATTTGTGAACAATTTAACAATGTCAAAAAATACAATTGGCTGTGTGTAATTTCAGGTTTTGTCTCACGCCGCATGGAAAGCCATACTGCGGCAAATTGCGCCCTCTTGTGGTCAATGTTTTTTCCTCCTGGAAGTGGAACGATACCTACGTCATCTAACTGCCTTGAGGGCGCAGACATCACGTGAGCAGTCACACCTGTTCTCACTTTGCTTTAGCATACGTCAGCAGGGCTGCCGTCACGTCTGTGGATGATCAAACTGATGATGCTTTTACTGCCGCCACAGCAACAGCATAAACGAATGAAATGTCATTTTTCCTTGTAGTCGTAATTAACTAGGATTCAAAAACGCTACAGCCGAACGGCACCAGAGGAGTTGAGTATATTAGTGCGTGTGTGAGTGTATAAACGAGAGGCATTAACTTAAATTTCTCTGTAGAAAGGCGGTTTGTGAAAGTTACTTGTATTCATTTACAGCGCAGCCCCGATCCATCCGATATGGCGGCGACGTTGACGTAAGGCTCAGCGCTCGATGCGGCGTCTATCTATGTCTATGCTGCTACAGAGAGCATCAGAATTTAAGTCAAAGTCAACACAGAGAAAACTTTACCGGAACGGACCAAAGTAATCACGGAAAACTTACAGTGAAATGCGTCCGGGCGGAAACATACGTAAGCTGAACTAGTGTTCTGCACCACAGAGCTGCATTTGTCAAAATTGTTCCCCAGCCGTAGGGGTCGGAGAGTGACCGGTCGCGGCCAACCCGTAGCTGTGCAAACTGATATGACATTTTAGTGGGTACAAATAAAAAGACTATTTTTAAAAAGTAAAAAAATACCAATTTAGAAAAATATGATTTAGGCCTACATGTGCTTTTATACAGAAAGCATGCGTTCTAGGGATTTGATTTCGCAATTAGCTGAATTGTTAAAGTGTTGTTAAAATATATTAGTAGGGTACTTTTCATAATTGCCTTGAAATATTATTCAAGTGTAAATGTGCAACAACAACAAAAAAATCTACTTTCATAGTTCTTTTTTTTTTATATATATAAATATGGGTTCAACATGAAAAGCATAGAAATACAGCAGATAGTTTATTGTACGACAAGCGACATCATTTATGTACACAAGAACATTTCATTCATCTGCGATCAGGCGGTCCAGCTCCGGCTGAGGTCCGTCAGCTCCATGCCCTCGCAGTACGAGCGCGGCCTAGACGTGCGCACCTGTGTGGACACCGGCCATCGCCAATCATCACTGCGCCCGACACAACAAGCAACATCTTCCCGGAGACTCACCGGGTGTGTCCTTTGCGAGGCCAGCTGCTGCAGGAGCGGGAAGGGGGTCCAGTGAATGGGTTCTACGGGCCAGCTGCACACCGAGAGGTCACTGGCTTTACCCGAGTCCAGCACGCCGTCGCCCACGCTCATCTCGCTGCCTCGCCAAGCGTACTGGGAGCTGCACCGGCACCACCCAGTTAGAAGCACTCAAGCAATGCAAAGGCACTCTGCAACATACAAGAGCCGACTGTATGGCTGACAAAAGGGCTCACTCCGCTCACGCCGTTGTTCCGTGGAAGAAACGCGGCAAAGCGCTGAAAGCAATGCACAGAGTGAATCCTCTTTCTGCCTCTTTCCACATGGCGATACATTGAATTATCCAGGTCATTTTTATTTATGTTGCAATTCATTATTTGTTTATTATCGTCCCGGGCCAAGTTTTTTTTCTGAACAAGAAATAAATAATCATAATTTCACAAGTTCTTGTGACACCCCTGCTTATTTATAAATGGAATATTTCTGTAATTATGCCATAGAAAACCTGTTTACCTGCTTCTAAATATGCTTTTTAAACTTATTACTCTAGACATGAAATAACACCCCGATAGTCACCTTTATAGTATCACCCATTATAGTAGACATAATAAGAGAAAATAAGACATAAAAAAAGACTTGCGCTCGTGTGTGTTGCTGTAAATGCATTCCGGTGCTAGGGGAGCTGAGTGGGGGCCAGACAGGAAGTCACATTGTAGCCCGTGTTTGAGATTATTGTGCCTGTTGTGAGATCATTGCTTGTTCATCAAGTCTGGTGCTTGGTGTCTCAGGGAACATTACAGTAACATTACTGACACCTAGTGACCGGTGTACGATACTACATGTCATCACAACCTCTTTCAATGTGTCTTCTGAATGCCTTATATTTGCATTTTACTTCATTTAGCCATTTTTAGGCTTGAAAATGCTTCATTTAGGCACAAAATATGTAAGGTTTGCTTAAATAAGCATGTGCTTGGACAGATAGGCTGTATTCAAGCACAAAGCTTTGATTTATTCATTTGTTTTTGAAAAGTGGTGACAGGTGAGAGGTTATTGCGTACCTGTTGGGGTAGATGGTGTTGAGGCGTGTGGCGTGGCTGGCACAGGTGGAGGCCAGCGACAGAGTATCGTCGTGGTAACAGCAGGTCCGGTCGAGGGCCCGCAGGTGCAGCAGCTCGTCGGAGCGCGTGAAGGCGGGATTGTCCACCGAGTCCGCCGAGCGCTGCCAGAAGCGAGCCGACAGCTCGTCAAAGTGGTTGAACCTGCGGTAGCTGTTGGATATCAGAAAGTATGCAATCATATCAAAGTGGCCCCCACGTGCTATGAAAAGTGAGGGCACCGTCTTCCACTTGGAGCAAGAGCATTGCTGCAAGCGCAATGTGTCTGTGGCGTCCTCTGCCGGCCACACGTTACATCTGCACCAAGAATAAATCATGGCTACCTGCTCCTGGTCTGGTCCACTTTGGCCTGAATCAGAGCGTCTCGGTAGCGTCTCACGGCCACAAAGGCCAGAACGGCGATGAGCACCGCCATGATGAGCAGGATGGCCGTGCACGTCCCGACCAGCCGCGCCCTCGTCATCCTCACATCGCATCTCGCACCCATGAACCAGAAGTCTTCACCTACCAGGCAGCTAAAGACACAGGAGCCAGTGACACGCCAACGTGGAAGCGTGTATACACTGATGGCATCTATGAGCCTGGTATTACCGACAAACAGGAAGTTGGCCAGGGTGGTGCGTGCAGATGCCGTGGTGGCGGCACAACTCAAAGTGGCAGGAGGAGGAGCAGCTGAAGTTGGAAGAACCGAGCCGAGAAGCACACTGGAAGCCTGCTGGACATTCAAGCAGCCAATCACAGACGTCCGCCTGCACGCCTGCAAGGACACACACATGAACGCAACTTCAGTACCATAGTACTGCATGCTCAAGTATTAAATGCTAAAGCAGTACATGCTAAAGCACTAAATGCTAAAGTACTACATGCAAAAGGATTAAATGCTAAAGTACTACATGCTAAAGTAGTACCTGATACTAAATGCTAAATTACTACATGCTAAAGTACTACTTGCTACTAAATGCTAAAGTACTACATAATAAAGCACTGCATGCTAAAGTATTAAATGCTAAAGTACCAAATGCTAAAGCACTAATTGCTCAAGTACTACATGATTAAGTAAGGCATGCTAAAGTACTACATGCTAAAGTACTAAATGCTAAAGCACTACATGCTAAAGTATTAAATGCAAGTCATTGGCGTCAAGCACCATTGCCAGTGATGCACGTTTTCTCATCAAGGTTCTTTATGGACAATTCAGCCTCAATTTTGTCAGAAATGAAGGTACTTTCAAGAAGGGTCCTCAAATGGTCTCAACCCCACATTTTCAAATAGCCATTAAGTTGCGACCCATATTTAAGTCTTTTTTATTTTTAGTTTTATTATGTTTTTTCATTTTTATTTTTTACACTGCTAGTTATTTTTATTTTGACAATTATTTATGCTTGTCATTTTTAATTAGTACTTATTTTTTATGCATTTAAGTCAGTTTTTAATATTTTTTTTAATATTTATTTTCTTAATTATGTTAGCATTTTTGCTTATGCCATTTTTATTTCTTCATTCTTATTAATTTTATATTATTTTTTAATTTTGTCATTTTTATTCATATTTGTTTTAATTATTTTTTACCCCGAGGCCTTTTTAAGTTATTTTCACGCTTTTATTAAAGTCATTTTTAATAGTACTTATTTTAATTAATTCATTTTTAAAATGTATCAATTTCTTACATTCATTCAAGTCATTTGTTTTTATTTTAGTTTTTAAAACACTTAAGCCATTTGTAGTTGTATTTATTTTAATTATCTTTTCCACTTTCATTTAGTTCATTTTTATTTGTATTTATTTGAATTATTTTCAATTTTTTTTTTTTAACTCATTTCATATTTTTATTTTCTTTCACTTTTGTTTTCCTTTTGATTGTATTTGTTACCAGTGTGTCTTTATCATCATGAAACATGACTCCACATAATCACTTCATGTCCCAAGTGCATTTTATGAAGGCAGACTTTTGGTGCGGTGGTGTATTGTTTATCCATATGGTGATATAAAAGGCATATAAAAGGCTCTCACCTCCAAGCGTGATGTTGACCACCTTGGACCACCTGAAGCTCCTCCCCTCACGAGCGGCCCGAGCCAATCCGGTGTGCTCCAGTAGCGAGGAGGCTCCCGGCGGGGCGAGCCACTGCAGCGCGCCTCTGGTGTCAAACTCCAGTAGGATCTGCACGGCGTGACCGCTGCAACGACGACACCGCCGACGTTCATTCTGCGCGCTGCGTTTGTCACATGGCACCAAAAAAAAAAAACAAACACCGCCCTCACCTGCCCCACACTCCTTGCATCCTGCTGAACCCCGGTGCTCTCTGCAGGTATGGCTCCACCTGAAACATGAGAGTTTTGGTTTTCTGTGTGTGTGTGTGTGTGTGTGTGTGTGTGCGTCTGAGAGACAGCGTCCCACCCAAGCACGGGTGTCCTCCTCCAAGTCAGGACCTGATGCAGAAGCGGCCTCCTCCAGGATGATCTGCAGCAGCAGCTGGATGGACTCCACTGGTAAGGAAAGAAGATCATCAGAACATCATCAGAACATCAGAACACGTTCACGCACCTCCAATGGCAGCGGGCTGGTCCGGCACCACGTAGACTCGGGGCGGCTGGATAGTGGCGGGACTCAACGTTCTGCGTGTAGAAGTGGATTGGACCTCCAGGTTTGGACGTGGTGCTGTTTGGGGGGTGGTGCTACTGTGAGACACGTCTTCTTTTGCAGTGGGGGTTCCGGTGGTGTAGTCCAGGATGGAAGGGGGTACTGAAGGCTGGTTCTGATGTGTTGTTGCATGTCCAGGTGTCTCCTGGGGAACACGTTCTGAGCCTGCTAAAGTCAGGACATCTCCAGACGCCGCCGTGCTATCTCCTGTGGTCCAAAAAGAACCCGACGTCCACTGTGTGGCGTCCGGTGAGTGTGTGTTCATGTTTCTTTGTTCGCTTTGTGTTGTTGCTGCGTGTGAGGGTATGAAAGGAATTTGGGTCAGCGAGTCAGAAGTGAAAGACGTGTCTGTCCCACTAGGGACAAGGGATGAGTCAGCCTGGCTGAGGTTCTGGTGAGAACATGTGACACGCGGGTGCAGCTTTGTCATGGGGGCAGGGGGAGGTTGTGTCCCCATAGAAGTGGGCAGCGTTGACCCTAATGAGGAGGCGGGGTCAGCATTCAGGTCATCAGTACCAGCAGGGGATGTTGTAGCTTCCCATTGGGTGCTTTGATGCCCCCTGCTGGCGAGGGACGATGTGACGGGTGCGCCACTGGAGCTGCTCAGGGTCGGACTTGTTGGAGTGTTTTGGGTCAGAACCGGCGTGTGAGCGTGTGTGTTCTGGCGAGCGCTACCAGATGCTTCCTCTCCATTGTTCGTGACTTCCTCAGGAAGAGGGAGAGTTTCGCTATCGCCGCTCCCAGCCGCGGTGAGTCCCGTCCGGGGCGCGGTGGACCACAGCAGCCCCCCTCCATGGAGGTGACCTCTGGCCTGCTCCGTCACCCCCACAGAAGTGGTTGTTGTGTAGCTGGACCCTGCCTGGGATGGAGCAGCGAGGTCCGAGTGGGAATGTGGGCTGGTGTACTCCTCGGTGGAATTCTGCTGCTCTTCCTGAACTGGACGACCAGGAAGACATGGCAGAAACACAGAGGGGCGGGGCCGTGAAGGACAGTGTCACATACACGCACACACACACACACACACACGGTGATAAGAACTTTCCATGTGGATGATGCTCTGATCATCCACTGAGGTCACACAGACTCAACACAAATGTTATGAAGACCATTCCACCCTCGTGATGCCAGTTGGTCACACGGACTCAATTACTGGCTAACAACAACGCTCGCCCACTGGCCATGTTAGCTGGGAGAGGGAGGCAACTAGCACCCCAGCAGACAGCGCTGTGCTAAAAGCACGTATCACTTTGTAAATAAACGTGTGTCATGCTAGCAACAGGTATGCGCACAAACAAGTCATGTGCTCCAGAGGGTTCTAATAATGTTAAATAGCATATATAAAAGATCATACATAGGTTTTCTATGCCCACTATGTATTATTTTTTCTTATTATGTCTACTTTATGGGGTAATACTAATGTAAAGGTGATTATAGGGGTGTTACCTCATGTCTAGAGGGCTCTAATAATGTTAAAAAGGGTAATTAGAAAGTGTTAAACAGGTTTTCTATGCCCAATATGTTTTATTTTCTGTCATTATGTCTACTATATTGGGTAATAGGAGTGTAACGGTGAGTATAGGGGTGTTATTTCATGTCTAGAGGGCTCTAAGGTATTTAGAAGGTGGTAAACAGGTTTTCAATGCTCTCACTACAAAAATATTTTATTGATAAATATGGAATCCTACTTTGTGGATAAGTGGAACCGATTAACCGCGATAAAGGAGGGATTACTGTAAATGCTTTGTTGCCTTAGAAAGCAGGTACTGAGGTTTTCCTGGTACATTATCCAAGATAAAGTACCAGTACTTTAGGATGTAGTGCTTCAAGCAATGTGCCGCCACTCTGTGTCTTTAAAAATACCTTACCGTAATAGAAGAGCTGGAGGGCCTGTAAGGAGCGTCCACTTCCTGTCCAAGTCAGATTAGCATGCTCACAGTTGGATAGCTGGACAATCTCGCCGCTCGCCAGAACCCGACTGTCCTCTCTCCAGAAGCACCGCAACGAAGCGCTCGCCCCAACGTCGGTCCACACCAGCTTTAAGAGAAGTGTCCGACCGGGTGGGATGTCCAGGGTCCAGGTGCAAATGGTGGCCTGTGGGGTTTGAGGGACGTCGAGGGAAAGTTCTGGCGTGGTGAGATTGAGGTGGTCTGCAGGCTTTTGGTCCAGGATGATGTTTCCGTCACATTGGTGCTGCCATGAGGCCAACGTTTTATCTGAAAAGGCAGGAACAGGAACAAATAGTGAGGCGAAAAAAGTCCACAACTTCACAAACATACAATTTTATCATCTGCCCAACATCTGGGTTAGGAATTCAGCTTTAGAATCACATTTAATACAAAACTGAATGCAATCAAGAGCAACACAGGGACCTCCGCCAGGGCTTAAACTTGGGAACTCAAGTCCTTTGTGAAGTGTTGTCCTGTAAGTGTTGTCGTGTTGAAAAAGCCAGTCATTACCACACAGACGAGGGCCTTCAGTCATGAGCGATGCCCCCGCAGCATCTCCATGTAGCCGGCTGCCGTTTGACGCCCCTGCACAACCTGAAGATCCATTGTTCCACTGAAGGATCATGATGGCGCCCCCTCTACTGTGCCGTGTGGAAAACATCTCAGGCGGGATCTCCTCGTCATGCCAGTAACGTTGGAAGCCATAAGGACCGTCAAGGGAGAATAAAACTTTCTTCCACCTTTCAATGTCCCATGTTTGGTGCTCTCCTGCTAATTCTTGTAGGAGACCAGGCCTGTGAAGATGTTGTTTCTTCTCAGGCAGATGCAGTCTGATGGTTATTGGACCGCACTTGGCACCTGTAACAACCTTCATTTGGGCCGAGGATGGTCCCGTGTCTTGACGGACTGCCAATGGGATCCTCCGGCTCATTTTTTGGGTCTAACGCTTGACTTTTTTTTTGCTTCATGAGCCTCAGTATGTTTGAAGAAGTTTGAAATGACTGTCTTACTGCGTCCAACCTCAGCAGCTGTGAGAAGCCTTGCTTATGCAGCTCAACAATGCCACCGCGTTCCAAGAGAGAAAGCTTTCCCATCAAGAGATCTTAACAGTGTGAATACCTGACACTAAATCACATTCATGCCACACTTTTACCAGCACTTTGCCTTTTAGAAGCTGTGCTCTTCAGCTTCTGATGAACAGCCTCTTCCACTTTAATACTTCTTTGCAATAAATTGCTTTTTTTTTTGTCTCACTCCCACTTGTTCCTTTTGGATTTTGAAGCACCTCCTTAAGACCCAACAAAATGTACATTCTTGCACTTTTCCAACTGCTCTTAATATTTTCATCCAGTGTACAAATGAAGAAAAAAGTGCATCCCAGCTTCGTGATATCGGTGAAAAAGACGATTTTTAGTATCAGCGTCACTCTCTGCCTCGCCCCCATTTTTGCTGTTGATTTTTGTTTTGTTTCTAAATAATCTTCTTATAATATTCTGACTTAATTGCCACAATGCTTTTACTTTATTCCCGTAACATAACTTTATCCCCAACCTAACTTTCCCAAAATGAACACTTTATTTTATTTTGTTTTTTTTCTCATATCATGAAAAAATAAGGTATTTTTTATTTGTTTGAATTTTATGCGACTAAAATGATATATTGTTTTTCCTCATAATATTACAAGTTCATTCTCGTAAAATTGCAACTTTTTTCTCTTCATATTTTGACTTTAATCTTCTAATCTTTCCATCTGTTAACGTGGTCGTTTTTTTTTCTTCTTTTTTACATTTTCCTACTATTTCAACTTTTTCCTAGTTAATTTTAATCATTTTTGATTCCCATTATATTTGGACTTTATTCTCGTAACATAACTTTTTCTGCAACCTAACTTTTGAAAAAATTACAACTTCATTGTTTTGTTTGGTTAACTTTAAAAAATAACATCTTTTTCTTAAATTTTTCAACTTTATGCAACTAAAACGATGTTATTTCCTTAAAATTTTTACATTATCCTTGTAAAAGTACGGCTTTTTCGCATAACATGTTTTTTCACTTTATATTTTGACTTCATTCTTGTAAAACGACTCGTTTTCCACTTTTGCTGTTTGTTTTTTTTTTTTATTGTAAATTAAAATAATAATGACTTTTCCATGCAACATCTTTTTTTTCTCTTAATTTTTTTTACTTTATTCTCGAAAAATTACAGCGTTTTTTTCCATTGTTATGGTGTTTTTTTATTTTCCAAATACAGTATTGAAACCTCTACCTAGTTAATTTTCCCAATTTTTTATTCCAATCGTATTTGGACTTTATCCTCGTGACATAACTTTTCTGCAACCAATTTTTTTTTAATTACAACTTTATTCATTGTTTTGTTTGGTCACCATAATAGTACTACTTTTAAACAAATAACGACTTTTTCTTTAATTTTTCACCTTAATGCAACCAAAATGATATTTTCCTTCAAATTATTCTTGTCAAATTACATCTTTTCTCCTCTTAACATTTTGACTTTATTCTTGTAAAATGACTACAGAATTTCCCACTTTTGTGTTTTTCTTTTAGTTTTCTTGTTAAATTAGTGTGCACTGTGTAACTCTAGACCGGAAGTTGCTTAAAAAGAGACTAAAACGTAACCTCCTTGTCGAAGTATCAGCCCTTAATTTAAAAAAATCTGGGCGTTTTTCCCCCGTTTAGTCAAAACCAAAATGCACACAACCAATCTTAATTGGCGTCTCTAATCCTCGTAATTTCCCCGTAAAGTCCGTGTGTCGGTTTAACATGTCACGGCGTACAAATTGCGTTTTCCGAGTTATCCAGGTGTGCCATATGGAGTGTAAAGGTACTTTCCTACCTGTTGTGACGACCAGGAGCAACAAGCAGACAAGGAGATGCATTTCCAGTCCCTTTCAGACATTTCAGGCTCCAGCAGTCCTCTGAATGGACACACGTTGACACAGCCTCAGCTGGCGTCTCACAAACTTGACTCCTCCATCGTAAAAGGACACTTCCCCCCCCCACACACACACACCTTAAATGAGATCCACGTGTGTCTATGAAATGTAAAAGTGGACGGAGGGAGGACCGCTTCCACCCCCAGCAGGGGGCCGCTGTCACGGGCGAAGATGAGAGGCGAGGAGCGGACTGGATGCTTCCAGGCAGCCGATAAAAGAGCAACACAGGAAGGCTTCACCGCGGGAGGCGCCGACAAATGACAGCATCCAGGGATGCGGCGAGACATTGAAGACGCCCACAGACGTCGACAAGACAACACCGACACCCCCGTTTTGTTTTTCTTGACGCTTTTGCACCCCCTCTGGCTTCACTCGGAACTGCACCGCCCATGGCAACCGCATCTTTGGTTTCAAAACATTCCCGATGGAAAAACGCCTATTAACTTAAAAAAAAGAAAAAAATCAGCTCCACAGAAGCTATTGTGAAAATATGATGTAGCTACGTGATTTATCCAGAAAGTAATCAAAAACTGTAAAAATATATATCCAGTAATCCCTTGCAATTTGGCACATTGAATTTCACAGCTTCACTCTCAGTCGTTCAAAAATCCATTCATAAATCATTCTGTTCTGTGGTTTAAAAAACACATAATTAAGCAAGTTTCACATGTTTGGGAGTCCGAATTCAGCATTTTCGAACATAAAAGTGGCTAAATGACATAAACCAGAAATGAAAGGCATTCAGTAAACGCATTCGAAGAGGTTGTGATGATGTGTAGGATTGTACACTGGTCACTAGGGGTCAGTAATGTGACATTGATGACACAATAGCCACCGCAGGAAGTATTGTACAGAACGGAAATATAAAAAGAACACAGAACTTTCCTAATGCTATTATGTGAGTCTATATTGTATCTTATTTATCTGTAATCATGTTAAAAAGTGTCTTTAGTGTCTATGTCTTATTTTCTCTTATCTCTACTATATTGGGTAATAGGAGCGCAAGCGTGACTATGGGGGTGTTATTTCATGTCTAGAGGGCTCTAATAATGTTAAAAAGTCTCTTTAGAAGTTGCTAAGCAGGTTATCAATGCTCCAATTACCAAAGTATTAAATTTTTTAAATAAAGAACACTGTAAACGAGGGATTAGCGTACAATGATTGGGGGGGAGGTTGGTGGGTTAGCGAGCTGTGTTGAGTGGAAAGCCGGAAAGCTTGCCTGTTCAGCCAAGGTACCTTCCTTTTAAAGCAGCTGTACCAGCATGGTAACTTAGGCTAACTCATGGCTTTCAGCTTAAAATGGGCTGTGAACGTGCCACTCATTCACCGAGCACCTACGAGGTTCCCGAGGGGACATGGAGAATATATATATATATATATATATATATTTTTTTTTTTAAAGGAGCATTCCCTGGTATTATCCCTCTATAAGCGATATAGTCAAAGTTGTGCAATGTTGAGCGTTGATCAATGAAAAGACGAGTTGGATATTGTTAGTGGAACAATCAGCGTTAACTTGCTGCGTGCTGGCATGCCAGCGGTCCTCCCTCGCTCTATAGGCGGTGCCAGTGGTGCTTTCAGCAGTCATAATGTTTTGGGAACAACTTGCTATTTTTTGTAAAATACACCAGCCGGGATGGCTACATGTTTCAGCGGAGGTGTAATAATATGACGTCAAACGCCCCCTTTAATGCGAACGCGCACTCAGCACAAAGCCAAAAAGCGGACTTGACAAAGTAAGTTGACAACCACTGTCAAAGTACCGTTCAATTCCGTTTGGGGGATTTAGGTTTAGTTGAGTTGCATCTTGAGCACAAAGCCTGGGATGGTTGAGAATACCCCCGCTGAGTCCAAGGAAATTCAAAACAATGAAATTAACAAAACAGACAGTAATTCCTTATTCATGGCGGTGTGATCAGTGCATTTCCACCAAGCAGGCTTCCTTATTTACAAATGGGGTAATTTGGTAGTTAAGCGCATATAAAACCTGTTACTGCCTTCTAAATACACTTCAACAAAGTCTGGACATTCATGCTATTCGCCACAGCACAAACATTCCCACATTTTTTTCTTCCGGAACGCAAAATGCCTTTGATCCAAAGAGTTTTAGCTCCTTCCACATTTCTCCACCCGTTAAGACCGTTCCAACATCAAAGCAGTCAACTACCCAATTAACTTTCATGCCATTTTCCCTATAGCAAGAATTCACACTTTTCTTGATAGTCCCATTTTTCGGAATGCAAAAGGCCTTTGATCTAAAGACTTCTAACCACTTCCACATTTCTCAACGGATTCCAAAGTCAAAATTCTCAGCTCATCCAGGACTTTTATCCTTCCCGGTTCATTGTGCTATCATTCTAGGTGTTAGAATGCCAGCATGCTGATGTTAGCATACTAGCATGTTTAGCTAATTTCATGGGTAGACACATACACTATATTACCAAAAGTATTTGCTAACCCATCCAAATGATGAGAATTAGGTGTCCTAATCACTTGGCCTGGCTGCGGGTGTATAAAATCAAGCCCCTAGGCACGCGGACTGTTTTGACAAACATTTGTGAAAGAATGGGCCGCTCTCGGGAGCTCAGTGAATTTCAGCGTGGAACTGTCATAGGATGCCACCTGTGCAACAAATCCATTCGTGAAATTTCCTCGCTCCTGAATATTCCACAGTCAACTGTCAGCTTTAATATAAGAAAATGAAAGCGTTTGGGAACAACAGCAACTCAGCCACGAAGCCATCTAAACTGACAGAGAGGGGTCAGCGGATGCTGAGGCGCATAGTGCAAAGAGGCCGCCGACTTTCTGCACAATCAATTGCTACAGAACTCCAAACTTCATGATTAGCCCAAGTACAGTACGCAGAGAGCTTCATGGAATGGGTTTCCATGGCCGAGCAGCTGCATCCAAGCCATACATCACCAAGTGCAATGCAAAGCACCGGATGCAGTGGTGTAAAGCACGCCGCCACTGGACTATAGAGCAGTGGAGACGCGTTCTATGAAGTGATGAATCACACTTTTCCATCTGGCAATCTGATGGACGAGTCTGGGTTTGGAGGTTGCCAGGAGAGCGGTACATTTCGGACTGCATTGTGCCAAGTGTGAAATTTGGTGGCGGAATTATGGTGTGGGGTTGTTTTTCAGGAGTTGGGCTTGGCCCCTGAGTTCCAGTGAAAGGACCTTTGAATGCTTCAGGATACCAAAACATTTTGGATAATTCCATGCCCCCAATCTTGTGGGAACAGTTTGCAGCGGGTGCCTTCCTCTTCCAACATGACTGTGCACCAGTGCACAAAGCAAGGTCCATAAAGACATGGATGACAGAGTCTGGTGTGGATGAACTTGACTGGCCTGCACAGAGTCCTGTCCTGAACCCCATAGAACATCTTTGGGATGAATTACAGCGGAGACTGAGAACCAGGCCTTCTCGACCAACATCGGTGTGTGACCTCACCAATGCGCTTTTGGAAGAATGGTCAAACATTTCTATAAAGACACTCAACCTTGTGGACAACCTTTCTAGAAGAGTTGAAGCTGTAATAGCTGCAAAAGGTTGACCGACATCATATTGAACCCTATGGGTTAGGAATGGGATGGCATTTAAGTTCATATGTGAGTCAAGGCAGGTGAGCAAATACTTTTGGTAATATAGTGTATATAAACACGGGGCACTATCATGCTAGGTGTTAGCATACTATCATTTTTAGCTATTTTCATGGGTAGACATTCAAAGACGGGGCACTATCACACTAGGTGTTTTCATTGCTTGCATGCTAAAGTTAGCATACTAGCATTTTTAGCTATTTTCATGGGTACACACATATACATATATAGAGACGGAGCACTATCATGCTAGGTGTTAGCATGTTAGCATTGCTAATGTTAGCATACTATCATTTTTAGCTATTTTCATGAGTAGACATACAAACACCGGGCACTATCACACTGGGTGTTAGCATTGCTTGCATGCTAATGTTAGCATACTCGCATTTTTAGCTATTTTCATGGGTAGACATACAAACACGGGGCACTATCACACTAGGTGTTAGCATTGTTTGCATGCTGTTAGCATACTAGCATTTTTAGCTATTTTCATGGGTAGACATAGATGAACACAGAACATGCTAGGTGTTAGCATGACTAGCATGTTAACATTATAATTGTAGCATTTTTAGCCATTTTCATAGGTATAGACACTTGCATAAAAGGTTCATACTAGGTTTTAGCATGCCAACTGCTAACATTACCATGGTAGCATTTTTAACCATTTATCATAGTTAGACACGTATTAAACACCACTATTAAGATAGGTGCTAACATGTTAGCACTTCTACCGTGCTAACATTAGCAATTTACATATGTAGATGTAATACATGAAGGACTAATACTTACGGTGTAAATCACAATATGGAGGAGGGCACTATGGAGCTTGGTGGAGGGCCACAGTGCACCCTGCTGGGCCAGGTTCCATGTTCCATTACAAGCTCATTGAACAAGACGTCTGGTCTTTTAAAGAGAAGGATCAGGACAGCAATGACGGAGCAACCTTTGTGGTGGGCTACTGTTTATTGTTTGTTTGTATGCAACATCTTTGTGTGTACCAAATATCCCGCATGTCACGACGTGGAAACATGCGGCTTGTAGAGAGGTGTGGCTTATCTATGGACCAATCTGCTTTTCTCTTTAAACTGCGTGGGTGTGGCTTAAATACCGGTGTGTTGTATAGCCCAGACATGAGGGTATTCAGTCCATCCCATGATGGTGCGATTACCCAAAAGCTATGTTTTTTTTAAGCTGGTCATGCAAGGACAAGAGGAACATTTACATTTTGTTGGAAGACCTCGTCTTTCCTCAGTTTCCAAGGCAACAGAAGAGCGACGATGCACGGCGGCCTTCTAACAGAAGAGATAAAACAAGAGACTTACGAAAAAAAACAGGGCTTTTATTTTGATGGAAGAAGGAGGAGCCTTGACGGCTGGACAGTTCCTATGGTTGGTTGGTGGAGATTTTTGTTTTTTTAAAATCAATCAAGTGTTCTCCATTGACATGATGACGTTAGCTTATGAAGTGAAATGCTTACACTATCAGGGCGAGTGAAAGTAACACTGCTAACGTCACAGAGGAAGACCGAGATGCTTGTTTTGATGACATGCACGTTCAACTGGCGCGTTTAACGCTACGCTACGTACGTGATCAAACATGTGCAGGACGTTCTGCTGAAATGTTGGGAGTATTTGCGTTTGCGGTACCTCTTGTCGTTCATGTGATGAGGCGTGTAAAGCTTTGCTGTTGCGTATTTCGAGATTACAGGCTAGTGTGTGTGTGTGTGTGTGTGTGTGTGTGAGTGTGTGAGTGTGTGTGCGTAGCGCTTGCTTCAGCCAGTGCGCAGGATGATGTGCACTCCGGAGTCGGTAAAAACAGGGCCGCTCATGTCTCCAATCTTGAGCGCAAAGGAGGCGTCTTCAAAAGGTTTCTGCATTTCACCTGAAGCATAAACGCACAAACACACTGTGTGCTCGAGTAGGAGACATTGTTGGGGTTTTCTTGCCTCTAGCACTCCCCCTACAGCTAGTAATATTAATTATAGAATAATAATGATAATGTCATGTAACTATTTAGTCTATAATATAAATATATATATCATTTTTAGAAGACACGTTAATATATGACACATTTTTTTGTATAATACAAATGCACTTACAATTAAATAACTATATTATACAATATAAAATGCACAAAATAATTCTGTGTTGTGTCTAAAATTGAGCGTAAACAATGCTGATGTGATTTTAACGTCACACTGGGGTAAGAGCTTCCAAAAAATTGCCGTATACTTGTGTTCTTTGAGCGTCACATTAACAAAGTCAAGATGAAAAGAGAGAGAGAGAGAGAAAAAAAAAGGTCCTCACCTTTGCCAAAGAGTCCCAGGTCTCCGCCATTCTTAGCTGAACTGCAGTCGCTGAACCGGGAAGCCAAAGCGTCAAACTTCTCTTCTCCAGACTTAATCTGCTCGATGTACTCTGGATAACATAAAGAAACAACAACAAATAAGCGTTTCCGGTGCACTGCTGAGAGCTCCTTGTGTGTCACAGCTTACTCTGAATCAGATCCACAGCCGCATCTTTGGATCGTGTGATGTTTTGTTCCCGCCAGGAGGACGGACGGCGTGACTGTTTGTGTTTGACCAGGAGATGAGAGCAGCGTACCTGACGAATAATCACACGACGACGCTCCAGTAAGAACAAAAACAAGGGACGAGCATCCATGGTGTGCTGCTCTAATTGATGAACAAGCAATGAGCAGTCATTTTGGAGACATATTGATTATTTACCTTATCTGGCTCTCCAAGGCAGTCTCCTACCGGTCGTTCCCATTGGCTGGCGTTGGTGGTGTGGTTGAAGTAATACACCTTGCCTGGATTGCACGACAAAGGGCGCATCCTTTCATATTTCTGACACTTTTCAACTTTTATGTGTTGTTGATTATAGGACAGGCTCCTCTACGCAATCATTAGCTGGAAACTTTGCTTACCGAGCATTCACCAACACTAAACTGCTTTGGAAAAGACTGATGTAACATTTGAAATGCTATTATTTTGTGATGAAATGCAGATATTGCCCGTGCAGGTGAGCCTCAGCGGCACAATGACGTCATATAGGCCCCTGGGTGGATCCACTCGAGCGCCAACATGATTTAGCAACTTATTGAACAAACAAAGCAAACTTAATAAACACAGCGTGTGGCCCACGTTGCCAGAAACACCAACTCCGGTCCTTTTTTTTCTCGAAACGGTATGAAGTTTCATCGGCCCGCTAGCCACAATTCATCCGCAATGCTGCGGCTGTTAGCATAGTACACTAGCTTACTTCACATCAAGCCTCTTAGCGCAATAGAAAGCTCTTTTAGCCTCTCACGAGTGCTTACTTACTCACCTGAGTTGCGGCTCATTCTTTTCTCCCAACCCGATGGTAAATTCTCCTCGTCTGCCATTATATTCACGTTTCTGGTTTCACGAAAAAAATAATTTTAAATTCAATCTAGCAGTAGCCCTGTCCCTGTCTCTGAAGCCCGACAGTTTGCGACAGCTACCAATAGGTTTACGGCTGGTGTTGTTTTCACAACTGAACACGCCTTCATTAGATTAAGCATTTCTTCCATTGGCTAATTTGGGAACCATTCATCTTTACGCCGATTTGATTGGTCTATAGACAGATCCGGCTTTAAAGCAAATTTCCGCTGCTGTATGAATATTTAAGATGTACAGGGTTGTTTGATAGAATATGAGGGTTGGTGTATTTAGGGTGAAGAATCAAGGTGTTCTATTTATTCTGGGGAAGGGAGTATATGTTTCTGTGTGGCACTAGTGAGGTTGTGACTGCAGCTAAGACACAACTGAAAGGGGGCGGTAAAGCACTCAAGTAATGTATGCCAACTGCCATAAAACAACGAGAAGAAGACGAGCGTTTCCGCGACAACATTAGCGTCAAAGGCTCCTGTAACCCCACTGCCAATTTTAAGGTAATATTAACGAAAGATACGCGTATGTATCTAACTTATCAAGAATTATTGTCATGTCGTTTAACCCCAGATCGTGCATTTCGGGTGCAAATGTAGACTTTACCGTGTACTCGGACACAAACACACGATAGCATGCCAGCTAGCGTTAAACGATACACTTGCGTTGAGTTAATAATCGGCCTTTTAATTGTCATTATGCAACAACAAGTTGTACCGTTGTATCAATATGTAAATGTAATCCCGATGGCTCTCACATAATGCCACCGCAGTAAATCTGCGAGCTAACCAACACTTTTACCACGTTCGCTCTGGCAGACATAACTAGAAGATGATCGAGGTGGTATGCAACGATCGTCTGGGCAAGAAAGTCCGGGTTAAGTGCAAGTATCCTTCACCCTAACACCGAATTGAAGGGATTTGAATGGATACCTCTGTGAGAGTGTCAATAATACGTGAGCACGATTAATTTTGCTAAGAATTCTTGAGCTCTTGTGTCACCTGTCATTAGATGCTCGTTTGTATTGCTTAACACCAACATTGCAGCTCAGAGGACACCATCGGAGACCTGAAGAAGCTCATTGCAGCCCAGACAGGAACGCGATACGACAAAATTGTCTTAAAGAAATGGTAAACACCTTCTCTTCCACCCCAAAAGGACATTTCGATTTAGCCTTCAAGCACCGGCCCGTCATCTAAATGTTCCTCCTCCTCTGTTCTGCAGGTACACCATATTCAAGGACCACGTCTCACTGGGTGACTGTATCCTTTACACTTGGCAAGGCATTGATGTGGTCACTGAGCTTTGCCACGGGTTTGACTTGACGGTGAGCTTTGCAGATGAGATCCACGATGGGATGAACCTGGAGTTGTACTACCAGTGAACCAGACCAAGACCAACCACGCAGCAGCAGACATGAACATGCAGACATGACTTCAGTTGCAGTTTTTAAGAGGAAAAAACAAGTTGATGATGCCAGAAACTTGATGTAATGTGATTTTTGTTTTGATATCATGGGAATAAAGTTGATATTTGCCTAAAGTGTGATTGATTTCCATCACATTGTTCTTCTCGACTACTGCACCAAATGTGGTTCCTTTCCTTATAAAAGCCTGGAAGTGGTGTTCATCCTTCCTGATAGGTAAATAATACTTTCATGGTCATAGAAACACATTTGTTTATTCACATCATGAGATGACCAGCTTCTCATGGTGGCTCTACAAGGGTCCACTTGGTCAGCTGTATTCAGAGAAGTCCTCTTCCACATAGTTGGCAGGGAAGAAGCCCACCTGGCGACAACACAGATGTATGGAAATTGTGTTTGTGTGGTGTTTTTTGTGTGTTTGTCTGCTCACCCTGCCGTACACCTCTCCTTTCCACCAGCCGCTGTGGCCTTTCTTGGACAGGATCTTGATGGTGTCTCCTTCACGCAGCGATAGCTCTGAGCGGTCGCGGGCGGAGAAGTCGTACCTGGCCTTGGCCACGCTGAAGCAGCGCGTGACGCCTCCTGCCAGGCGATCAATTATATTGTCCAAAGTATAAGCACAGAGGTTAGCAAGTTCAAACATATCCTCATATGTCACCGTAGTAAGATATATTAAGCATATAAAACCTGTCCACCACCTTCTAAATATACTTAACATTATTAGAGCCCTCTAGACATGAAATAACACCCCGAGAGTCACCTTTACACACTTATTACCCAATATAATAGACATACAAAAAATTTGACATTTTAGACATAGAAAACCTGTTTACAACCTTCTAAACATGCTTTTAAACATTTATTAGAGCCCTCAAGACATGAAATAACACCTATAGTCACCTTTTCACTCCTATTACCCAATGTAGTAGATGTAAGAGAAAAGACATTTTAGACATAGAAAGCCTTTTTTACAAGGTTCTAAATATGCTTCAATGTGTAGTGGGGCTGCTCGGCTCTTCATGTTGAAGTTGACAAGCCGTTTTTGGGCAAAAAAGTAATTGAATTAGTAACAAAATGACTCCTTCATACATTCTGGTTGGTTACCAGGGAAAGTAATTACTGCATTACTTTTTTGGGGAAAAAACCTTTAAAGATGTAAAAGAATTGGGATTTAACTTTATAGTGGCGTGTGCAGTAGTGAACCAGTGTTTTCGTCAACGACGGCAAAATATTTAGTTGACAAACCTTTTTTTCATGATGAAAATGAAACGGTGACGAGCTAAACATTACTCTTTGATGACTGAAACGTGACGAGTCAGGTGTGAGTTTTCGGGTGAAAATGTTAGTAGAAGGCCTATCACAGTGGTCCCCAACCTAAAACTAAGACAGGAACGACAGTAAATGAATACAGAGCCACCATCCACTAGTACCAGCCTGTTTTTCAGAGAACAAATATACACGTTAGCACCCAATAAGATCATCAAATCTTACCTTTATGCATTCTCACATAGTATCAGCATAGGAGGAAATATGAGGTGAAAGAAAAAGGGTAAAAATAAAGTATCTGTGTAGCGTGGGACAAAGCTAGATGGTGTGTTCAAGGTTGCCGCTTGCAACTGTATTATTTATTTGTATATCCATCCATTCATCCATTTTCTATACCGCTTCTCCTCATTAGGGTCGCGGGGGCATGCTGGAGCCTAATTTATTTGTATATTATTTTTTAAATAAAATAATGGCCCATATTTCCAAAATTGGTATTCATTGACATAACATTTGATGTAGTTTTGTACTATTTATTTTTTATTTGTTTTTACATCATTGCACCTGAAAGTTCCCCTTGGCCTAGTGGTGTTGTAATGTTTAAAAAGAGTAATTAATTGGATTACCCGTTACTGGAAAACAATAAGAGCGACATTGAGTCATATCTCATATTAAAGATCTTGATGCAAGCTGTCCAGATCTGTCATTAATGCATCCATGTGCCCTCCTACGATGGCACAATCACCAAAAACATGCTTTTTGTGCTTTAAAAAACGTCCCAAATCACCACTTATTAGATAGAGCAAGGCGACATTGTCATTTTGTTGAAATATCTCAGTGGCTGATGCATGAATCTTACTGCCACACTGTAGACATGTGCAGGAGATGTGTATTTTTTGGGCCTTAGTAGTGACAACGTCTATGAATTATGTTTTTTAAATGATGTTCAATCTTTGATTCATCCTTGGAAAGCGAACCACTATCATTGACACGGCCACCGACAGTACGTGGGTGTTCGTGTCTTTCTCAGGCTTTAAAACAAGAATAGAAAGCAAACCTTGGGGCGTGTCTTTGGGCGGGTGATGAGGCCAGCTGCTCTGCTCGGCCTGCTTGTGAGGCATGTGCAGCGTCGTGTCCACGTCCTTCACACACTCCTGCAAAGAGTTCTGCTGGTAGAACTCGATCATCTCCTATAAAAAAACAAAACAGGAAGGATGAAAACGCGGCTGGATGATGATTCGTACTCAGTGTTAATGATAGCGAGCGAGACTGACCACTAAACTCTTGAAGGCTTTCTTGTCGTTGATGCGGAAGAGGCCATCACAGGAGGTGATTTTAATGTGTTTGATGTCCATGCTGAACCTGACACAGTGGAGACGTCACTGACGTTATTACACATGGCTAGGGTTGTGAACGATAAACGATGCAACCGGATATCGGGTTTGAGGAGCGAACAATTCGGATGTGGCGGTAGAAGCCTGCTGTATGGATAAGAATCAGCCATACATCTTTAGATGAATGGATTGTGGAGACATTCACCAGGTATCACGAGAGAAGCCATCGGTTGACACGGTGCCTTATAAACAACGCGATAGCCTGGGCTGGCGAAAGGATTGTCGCGCATGCTCCATAAGTTGCCATGGCTGAAAACCATATTGCTAGCTAGCCGGCGTTTGAATGCCAAAGTTTGGAACGTCTTTGGATTCATTTCAGGATGTGCGCAGAACTTGAGCAGCCAGACCAACAGAGGCGAGTATGGTAACTTTTTGGCATCTTAAGATTCATGTCTACAACAAAATCATTAACCCTAGAATCGAATCATATCGAATCGTTCTGTTTTTAAAATATAGTTCTTGAATCGCATCGTAACCTGTGTATCTAGATTCGAATCGAATCGTCTCACAAAGAGATTTACATCCCTACACATGTCCATATTAGCCTTTCTTTCAGCAGGGAACCATCCAACGGTAATACATAGGAGTGTAACAGTATGTACAGTAATCCCTCCTTTATCCCTATTCATTGGTTCCACACCTGACCATGATAAGTGAATTTCCACAAAGTAGCACTCCTTAATATAAATCTAATATTTGCGTAGTTAGAACATAGAAAACCTGTTTACCACCTTCTAAATATGCAAATATGCACCAATGTGGAGCCCGCGGGCACCACGTAGCCCCCCACGACCACAAGAGGTGTCCGCAAGCCTGCTTTTCATTCAGGTTTTCAGTTCATAATGAAAGAACAGTAGAAAGAAATGCATTCTGAAATACAAAATGTGAGTTGTGGACACCAGCATTTTGTTAATGTTCTGGTAAAACAAGCATATTCGCTTTGTTTGGGTTTAAAATAAGCTCTGAAAATAAATGTTACAAAAATGAGTAGCTCTTGGCCATTTTCATTTTGTAAAAGTAGCTCTCACAAGGAAAAACGTTGGTGACCCCTTCTCCAGACAATATAGGACTGTAAGAACATGATAGATGGTGTTGAAGCCTACTTGATGCTGATGGCAAACTCTCCTCCATCCTTCTGTCGGACCAGGTAGGTTCCGTCCGAGCGGGACATGAGCAGGTTCTTTGCGGCCGATCTGTCCATGTTCCCTGCAAACCTTGGAGCACACTGCCAAGTTAGTATTTTGCTAAATGAATAGTGTCATTCGTGATTCTACCACTAGGGGGAGTTAGAGTCTTTTCAAATGTGTGCTTAGCGATAACAGCTGTAATCAGTGTTGAGCTCACCAGCTGTAGGCGGACAGGTCAGGGGTGGGCCTCTGGGAAAAGGGTGATGTCACACACTTGAGGTTAGCTGACGTGAGATTCAGCACATGCACAAGTTCGTCGTTCCCCAATTATATTATACTCACAATCACAAACGGCTGAACTTTGCTGCAGGGGAACCATCCCGTCTGACCTCCAGCCAGGTTCCTTCCCTGAGGGATGCACAGGAAGTTGAAGCCACACAGCACTACATCTTTTCACTTCCTGATCAGCCTGCTAGCAAATAAGAGCTGTTTTTACACTAAAATGATACCAAATATTAGGCTTTAGCCCTTATTAACAAACAGAAATTCACGTCAATCAAAACTGAGCATTATTGTTTTGTAAATGTTGAAAAAAAACTTTTTAGGGGGTGTTTACACAAAAGACCGCATACTGAAAAATGAAAGAATGTGGGGGGGCACTTTGGAATTTTTATTTTTTTTAAAAAAGGATATTGGCATCATTATTAGTTATTAGTATCAACATTACCGCTGTTTACACTTTACACCGTGGGCCAATAAAAATAAGCTGCGGGCCGCAAACGCCGCCCCTCAGGCCGCACTTTGAACACCCCTTTTGAAGGGGTTACACTGCCCCCACGTGCAAATATTTTAGTTTCCTTGGAGCTTGACATCTGGGAAAAAAAGGTACATTTGTCCTTATTTGCTTGCAAAATTCATGTAATTAAGGCAATTGTTCAACAATTCCATTTTTTTTAAATAAAACTAGGGGTTCACAAGAATTATCAGGCAGATATGAGGGAATTATGACATCCAATAACATTCAAAATATCTCCAATAGTCGATTATTTGTAAACAAACATTCACTTTAAGAGGAAGAATGTTGTACTAAATGCGAGGGGAAAGAAACCTTATCAGCCACCTGAAATGCCAGCGCCGTGGCGTTTGAAAAGTGCAAAAGGTTTGCCAGAGACGTGACATCACACCGGCTGCTCGGAGCATGTGCCCGAATACAGTGCGCCTTGCTGGGCCACAGCAGGTGGCTCTCTTCCCTCTATACTCTGGTTCTCCTGATAGGAGTGATGTGGTAGTTGTAATCTCAAAGGTCTCAATACTTATTAATAAAGCATACTTTAAGCATTTTTTTAACATGAAAAGTTTAAGAATAAAGTCAGCGTGAAGTGGAGGCTATAGGGGTGAAAAAGAAGGCGTCGCACCTCCACACTAACCACAGGAAACGAGAATCAACACGACGCCTTACCTCCCACCAAGACAGGTCCACCTCGGCCCGCGTCAGCTCCACGACATCACCTTTGTAGAAGTGAAGCGGTCGGCCGAAACCCGCGGGGGGCGGCGGCAAGCCGAAGTACTCTTGACACGCCTCCATCTTGGGAAACCCTGAGCGACCGGGGGCCATTTTGAGAGGAATTTTCAACAATTTAACAAAAACGACAATAGCCGCCACATACACAAACATGCATAAGCATATAGGCTGACATAAAAAAAATTAAATGAAAAAAGTAATTAATTATTTCAAATCGTTTTTAACTGCTAATTAAATGGCATAAATATACAAAAATATACATTTTTGTTGTTTTTTGTGTTACTCCAGATGGCAAGATTTTTCCTAAGATCATAAAATTCAAATTTCAAATTTGTTCCGAAGTCAACCAGATGCCCAGGCCAAATTTTCCACCAGCGCATGCACCAATCACTTTCTATCATTGTTGAGCACCAAGCACAGCTGCAAGCTCCTCCCTCACTCCAACACATCAAGTATCGACAGCAGAGCAGCTTGTTTGTACTTCTAAACATATTTGATCTCTTTGCAAACGTCATTAAGCCCCGCCGCCCACAGTCACAAAATCCGCTAGGAAACACGATCACCTACAATGTGAAAACAGTATATAAACAGTATATATGACAATTTGGAGTATTTTTCAATCAAATGAAACCCTGTAATTGGAAAATGCATGTTTCTATTGTCTAATTACAATGAGGTGAAAAGTGGTGTTTACAATGGAAGTCAATGGGACTGTTCTGTCCATCAGGTAGTAAATTTGGAATTTGGCCCTGCAAAAAAAATAACAAAGCATCAATATAAATTCTACTTTTAATCTTATGTATCGTTATGCTTGACCTTTGACAGGCATTTTGTTTGTCTTTTTCAAAGGAAAAATCAAATGGGCATTTAGAGGGTTAAAATCATAAAAATATTTACATGTTTGGTATTTTTTTAATGAGAACTCAAGTTGATTGAGAGATCTAAGCAACAAAAGTAAAAATACTAAAAAAAAAAACCTAGTAAAAAATAAAATAAACATAACATTCAAAATCAGTAATAAAAATAAAAAATACATATATCATATATCATAATATCAATAAAAATAACTTAAAAATAGTAAAAATAAAAAAAAACAATTTTTAGTCCTCAAGGGACATCAACGGGTAGTAAATTAAAGGGTATGAATGCTGAGCACTGAGGGGCACTCAAAGTGCAGCCCGGAGCCCATTTTTTTTGTTGTCAAACTAAAATAAACACAGTCCGATGATTATTAGATATCGGGCGATCTGCTTGCTCCCCGAAGACACAAAAGCTAAGACGTGGGAGTTACAATTTCTTACCGATGCCTGCGTTCCCAGAGGACCTGTGTGTCCTGTTCTACAAGGCACAGACAAGAACAATGATATTAACCAGCACATTATGATGAATGAATATTAAAGTCATTATGTGACGCTCACCTTCCTCGCAGTGCTTCCGTGGTCTGACATTGGGAGAGAGAGCGTGGGCATCATCACATTCATGAATTGAGGAAAGCTAATTATGCTAATTAAAGGCGACTCACCTGAACTGCGCCCGCAGGCCGGGACTCTGCCCAAACACTCTTTATGCGCCGCCATTTTGCAGCGAGCGCAACGGTAGCCCTGGAAGAAAGTCCCTCTGAGGAAGAGATGGAGCGTTAAGCGACGCAAAAGAGGAGGAGGACATGTGGTGCAGCACCTCAGCATCATGGAGCACGCCTTGCAACACGCCGTCTCCTCAAAGCTGTGCATCTGGAAGTCGTGGCTGTTGGCCGTGGCGTTCTCAGGACACAAGTTGGATCTGCCAGGAACACAAGACTGCTCTCAGTGGAACAGAAAGCGCCTTCCCTTAAGTTGGAAGCATACAATCGTCCAAAATCTCTCACCGCATACAGAAAAACTGAAGGTGGGGAGAATACTTTAATACATTATACTTGTATAATTATGTACATTAAATAAAAGCAAATAAAATTAATTAAAAAATAATGGAAAAAAATTAATTAATTTAAAAAAAATCATAAAATAAAAACAAATAAAAAGCATAGCATTAAATAAAAATGATAAAATTTAAATAAAAAATAAAATTTAAATAATAAACTAAAATAAAAATACAATAAAAAATAAAATAAAAATAATAGAACGAAAAAAAATGTAAAAAATCAAATAAAATAATAAAACATAAACATTGTTCCCCTGGGGGCTGCATACCGAAAAAAAATCAAAGGATGCGGGTGGGCCACTGTGATATTTTTATATATATTTTTTTATTTGTAAAAAGGCGAGGAAACCTTGACATACTAGTATAGTACAGTAAAGCTATGTGTTTAGGTATTATAAATTGATATTTCATCTTTTTCTCCTTAAATTATGCCTTTTGCAGTGCGGGCCGCACTTTCAAGACCTGATGTCACGACTTGAACTCTGTGAGCAACCACAACTCTGGTCGACTATTTAGCTCGTGTTACATCCATCACTTTTATTGCAATTGTTGATCTGATATCGGAGGAGGCGTTGGCGGAGGTGGGCTGTACGCGCAGTAGCGTAATATCTAATAACATATCTCATTAATAACGAATGAATTCTATTCTTACCACATGCTGGAGGCCAATTCAAATGAAAAAAATGAGCTGCGCGACAAAACACTGTTGTCACCCCCGGATTAACTCACAGAGCCATCTCAAACTGCTCCAGCCATTTCTTCTTCAGTTCTCGTGTTTTGAAGAACAAGTCGTAGCCGCCCCTGCCGTAGAGATCCAGCAGAAGGAACAAGTAGGACCACTGTGGACACACGTCATCATCATCATCATCATTCTCAGCACAGCGTTACTGGAGCACGGGAGGAGGATGAAGCACCTTCTTCTTATCCTTCTCCCCGCCCGTCTCGTCCCGTATGTGGTAGTACTGAAGCTCGATGATCTCCTTGAGCTCAAAGGTCTCGCCGCTCTTCTTCTTGCACACAAACATGGCCTTGTCGAAGAGGAAGGCGTACCTGCCCACAGGACGGACACAAACGCTCGTCAAAGATCCTCTATGTGACAGGAGGGTTCTGCTGATTTTGAGCCCCTATTGCAAAAACGCTCAAAGATCATCTATATGACATTTTTAAGCAGCTACTGCTGGTGGAACGTGACGGTGATGTTATTATATTTCCAGCAAGACAGCATATTTTCCCACAGAATGCTTGATGCATTGATTGTATTTGTTAAATGTGATAGATAGTTAAAAATGCTGTTTTATGTGGGAGACACTAAACAGCGCTTATGACTTGTAAGGACTTGAAAATGTGAAGCCTATGACTCCGGACATGACTCGACCTGTCTTGTCTGGACTTGGTACTTCACTTCGACTTGCACGTCTTTACTTGAGACCAAAACACGAACTTGCTCCAAATTGACTTGACTGCAGATGACACGCCAAACAAGAGACAAAAACAACGCCTACCTTTCCTGCTTGGACTTTTTCTCCGTGCTGCAGATCTTCAGCTCTCCATCCATCTTGGGTCGTCCAAAGAGGGCCAAGGACTGGGTCTGGAGGGTCAGAGGGGTCAAATGATGTCAAGTGAGATGTGAGAGCCAGAGGAGTAAGCTCACCATGTTCTCCATGGACAACTGGAAGGTGGTGATCTGTCTGAGGATCTCGTTGTCTCGCTTCACCTCATTGACGCACTGCGCCAGATCCTGGCAGATGGGATGTTAATAACACACAAACACGCATGCACACACACACACTCACTCGCATGGCATCAAGAGCCGTTCGCAGGTTCTCCTTGTCTGAAGGGTGGGTGGTGTGTTTGACCAGTTCCTGAAGATACAAACATGACACATTAGAAATATTTGTGAGCCAGTAGGGAAATTTTAGGCTTTTATTTCAATGTGTGTAAACTCTGACCTACCTGTAAGAGCAGCGGGTACTTGAGCACCCTCTGCATGGGGACCATGAGTAGATCCCTGAGGGAGAATCGTCCACTGTTCGCTCTCTTGGAACA
Organism: Dunckerocampus dactyliophorus; assembly: GCF_027744805.1. NCBI lineage: Eukaryota > Metazoa > Chordata > Actinopteri > Syngnathiformes > Syngnathidae > Dunckerocampus > Dunckerocampus dactyliophorus. The sequence continues at coordinate 29,378,228 of NC_072824.1, forward strand.
CTCCTGAGAGAGAAGGAAAAGATGTGGTTTTATTTTGACACCGTCATGTCCTGGTGGTCAGGGGGAGGGGCTTGTTGCTTGTCAGTGAAAATAAGATGGAAGAAGCAGGCACCCTTGCCTTTTATTATTATTTTGTGTCATCACTGCAAAGCTCTGCCATATCTTTAAACTTTCAGCAAACTCAATGGCAAGCATAAATAAAATCATAAATGAAAAACACTATGTTTGCCCTCTTCAAAGATCCTCTCTATGACACAAGCGTTCTGCTGTTTTTAAGCAGCTACTGCAAAAACCCTTGTCATAGATTCTCTATATGACACAAGCGTTCTGCTGTTTTTAAGCAGCTACTGCAAAAACCCTCGTCATAGATTCTCTATTCTGCTGTTTTTAAGCACCTACTGCAAAAACAGTCATCAAAGATCTGCTGTTTTTAAGCAGTCATCTGCTGTTTTTAAGCAGCTACTGCAAAAACCCTCATCAAAGATCCTCTATATGACAGAAGTGTTTTGCTGTTTTTGAGCACCTACTGCAAAACCACTCGTCAAAGATCCTCTACGTAACAGGAGCGTTCCGCTGTTTTTGAGCACCTACTGCAAAAATGCTCGTCAAAGATCCTCTACGTGACAGGAATGTTCATGATGTTTTTAAGCAAAAAACTACTGCAAAATCACAATCAAAGATCTTCTATATGAAGAGAAAGTGTTCTGCTTTTTTTGAGGCCCTACTGCAAAAATCCTCTATATGACATGCTGGTCAAAGAACTGGAGGGCCAGTGTGATGTCAGTCATGGATTAAATGAGGTGAGATACTGTAGAATGTGATCCCTACGTGTGTGCCCTCAGGATATTAAGGTTCCAATGGCAGCATACAAGACAATAATAAACGTAACAGCACACACACTGATTGGTTATTAAGGTTCCAATGGCAGCATACAAGACAATAATAAACGTAACAGCACACACACTAATTGGTCTGGCTTGCTCACCTCCAGCTTCATCCTGATGTCCTCCCTCGTACTCGACAGCTTGTCCAGATGTTTGCTTGCCGTTTCCACTTGACTACAGTAACGCCCATAGAGTAGGAACCTAAAACAATGTCATATAAACCTATTTTCACATCTTTTATATATATGTGTGTGTGTGTGTGTGTGTGTCACGCACCTCTCCTTATAGTTCAGAAACACCTGGTGGAGGTTCCTGGCTCCATTTACAATGGAACTCTGGATCTCCTCCAAGAATTCCCGGTGTGTTTTGGCCAAATCCTACACACACACACACACACACACACGCACACACACACACATACACACACACACACACACACACAGTGTACAAAGTTGTGTTGCACATGTTATGTAGATAGAATGAAGAAAAACAGAATACTATACATGGATGTTGATGAAGATGCTCTCAATGTCTGGAGCTTGGAGAAACTTTTCCAGAGGTTTCTTGAAGTGCTGATTCAAGGATAAGATATTTGTTTTTGTGAAATTCTTTGAGCACGATAGCACTTTGACAGCACATGTCCGTCTGTGTGTGTGTGTGTGCGTGTGTGTGTGTGTGGAGATGCAGCACACCTGTAAAATAGATTCCAGGGTATCTGAGTACTTTCCTTCCGTCTGTTTGATCTCCTGCAGGCAGCACTCTCTCTTGTCCACTCCTGGCTTCTGCTACACACACACACACACACACAAGTACTTGCTGGAATGTGGCCATGTAGGGAGGGTACTGTAGGTAGCGGCATAGCTTCCACTGACAGTTTCAGGTTGTTCCAGCGTTCTCATCAAGTCTTCATAGATTTCATCCCCCACATCCTCCTCTTCATCCACGCAGTCGTACAAATCATCGTCCTCATCCAGCGTGTCGCTAAAGAACAAAACACATGATAATGATTCATATCTGACATGTGGCAGAAGGTACGCGAAGTTAGCGGCGTAGCATCTCAGCATCCATATTGATGATGCCTCACCAACCATGAACCTCTTCCTGGTTTACAGCATGACATGATTGATACTTCCCTACTGTCAAGTTTATCATGATGACAAAAAGGCCTACTCTATCTTGTCTGACAGGCCGTTGTAGATCTCATCATCAGGAACGTTTCCTCCTAAAGGGAAAGGCCTGTAGAGGAGGAGAGGTGTCAGTAAAAGAGAAACATATGAGAAGATAACATGAATAGAACTAGAACCACCGTATTGTTTTTTTCAAACCCATACCGATAACGTTGTGCTTCTCAGGGACGATACTAAATTTAGATTTAACTGCAGTTAAAACACTTATCAAACATCCTCTACATTACTTTCTTAAGCAGCTACTGCAAAAACACTACACAAAGATCCTCTATATGACAGAAATGTTCAGCTGTTTTTAAGCACCTACTGCAAAAATGCTGGTCAAAGATCCTCTATATGACAATGACATTTTTAATCAGCTACTACAAAAATGCTGGTCAAAGATCTTCTACATGACAGAAGCGTTCTGCTGTTTTTTAAACAACTACTACAAAAACGATAATGGCACTCGGAAAGTGAATGTTTGTGAGCTCAGGGGACTTTAGGACAGGCGTGCACTTGATTTGCTCACCCACACAGTGCGGGTAATCTGGCCTCATTGGAGCAGTGCACCCCTATCTATAACGATAAATTGCAAAACTGCACACTAAGGACAGGAATTACTCACTGGAGTCCTCTTTGACTAGAAATAGACGAGTGAGAGAGGATGGACAAGGTGCTGAGGACCTGTCAAGACACACAAGTAAACAGCATGCTGTACAACAATTCATCAAGACGCAACATTCATAAGAACAGGGTAGTCCAAACTGAAGGCACTAAAAACGCTAAAAGTAATCCACTATGTGCTAGGATATCTGAACAAAACATCCACATCTTAGCTGTGTGTTGTACAGTACAGTAGGTGACAAAGCAAATTAGTATAATATATCTCCTTTATATTGACTTCATTTCATTTTTAAAATTGGCCCCAGGGCTTTCAGGGGAGTGCCACAAAATCGGAAAAAGAAATTCACCCTCAATATAATAATATTAATACTAGTTATTACTATGAACTCATAAAATGGAAAAAATTCACATTGATTCAAATGTAAAGCAATGCCAATTTATATTTTGTATTGTATTTGTATTTGTACATTATTTATCCCACAGCGGGGAAATTCACTTGTTACAGCAGCAAGCAAGATATGCAAGTAAAGAATACAGTGTAAAGAATACATAGTGACTACAACATGGTTCAGGTGGTGCAGGTGTTGTAGAGCCTGACAGCGGTCGGTATGAAGGACCTGCGGAACCTCTCCTTCTTACACCGTGGGTGTAATATACTATAATATTACTACAGATGCTAATAAATATGTCTCTATCACTTTTGTATCAAGACAATTTTACATATTTTTGCCCTAAATGAAGCATTTTCAAGCATTACAATTGTGAAATGAAGTATACGGCATTCAACAAGGTTGTGATGATATGTAGTATTGCCACTAGGTGTCAGTAATGTTACTGTAATGTTGTGCTGAGACACACAAGCACCAGACTGGATCACCAGAACAACAGGCTTTTATTGCAGCTTTGAATCGTTTATGGTGGTAGGATTCCTAATTTATAAATGGAATATTTTGGTAGTTAGAGCATGAAAGACCTGTTTACCGCCTTCTAAATACAATTTGTAACATTATTAAAACCCTCTAGACATGAAATAACACCCCCATAGTCACCTTTACACTCCTATTTCCCAAATAGTAGATATAATAAATGAAACTAAGACATTTAAGACAGAGAAAATCTGTTTACCACCTTCTAAATACGCTTTTTAACATTATTAGAGACCTCTAGACATGAAATAACACCCCCATAGTCACCTTTACACCCCTATTTCCCAATATAGCAGACATAATATGAGAAAATAAGACATATAAGACATGGAAAACCTGTTTACCACCTTCTAAATACACTTTTTAAGTAATTATTAGAACCCTCTAGACATGAAATAACACCCCATAGCCACCTTTACACTATTACTCAATATAGTATACATAATAAGAGAAAATAAGCCTTTAAGACATAAATAAGACTCGTGCGTGTTGCTGTTTGAGTGCTAGCGGAGCTGAGTGGGGGGCCAACAGGAAGTCAGAGGCTTGGCGTGGGTTACGGCCACAAGAGTAGGGATTATTGTGCTTGTTGTGATATCACTCAAAGCTGCAATTAAAGTCATCAAGTCTGGTGCTTGTTTGTCTCAGCCAACCTTACAGTAAATTACTGACACCGAGTGACCAGTGTACAATACTACATATCATCACAACCTCTTTCCATGCGTCTTCTGAATGCCTTATATTTCTATTTGACTTAATTTAGCCATTTTTATGCTTGAAAATTTTTAATTTAGGCCTAAAATATGTATAATATATGCATATTTTTCACTGATAATAGGCCATATATTCATATTTTTTTTAAAAACAGTAATGAAGTAAAGCTGTAAAATTGGAAGTGCAGAGGGTCTAGGTATTTGATATAGGTTTTTTATGTAGTTTGAGGTAAGATTTATTTCTATTTATTAATAATTTGTTACACAAATCCAGAGTGTGCCCATCAGACACGGCACGGAGCTTGAACTTGCATGCTTGCACTCGGCCGTCTCGCTGACACACATCATCACGACACTTCCTGTTTGGGCCGGTGTGGTTACATGCAAGCAGCAGTGTGTGTGTGTGTGTGTGTGTGTGTGTGTTGTTCAGCCTTGAGTGTGAGGCTGCAGCTGGAGCTACCTTGGCAAAGTCACGAACGTCAAACAGGTCAAAGGCCTCGAAGAGGTCGCTCTTCTTCAGGTGAAACTTCTCCTGGCAGACGCCCAGGAAGGTACGAATGTTCTTCAGGCACAGGAACTAGACACAAAATAAGGGATAAGTGATTGCTCACCTAAATTGCTTGTGTGTTGAGTAAAGAGGCATATCGTCATCGCCTCCTCCATCACGACACGCTTCAGATAGACGGCAAACAATATTAACAAAATGGTGGCTATGACTTCCTTCACCTGATGGCAACATGTCATGTGGCATTTGTACAGTGGTACAGTCAAGGTCCGCTGCGGTTAGCACCTTTTTCAGTTAACATCCAAAATTTATGCAAAAATGTTTGCCTTGGTTTGCATTAGTGTGCAATATATGAGTGTGACTATAAGGGTGTTATTTCATGTCTACAGGGCTCTAATAATGTTTAAAAGTGTATTTAGAAGGTTGTAAACAGGTTTACTATGTCTTATATGTCTTATTTTCTCTTATTAGATCTACTATATTGGGTAATAGGAATGTAAAAGTGACTATTGCATGTCTAGAGAGCTCTAATAATGTTAAAAAGTGTATTAAGAAGGTTGTAAACAGGTTTTATTTGTGTTATTTTCTCTTATTATGTCTACTATGTTGGGTAATAGGAATGTAAAGGTGACTATAGGGGTGTTATTGTATGTTTAGAGGGCTCTAATAGTGTTAAAAAGTGTATTTCTTGTTTCTTTAATCAATCAAATTTATGAAATATAGGTAGGGTCCTATGATTTCCACGTTAACGGAATTGCCGATTTGGGCAATAAAAACGGAATTTACTGTTAAATGTGAAATTTTGTGGAAAGTGACATAATGTGAATGAAATGATGTCATTGTGAGGACAGGGATGTTTGGTGTGGGGAAGTATTTCCTCATATTTCCTCGAAAAAAATCTCATCACAAACACAAACCCACCCCCTCCCGAATTAAACATGTCAAATTGGCGGGCTAAAAAAAAACGGCGAAAGTTGGCAAAAAAATTTAGGAACTCGTCTGTTACGGAGCGTGAAAGGAAGCTAGCCGGGATAGATTAGTTTAGCAGAGCATGCTAGTGTGTGACTCAGGCTGCATGAGAGTGTTTACACCGTGTTGTGTTTTACCACCTTAATGTAAGCCCATGCGCGCTGACGTCCTGCAAAATGTTCTGAGTGGAACAAAGACGAGAGGCACATTTGTCCTTGCACCCAGCTCCTCTTAACAGTCAACAGACATTCTCAACATACATAGCACACTTCCAGCCTTCAAAATAAGAGCGCTGTTTGCCACATTTTGTCTAATTGGGAAAAAATGTAATTTGGGCCCTATGTTGGCAAATTTATGGGTGCGCCCGTTGTTCGCAGTTTTTCACCATTTCTTGGATGGTCCTTCAGAGTGAAAAACAATGTCGCTGGTGGTGAGTGTTAAAGGGCATGACTGACAATGGTACTCAATGACACAAATTCTAGGACACGACCGCAGAGGACACCGTGCACAGTGCATTGGTATGCTGGCAGACATGACATTTTACATCACTTCCTCAAGCAGCAGCAGTGTGTGTGTGTGCGTGTTTGTGTGCGCATGTTAAGCAAAGTGGGAAGTGTTGTTTGAGAAAAAGAGGAAACGCTGAGTTGTGACTGACACACATCATGGACTTATTCACGCTGGCAATATCAATCCTGAACACACACACACACACACACACACACACACACACACAGTATCTCACAGCATCTGGAAGATCCTTCACTTGTGCAACACTATGTGTGTGTGTGTGTGTCACTGTGAGTGTTAGGCTGCATTCCGGAGTATGATTGTCTGTTATGAGGCAGGAAGTGTCCTAACCAATGTTGGCCACATAGGATTTCCCAGAGTTACACACACACACACACACACACACTCTGTGATGATGGTATTCCCACAGCATAAAGCAGGAGTAGTTTACCCTCATTGAACAATAGCACGTGTGTTGTTAGTGTAGCTACATTTCACCTACTTTACACGACTTATTGTTCAGCAACAAGCATTGTTGCTGAAATATTTGAAAATTCTAGCCTGCAACCCCAGAAAGTTCTTTACAATAATACAAAAAGTACTATACTACAATTTGGTACTACAATATTATATTATAATGATATTACATTATATTTTTAGGAACCTTTTAAATCTTTATCATTAGATTTATAACAATATGAATAAGAACGTTTTCTTCCATCATACTGCATCCATCCATTCATCCATTTTCTATACCGCTTCATCTGTGCGGGGAGCCTATCCCAGCTGACTTCGGGCGACAGGCGGGGTACAGCCAATCGCAGGGCACATATAGACAAACAACCATTCATACTTATGGACAATTTAGAGTCGCCAATTAACCTCACCTGCATTTTTTGGGAATGTGGGAGGAAGCCGGAGTGCCCGGAGAAAACCCACGCGCACACACTCCACACAGAAATGCCCAGGGGAGAATCGAACCCAGGTCTTCCCGATCTCCAGGCTGTTCCTGTATTGGCCAACGTGCTAACCACTAGACCACCGGGCGGCCCCATACTGCACTACGTTATTGTATCATACTGTACTACAAAATTGCTGTTATTATTATTATTAATAACATTGCCTTTCGTTCTCTATTGGCTGGAAGAAATCACATGGTTCAGCTGCCTCATAGCCAAACATAGTCTGACTTCCTTTCCCACCCGATACTGAGTAAAATTCAGGCTGGTATCAGCAATACCGATCCAATACCGATACTTTGTGCAAAATCACCTTATATGTCCGGTAAATTGTACAAAGCATAAAGCATAGCCTTAAGACCACAAGACATTTAAATAATGACTTAAATGTCTTGTGGTCTTAAGGCTATGCTTTATAATAATAATAATAATAATAATAATAATAATAATAAATAAATAAATAAAATAATAAATAATGACATTTAAGTCATTATTTAAATGTCTTGTGGTCTAACTTACATTAATTATTAAATTACCCATTTATTTAGATTATTTATTCATTTATTCTAATAATTTACATTATAGTATTTAAATTATTAAATACTCTTTAAAGTAAACACTTAATTATTGATTTATTAAATCAATATTATTTATTAAGTTATTTAAATAATGTATTTAAATTAATACATTTAAACGTATTTAAAACAAGTGTTTAAATTATTTAAATACATAACTATATAATCTTTAGTTTAAACACGATTTAAATTAATTATTGGATTATTCATTTATTTAATTATTTAATAAGTAATTTAAATAATTTATAATAAATATACATTAACAAATAATCTAAATACATGAATAATTTCAAAATTAATCTAAGTAAGATGTTTAACAACTTACTTAAAAACATAGATTAAATTTTAATAAATAATTAATATATTCATAATTTTATAATTCATTTCAGTAATTTGTTAAACATTATTTAGATTAATGATTACATTATTTTTTATTAATTAATTTATTTAAATATCTGTTCTAAATTATTTAAATAAATTCATAGACTAAAAAAATAAAGAATTTAATAATTAATTTTCTAATCTGTTTGTTTGCAACTAAAAACTAAATAACAAAATTATTTAAATAAATTAATTAATAACCTAAATAAATAAATTAAACATAATTTGTTTATTTTAAACCCTGAAGTATGTACAGGTAACAGGGGGATTTACAATATAGCCAAGCTAATATACAACAACAGAAAAAACAGAGGACACAATCACATAAAATACGTGAAAATGGTATTTTAAACAATAAAAAAAAGAAAAGAAGTCAAACTATAATGAATGGTTAATTATGAAGACCTACGATAAGAATGAAAACTTTATTGGCAATTCACACATGGGTTCGTTTACGATCGGTCACGGTTTCAACAGACAAATGTTTCATACAAACATGACAAGTACCAAAACTACGGATATTTGGATTTGCAAATCCATTTTAGCACGAAGAGCTGGTATCGGACTTATCGATATTTCAGTATCCTCACCTCACTAGCAAAACATCCATTTTGAAATGTTCAAATATGCCTCCTCCTATCCTATAACACAAGAACATTTTTGAACATCTTATGTCCACATTTACATGTTTCCAATTCGTAAGGAGGCATAATAAATGCGCATTATAGTAAGTTTGGTTTTGTATGTTATACTGTTTCATGTCCAGTCACGTACATACTGTACTGTACATGAGTCTCCTTTAATCGTCTTTCTAAGCAGGTAGTGGTGCTCTTTTCCAGGTGGATCAGGACAGGAGGTGTGTGTGTGTTACCTGGGACATCTGGGGGCGCAGGTTGATCTCTCTCAGGTTGACGGCCTGAGGCAGCAGGTTGTTTAGCAACTGGCACAGCAGCACGCCGTCTCTCAGCGCCTGAGCCAGTTCGCACACCTGAAACACACACACACACACCCCCCCACACACACACTTCATATTTAGAAGAACGCATATCCATAAGCAAGTGTGAGATAAGAAAGTCAGAATTATGTGATAAACAGTCGAAATTACGAGATAAAAAGTGAAAATTGAGATAAAATGTCAAAATTATGTGGTTAAAAAAATCTTAATTATAAGATAAAATGTCTAAATTTGAGATAAAAAGTCTAAATTCTGAAAAAAAAACTCATAATTAACGAGATAAAGTTAAAATTTCAAAATTATGAGGTAAAAAGTCTAAATTATGAGATAAAAAGTCATAATTATGAAATAGTCAAAATGACATGATAAAAACTCTAAATTATAAATAATCAAGATGAATGGTCAAAATGATGTGGTAAAAGCTCAAAATTCTAAGATTAAAAATTGTAATTATTATATAAAAAGTCAAAATGATGTGGTAAAAGCTCAAAACTATAAGATTAAAAATCATAATTCTGAGATTAAAAAGTAAAAATGATAAAAAGACATAATTATGAGGTAAAAAGTCGAGATTAAGAAATAAAGTCGAGTGAAAATGATGAGGAAAAAGTCTTGTGTGCTTATGAAATAAAAAGTCATAAAAGTGAGATCAAGAGTTGACGGTGAAAATGATGCGAGTGGGTACGTATGAGCCACGCTTTCACCTGCGCTCCTTCCCATGTGACTCGGTGGGTTTCGGGTAGGACTCGGCACTCGATCAGCCACTTTCCACACTGACGCCACAGCTCCATCTTTGTTTGCTGAATGGACACAAGTATTGGTTGAAATGCTGGTTGTTTGTTTTTAGTTAATTTGGAACATGCACGCATACGAGGTTTCACTGGAGTACATCCCATGTTTACTGTTACAATATGTCTGCAGGGAGCCCAGCAAGGAGCCCAACGATAAAAATGTGGATTGAATGTGATTTAGTGTCAGGTATTCACACTGTCATGATCTCTTGATGGCAAAGGCAAAAAATCTTTCGCTCTTTGAAGGCGGCGGGATTGTTGAGCTGCATAAGCAAGACCTCTCGCAGTACGCCATTGCTGCTGAGGTTGGACGCAGTAAGACATTTGAAACTTCTTCAAACATCCTGAGGCTCATTGAACAAAAAAAAAAAAAACAATAAATGAAGGTTGTTACTGGTGCCAAGTGCAGTCCAATAACCATGCCATCTGCCAGAGAAGGCTTTTAAGAAGAAAAAAGCTCTTCAAAATTGAGCGTTTGAAATTTGCAGGAAAGCACCAAACATGGGACATTGAAAGGTGGAAGAAAGTTTTATTCTCCCTCGGCGGCCCTGATGGCCTCCAACGTTACTGGCATGACAAGGAGATCCCACCCGGGATGTTTTCCACCATCATGATCCTTCAATGGAACAATGGAGCTTCAGGTTGTGCAGGGGCGTCAAACTGCAAGCGGCTATGTGGAGATGTTGCAAGGGGCATCCCTCACGACTGAAGGCCCTCGTCTGTGTGGTAATGATTGGCTTTTTCGACAGCCTGACAAAGGAATTCTTCCAGAGGAATCACTGTTTTGGACCATCCTGCATCTTCCCCTGATCTAAATCCAATGGAGAACATTTGGGGATGGATTGCAAGGGAAGTTTACAAAAACAGACATCAGTTCCAGACAGTGGATGCTCACAGTGATGCTATCTTCACCACCAGGAGCAACATTCCCACTAGCCTCCTGGAAACACTAGCATCAAGCATGCCCAAACCCATTTTTCAGACGATTTTTTTCATGATTTTATTTTGTATTTTTTTCAATTTCTCATAATATTATGACTTAAAAAAAACACATACTTTAAAATTGCAAATCTATGCTACTAAAGTGACATTCATTTTCCTTGTAATATTAAGAGTTTGTGGTTGTAAATTTGCGGGTTTTTTTCTTTATTTTTTGTCTCATTAAATTACATCTTTTTTTTCCATTTCTGCTGTTTCATTGTAAAATGTTCAACTATTTCAACTTTCTTCTTGTAACATTAGAATTTTTTTTCAGCAACCTGATTTTCCAAAAATTCCAACTTACTTGTTTTGCTTGTTTCTAACATTAGGACTTAAGAAAATGTCTCTTTTCTTATTATATTTCAACTGGCTTTTTGGCTTTTTTTTTTTCAATTTATGGTCTCAAACGTTTAATCAACTGATTAACAGCCTATTACTGTTTTGTCTCACTCCCATTTCTTCTTTTTGCATTTTGAAACTCTACTTAGAAGCTCCTTAAGATCCAACAGTTTTCGTCATTTTTCAACTGCTCTAAACATTTTGATCAGGAGTGTATGACTTTTCGTATCTATGTTGGATCGTTTTTAGCCATTTTCTTCCACTTTCACTTCCTGTCGGTGGTCCCAGAACTTTTGTCAGTGTCATACAAAGTCAGTGTTGAAAATGTTCACCAACGCTGATAAGAAAAACAACACAAAGAAATCAATCCAGACCTGAAAGTAGAACACAATGAGCTCACCTTCGGATGGTTCTTCAGTCGTCGGCCCGCCTTTGTCGTCCTTTCATGACTTCATTGTCACACTCTGCCGTTTTGCCTCTCTTCCGTGGTGGGTGTTCTTTCGCGCTGTCGGCGGCTTCGAGCAACTTCCTTTTTCCTGACACATGCATTCGAGTAGGCGCGGGCACAGCCGTTGATATGGCGAGCCCAGCTGAGTGAAGTCAAACTGTTTGCGGCTTTTAAAATTAACTCTGGTGACCCCGTGGGGTGTAAATGTATGGCCCATGTTTCCAAACAAAAATGTTGAGTGTGATTTTCATTGCACCTGAAAGTTTCCTGTGTCTCGGTGGCTGGGGACCTCTGCTTTATGTCACGTAAAGCAATGCAAATGTCTTGGGTCACCATTAGACGTGTTGTTTTAGCAAGGCTAGACTGCACGTACATTAACTATAGAATGCTGTCGAGCACAGCACAGAGCTCCACCAAGGCTGAACTGGTTAAGCTAACCTTGTTCATACAGTAGTTGCTTTGTTAGTCAGCAGGCTACTTCCTGGTTCATAGAGGATGATGCACAGACGGGCCATGCCATTAGGATTCTGGGGGGAGGGCGCTGAAGCTCACTTTTGCATATGCACCTTTATCCAGATACTCACCAAAGCTGAAAGACATCTGTTGTGGCCCCTCTACAAAGTGTTGTTTTGTATTTTGGTGCCATCCTGCCAACTGTTTGTGTCATTTACTGTTTTACAAAATAAAAAGCTTATTAAAAACGTTTGCATACTAATATACAGTATGAATGATGATGTGTGTCCAGACAGAAGGCTTTTAATTGTGATAAAAGTATGACGGCTGCGTGCGCGTCTCACCTAGGACACGTCGAGAGCTGCCCAACAACTTCACATTTTCACACACACACCTTCTCGTATTCCTGGCCTCCGCTCTACCACATGCCGGGATCCTGCCTGGACCTGCTTCCCTTCTGCACCTCCCGGGGGCTCACGCTAATTCCTGTGCTCTGATTAGCTGCCATGGTCTGCCACGGCGCCACCGGATTGGCTTTCCCTGCAGGTTTGAGGCTTCGCCGCTAAGAGAAAGTTGACAGACAGACTTAATGGGAGACATGACAACTTCTAGGTAGGGAACCCAGGAGAGAGTGCAACATCTCCAGGAAGCGGGAACGGCATTGGAGATCCCAGGAATTCCTTTGGCGGATCCTGCCCGCAGGTAGGTGCCACATTCTGGAGCATTTGCAGTGCAAACAACGGGGCTTGCTAAGCCAAACTTGCTAGAGGTCAAAACAGATTTCATTTTGTGCACAGAATCGTGTGCTAGCATGCTTACTACCATTTTCATCTTCTGTCCCACTCAGACATGAACAATCGCTCCATCGCTTGGTGGCTGAGGCAGATTGGCCTGCCCCAGTACACCAAGACCCTGGAGAGGGAATATTATGGACTGGAGGTATGTCAATGACCAGTGTGTGTGTGTGTGTGTGTGTGCGTGCAAGTTTAGGACAAGGGTTGTTGACCCCATCTTAATCCCGACCAGGGTTTGCTGAATGTGAATGACAACGAGCTGAAGGAAGCGGGGATAGAGGATGCCGCACACAGAGAAGCCATCCTGTGTCAGCTTTTACGGCACCGGCAGAAACTGGACCCTCACTCAGGTAACGTGCACCCTTAAACAGGCAAAGCCTTGTTTTTAAGTGCAGTTTTGCATGTGAGGAGTTCTCTGCAGGGGTTACTGTGACACTTTAATGCTTTTTTGCAGTACAGTGGAGCCAAGTAAAATGACATCATACTCTTTGGAATTTGACCAAATATGCCTCACACAAAACTAAGGTTGGGGTTAGAAGGTTAGGGTTAGAGTTTGAGGATTCGGGTTAGAATTAGAGATAGAGGGTTAGGGTTAGAAGGTTAGCGTGAGGGTTAGAGCTAGAGGGTTAGAGTTAGAAGGTTAGGGTGAAGGTTACAGTTAGAGGGTTAGAGTTAGAAGCTTAGGGTGAAGGTTAGAGTTAGAAGGTTAGAGTTAGAAGGTTAGGGTGAGGGTTACAGTTAGAGGGTTAGAGTTAGAAGCTTAGGGTGAAGGTTAGAGTTAGAAGGTTAGAGTTAGAAGGTTAGGGTGAGGGTTACAGTTAGGGTTAGAAGGTCAGGGGTTAGAGTGAAGGTTACAGCTAGAGGGTTAGAGTTAGAAGGTTAGGGTGAGGGTTAGAGTTACAGGGTTAGGGTTAGAATTCAAGTTAGAGGGTTACGTTAGCAGGTTTGAGTTACAGGGTTAGTGTTAGAAGGTTAGGGTGAGGGGTTTGGGTTACACAAAAGTTTGAGGATTTAACCACCATTACGGACGATGTCACACGGGAAGTCAGCATCCCTTGCAAGAGCTCAAAGGATCAAAGGATTAAGTCTGCCTATGTTTTGGCTTTTTCTCAGCATTCTTGTGTCCCTTTTGCAACATTTATACAGAATTTACAAGATAAAAGATAACCCGATACACAAAGCAGTAAGACTCCGTGCGTTTCCCAAACATTCAATACATGTGGAGTTCTACAAATAGATAAGGTGCTACCTGTTTGCCCTCACTCATCAACACATTATCACGCACCTGGTCTGCCAGAGAAGAAGAAAATGTAGCAAGAGGGATCAGTGTTATGTTTAGCGAGAAATCCCACCACTCTCCATGCTCTTTTTCAAAAGATTCACAAATTCAGCAAAGAGACCTTTGGCGACACTGACATCAATGCGCATACCACACGAGTGCTGCTGTGGGTCCCTCCCCAATCAAAAACAATCGACAGAAGCAACAAAAGGAAGTACATATTGGTTTTGCTTTTCATGTCTTTGTACTCCATTTCTGTAAATGTGATCACATTACCTCCCTGCCACCACACATAGATTGCAGTCCTGTGGCACATAGACTCTTTTATTATTATGAACTAGGTGTGTCACAAGATTTCATGTCATAAGATCTTAGGGTTAGGGGCTAGGGGTTAGGGTTTTCTTCGTTCAGAAAACAAAATGTCTCGTGGGAACTAGGCCTGGGACAATAAAAATTTATGAATTAATCACACAAGCAATGAAAATGAAATGGCCGCCTCAGTTAAGAATGCTAAAATGTGACTTCAAACAGGTCCTGTGCAGTTAATAAAGGACTTATGAGTGCCACAGTTTGACCCTGGAACAGATTCTTTGTCGTTTTCGTTATTTCCTCTGGGAAACGTTGTTTTGATATACAGCGGTACCTTGGTTAACGTCTGTCCCGGTTAGTGCGTTTTTCGGTTAACATCCAACATTTTTGCTAAACTTTTGCCCTGGCTTGCATTCGCCTGCTTGCTTAGTGTTCGGTTTCTTTACGCCATCGTTCTGGATACGCCACACGTCCTGAACGAAATCTTGCGATACTTGCACGTGATTGTGCAATGCATTGTGGGCTGCTGCCGCCATTTTAGAACAAAATACACAACGTAACAAACATATGGACCGCAGAAAAGAGAAATGAGACAAGGGTGCAAGACCTCCCAATTTTACGGCTTAAAGAGAAGACCGTGGTCATTTCAGACGGTAGGTATATGTGACGGGAGTGGCTCCGTCATCGGCTGCAGTGCACACACGTCCATGCATACACGTCTACTTCCCACGTAACAGTCTATCAACCGCTTGGAGGGTGACATTCGGTGTTTCTGTCTGTCTCATTTTACATCCATAACACTCATTTCTGCATAAGCACTGAAACTTACCGTTGCATGTAAACATGGCACATCACCTTACAAGGCATCCTTTTCATTTTCTATATTAAACGGCAAGGTACAAGTTTATTGGTTATACGTTGATATTCAGTCTGATATTTTTTTTTTTACATTTTTGAAAATTGTAGTTGCAGCAGCATAATGTTTATTTTGTCTTATTTTGTTCATTGATGGTTTTGTGCGGGATTTTGTTCCCTAATTTTCCAAAATTAACAACTTAATTTTGTTCTGTTTTTTTCTCATAATACAAAAAATAGCATATTCTTTAATATTCCAAATTTATGCACCTATAATGACCTTATTTTTCTTCCTAATATTAAGAGTTTGTTCTTTTGCATTTTTTTTCTGGTTAGAATATGGCTTTTTTTTCTTTCAATATTTAAACTTTTTTCTCGTAAAATGACGTCTGTTTTTTCCATTTCTGCTGTTTTTTTTTATTTTCAACTATTTCAACTTTCTTCTTGTCTTTTTTTTTCTCATTATTTTGACTTTATTCTTGTAAAAAAAAAAAATTCAGCAACCTTATTTTCCAAATATGTCAACTTTATTCGTTG
Source organism: Dunckerocampus dactyliophorus (assembly GCF_027744805.1). Taxonomy (NCBI): domain Eukaryota; kingdom Metazoa; phylum Chordata; class Actinopteri; order Syngnathiformes; family Syngnathidae; genus Dunckerocampus; species Dunckerocampus dactyliophorus. The sequence continues at coordinate 29,394,178 of NC_072824.1, forward strand.
TTTTGTTCGTTTCTAATATTAGCACCGAAATGTCTCTTTTCTTTTAATACTTCAACTTTATACTTTGTTATTTTTCCTCATAATATTATGACTTTATTCTTGTAAAATTGTGACTTTTTTTCTCATCAGAATCTTAATATGTAAATTTTCTTCTCATAATCATGACTTAATTTCCATCATGTTTTGACTTTATTCTCATAACATTATAAATTCTTCAGCAATGTTATTTGTTATTTTGTTTATTTCTAAATATATGATTTTTTTAATGTTCTCGTTAGATTACAACTTTTTTCCCTCAATATTTTGACTTTATTGTTGTAAAATTAATGCTGATTTTTTCTTTTTTCCATTTAGTTTCCTTGTTAAATTATATTTTTAGAATGAAAAAATAAAGCCAACAAAACTAGGTAGACATGTTGTTAAATGTTTCTCATTATTTTTGCTTCATTTTCTGCATGTAAAACTACAATTACTGTCTACAAAATGTGTTTTATGTTAACATTTTTTGATGCCTGGAACGGATTGACATTATTTTCTATGGGAAAATTTGCTTTGGTTAGAGTCCGTTTTGGTTTGAGTTGGACCTTCTGGAACAGCTTAATGACATTAACCAAGGAACCACTGTAGTTTGACCTTTGACGTTCTACTGTGTTCACATTTAAATCAGAGCAGCGAAACGGCTTTTCATACAATTAACATTCCCGCTGTCCTCTCAGGTTTGCAAATGGAGCGCAGGGTGAGCCGGAAGTACTCTCTGGGATCCTCGATGGACCTGGTAAGACCACAAACCGCCCAAAACACGCCCTTACAAAGACGGATACTGGTGCAAAAAAAAAAAAAAAAAAGACCACTACCTGATAGGTGAAGCCAAGAAAGGATCTGTTTCGCCAAAGCGTCCTGCCCCGCCTCCATCGTGCTGACAAAAAGCACCGCCTCTCCGCATCCTGCTCGCAGCTCCGCCCCCTGGATGAGGACCACGCCTCCGGTGTGCTGGACGGCTGTCAGGAGAGCAAGCGCAGGTAAACACAAACACACCTGTGGCAGTTTTTCCACTACGCTTAATGATTAACAGCGAGCTCGTAAAATCCATGTCAGTATTTGTGAAGTCAAATGATAAAAATCACTCCGTGACAGATGAAGGCCTTCTGGTTGTTTGTGTACGTCCATGCTATTTAGGGGGAAAAACGAGGCGTTTCAATGTTAACAATCTACTACTCTCAGGTTTCCTTTTTTTTTTTTTAAGTTTCACATAAGACAGTTGCACAGTAAGCTTTTTTTCAACGTAGCTCCACCTGCTGGATCAGGTGAGTCACCGCCTCACCTGACTGTAACGCAGGCCGACTTTCACGGTAAAACGTGATATCAAATTCCTCAATCGGCACCTTTCATCCAGATCGTCTTCCTAAAAAACACGATTCACTCCTCTGCAAATGTTTGCGGCCCTCGGTTAACAAACTAAGAGTACACCGTCATTTTACCCAGCATGTTTTACTCTGATGAACCAACCAACACACAGCTATCAGTGACGTGTGACACAACTGATGTCATTTCCGATTCCATGGGGAGTAAAATTCAGGCTGGTTGTCAGCCATACCGATCCGATATTCCGTACAAATTCACCTAAAGTGAGTGGTAAATTTTAAAAAGCACTACATTTTCTATCGTAGCTAAAGAATAGAAGACATTGAATTATATATTACTAATTTAATTAATTTACTGATTTACTTCAATCCCTGCAGTATATTGAGGTAGCAGGTGATTTACAATATACTTGTAGCCAAGCAAAAATACAACAGAAAAAACACAGCACAAAAATCATATGAAATGTGTGAAAAGGGCATTTTAAACAATAACAATTTTTTAAAAGTTAAATAATACCATAAAACTAAAATACTATTATTATTAAGATCATTGCCCTTCTTTCTTGATTGGCCGGCTACAGTTGCCGACTACAGAAGGGAGAAAACCTGCTTTTTTGTGAAAAGACACATTTCAAGCATAACTTTTTTGCTTTTGTGACAGCTCAAATATCTAATCAACTATACCAACATAAACAACACAAAAGGGGTTGTTTTACATCAAAATAACAATTTACTTACAAATATGACACCATGAACTCTTTACAGTTTTCACGTTTGGAACCGAACGTGCACGCGCGCATGTGTTACAATTTCTCTACAATGCGTAACCTTCTGAACGCTACACTTCTCCACGCTCTCTCACTTCCTCCTTTCTGTCATGTGTGAGTTTTCTATTCACATGATCTCTGCTGAGCTCTTATCAAAGGCACTTCTGCCACCTTGTGGCCGTTTTTATGGCTTAAAATTGCTCTGATGTGAAATCCATTAGTGGAGAGTTGCGTCATCACCTCTTTTTTGCTTTTGCGCAAAAAAACCCCAAAAATTTAAATACGTAGTTGGAATCGGGCGTTTGGGTTCATAAAAACGTATAACTACGTCTTCGGTATTGAATGAGTTATGAACTACGATAAGAATGAAAACTTTATTCCCAACTCACACACGACTCCGTTTGCAATTGGTCATCGTTTCAACAGACAAACATTACCCTCAAGTGACTGAAGTATTAAAAGTATCGATATTTTGATTTGAGTATCAATTTTGGAGCGTAAAGAGCTAGTATCGTAAGTATCGATATTTCAGTATAGATCGGCATGTCGCCACTTGGCAGATGTAAAGTTGTTGGCAGAGCTAATGAAAACGCATACTGTATAAAGAAAAACATTTCAACAGAAATATTTGCTTTTGCTGTCTCTTTCTAAAATAAAGTATTAAGCTGGCAAAAAATGCAGCAATGGCCTTTGGTGAACCTCGACTACAGAAAGCCCATTTGTTCTAGCTAGCATACTATAGCATGCCGCATTAGCATTAAGCTCATGCCCACTAGTGGAACATTAAATTCCCTCTAACATAATAAACTACACTTTAACCCCAACATGACTGCCCTTCTGTCATATTATTATACAAACTGACTGACAGAGAGTTACTAAAATAAACGAGGCTGTCAAGTTTGGGCACATCTGTGCTGGTGAAGCGGCGTTGCATGCTGGGAAATCTCATAAAACATAACACGCCACTTACTTCCGCATTTCTCGACTCTGATTGGCCCACACACATCATGTCAGGGCTAAATTAAATATTAATGAGTCACTCTGTAAACTAGTCCTCAAATTAAAGTTGACTATCGACAAAAATGTTGATGACATTTTCTGAAATAGTTTTACTTCTCATTTAACAGTTCGTCATTATGACATGTAAAGGTAGGTTTAGTCGGCAGGCGGCGGCCTACCTGATGACAGGTGATGAGGCGGCTCGGCTTGTGTCGGTATCCGAGGAATGTGTCCAGATAGCGGCTTCAGGCTACCGGGGCCCGGGGCGGGGTAGCCGCGAAGGCCTGTGAGAACACGCCGGGAAGGAGGAGGAGGGCGAAGAGAGAGAGAGGAGGGAGGGGAAAGGGCGGCTAGCTGGGAGGGAGGGACTGGGACGGGTCGAAGGTTCGTCTTGGTGTTCCCTTTTTGGACCACAGACAGTCAACATGACCGGAACGAAGGAGCAGTGAACAGGACTGTCAGTCAGGTAAGAAGAAGTTCGCCATTGCGTCCTATTTTCTTAGTTGTGTCAAACCTCGCAAGTTCACGCGAGATGTTAAAAACTTTGCTGTTGACTGATGTGACAATGTGAGTATAAATAATGTTTGTATGTAACTTTTATATTCGCAAAGCATGACATTCCAGCATTTAAAACGCGTTATTGACCACTTTAGAACCAGGAAGTACCGCCCCCTGGATGTCCTCCTCTTTTTTCCCCAAACTATTACACAATTTGTCTCCCAAATCAATGTTGCTCTGCACTAAGGAAACAAGAGAGTACTTTCAGACATATAGTTTACATTTCTTGTAGCTCAAACAGTACAATGACAATAAACGCATATTCTAGTCAGGCTTCCTGCAGATAGGTGTTGCTAGACAGACTTTTTTCCCCCTCGTGTGCAGGTGTTTCAGGTGTACTGGACCAACGCCCTACAGCCAGATTTTCACAATTTCAGCTCAACCGCAAGAATCACACTTTTTCTACGCTCTTAACGCTGAAATGCATCAAACACTTGAAAGGACTGCTACACTGCAAACAGGGGCGTATAGCTAAAGTTGCTGGGGCTCTGGGAAATGCTAAACGTTAACTCCAGTCTATTCCTGTCCGTCTTTTGTTGTCATGACAACAGACGAGGCTCAGAATGAGGTATTATAATTTATTACTCTTGATCAAGATATTATTTGTTAAGATAATTATTTGTTTATATGAGAGATGCATGATATCTTTTTTTTTTCAAACCGATTTTTTTCAAACCTTTTTTTATATCTACTTTTTAAAAAATGTAGATGTCACCTGGAGGTAAGAAGGACTGGAACAAATTAGGATTTGACCAACTGTACCTGCTGATTTGTCCTAATCAAATATTATGACGTTGCTACTATCACATCACTACTATCAGGAGAGCCAGAGCATAGAGTGGAGGGAGCCACCTGCTGTGGCCCAGCAAGGTGCACTGTATTCGGACACACGCTCCAAGCAACCGGTGTGACACTACGGAGGTCTCTGACAAAGGATCCATCATACAAAAATGGCACTGATGTAGCGGTAAAAGTGAAAAGACATAATCCATGAAAAGGCCATAAAATGGACTCCACGCTTCTTTTAGAAGTTATTTGTACACCTTTTTACGTCTTGTGGGATGTAGCTGTGCACGTGCTGCACAGAGGCAGCCAAAATGCCACATCCAAGTTTACGGCCGCTCAGCCCTCCGGCACTCCCTTGCCACATGATGTGTTCTACGTTGCGTTCGCACATGGGTTTCCACTTCATGATAGCTGGCTGGCTGGATAGCTGCGAGCTGTTTTGTTCACAAAGCCTCGCATGCATCTGCCAGCCTTGTGCTTCCACAGGCGGGAACGGGAGGAAGGAAGGAAGGGAAAAGGGAGGCCGTTTGTCTGCTGTGGATGTTCCTGCTTTGGACACATGAGGGGGATGGATTTGGTCATTTTTCTACCACAACAACAACAACAACAACAACAAAAAGCACCATTATTTTGTTACTTTGAAGACAGTCAAGAAAGAACCTGTGACATTTTAGTGCAGCATAAAAACATGTTTTTTTAAGTCATAAGATTATGAAAAACAAACCAAACAATGAATGAAGTTATAATTTTTGGAAAAAGTGGTTTGCGGAAAATGTTAGAATGTCACAGGAATGAAGTCAAAATATTAACAGAAATAAGTCCATTCATCCATCCATCCTTTTTCTATGCCGCTTATCCTAACTGGGGTCGCGGGGGTATGCTGGAGCCTATCCCAGCTGACTTCGTGTGTGAGGCGGGCACACCCTGGACTGGTCGCCAGCCAATCGCAGGGCACATATAGACAAACAACCATTCACACTCACATTCATACCTATGGACAATTTAGAGTCGCCAATGAACCTCACATGCATGTTTTTGGAATGTGGGAGTAAACCGGAGTACCCGGAGAAAACCCACGCACGCTCGGAGAGAACAGGCAAACTCCTGACTCTCGATCTCCTGACTGTGTGGCCGAGAAAAAAGTCATATTCTAAAAAGAAAACAAGTCACAATTTTTAATATGACAAATAAGCAACGTTTTTTTGGAAAATCAAGTTGTGGAAAAAGTTGTAATATTATGGGAATAAATTCCAAATATTAAGACTAGGGATGTCCGATATTGGCTCTTTTGCCGGTAACCAATATGCCGATATTGTCCGACTCTCAATTTCCCATACCGATATCAGCCGATACCGATATGTGTAACATCATATCCGTCGTGATATTAACACATACTCTATCTGTTGTGAAGCTAATGGGTACAGCATCAGCAGTTAGCTTCTCAACGTCACTGTAAACAACATTGTACAACATTTACTTTTTTTTTTATCATCAAAAAGTCCAGGGAAGAAACGAAAGTTGTTATATTTTTTATGTCGGCCTTGCACTCTTAGCCAGAAATTTTTCACTGGGGTGGCCAAGGTGAGACCATTACTCACATACGGGGTGGCAATAAGTTGACACCTGAAATGTCTAGACGGCCAGTGGGGTGGCCACAGCCACCCATGGCCACCACGTAGCTCCGCCACTGTGCAGCAGCACGCTCTATTGGTTTCCACGCCACACTACGAATTGCATGTACAGTTATTCCGGGGTAAAATTGACATATTTCGCAGCATCAGAATTTAATGAAATTTCATCTGCAGGTAGATATTAAAGTGATTTTATAGCCTACATATGTTTTATCTTGTCCTGAAGCTCCGATCCATGAGTTTGAAAGGCTTAAAGTTGGAATTAACATTCAAAGCCGTTGTACGACTCGGGGTGGTCCAACACTCTACTGTAAATCTGATACGAAATTGAAGAGGAAGAAGCATTCTAACTTATAAACGATTGAAAAATACGAATGAAAAATCCCGATCCAGATTTTACATTTTTATGCCAATATCGGGTCGGTAATATCAGTGGGCCGATATTATCGGACAACCCTAATTAAGAGCGTATAGTGAGTAAAAATGTGAAAAAAAGAGCAAAGCGTGAAGTTGACATTAATAATAGTTTATATGACAAAGCTGAGATGCACTTTTTCCTTGTTAGCATATTACAAAATATGAAAACGGCAAAGTTGCATCCTTTCATGTTTCACTATGTGGGAAAAGATTTGGACACCCCTGGCTTGAATCAATGCTGAATTTGTTGATTTAGTCATAAAGATCTTGAGTATTTGTCCAAAATGGTAATACTGTGTTCCCAATGAGCTGTCAGTCTTGTGTTTTCCAGCAAGAGGAGGAGTGTCGCTGCATACCTGAGCCAGCTGAAGGTAAAAGGTCAACAAGCAAGCCACCTTTTGTCCAAATCAAGCTTTCATGCATGCTTGTCTGCCGTGTAGCTGTTTGGCGCTCGCAAGGAGATGGACGTCCTGAAGAAGGAGCTGGAAGAGGAGCTGAAGCTCAGCACCGAGGACCCCAGGAGCCACGCCTGGTACCACGGACCCCTGGCCCGAGAGGTGCCGGATGCAAACAGGATGTAACGTTTGGGAGCCGAAAAGTCGTGATCATGACGAGCACCGTGTGCTTGTCCAGGCTGCCGAGGCTCTGTTTGAAAGGGATGGAGACTTCCTGGTCCGAGACTCCAGCTCGTCGCCCGGTGACTACGTCCTCAGCTGTTTTTGGAGGAACGAGCCCATGCACTTTAAGATCATACGCGTGGTCCTGCGACCCAAAAAGGTGCGTGATGTACTGTACGTTTCTTCTTTATGTTTGGGAAGGAGGATCACACACAATCAGTTCATCAATCAATAAATGCATTATCATTTCTAATACAAAGCCTTTTTTATTGATTTCATGACCCATTTTGCATCTATTAATTTCTTAAATACTCAAATCAATACATAAACATAAATAAAGTAAGTTTTTTATTTACTTTATGTTCTGTTTTAACAACTAATTAATGGACAATTCCGTCATTCAGGGCTGTCCAAACTTTTTCCACACGAGGGCTGAAAGGATGCAACTTTGCCACTTTCATATTTTGTAAAGATATGCTAAGACGAGGGATGCTCCGATGGACCAGCCACCGATTAGTATCGGCTGATTTCCGTAAAAAAAACACGTGATGGGCACCTGCTGATAAATGGCAATCACAAAAACCGATGGCCGTGCAGCGGCGACATGACAATTCATGTCATGTCAACACAGACATGACATGTGTCACGTAGGGTTGCCAACACCACAAGGAACGCTCTTTGTCCCGCATTGCCGTGAGAATCAACACGAGCCTGTAAAACCTCCAATGGTTTCAGTTTGGCAGCTTCACACAGACTACACCGATCCATGCCAGCCTGTTTGCTCACCCCCTTGGCAAACCTATTGCTCTTCCACTTTCCTTGCATCGTTCTTTGCACACCTTGCCTAGCTGGAATTATCCACTTAGCTTGTCAATCGTCTTCGGGCTCCGAATGTGACTTTGTAGCAAGGTGACATTTTGTTTCTAAAGCAAACAAGCAAAGCGGTTAGTTTGGAGCTCGTTTTTGACCCATGGGGAAGTGGACATCACGTTCATTGGGTACGTACTAACTTTTTCAAGTGTCAGTTGTTGTCATTATATTACATGTCTTGTCCTCCAAACACTACTGTATTTGTACAGTATGTTGTTGTTGAATGAGCATATTTATTGAACAATATATTTCCTATGTATTTGTGTTACTCCAAAACATGCATCAAATTAATTTCAGGTTTCTGTCACATACTTTAGTGTTCCCTCGCTACATCGCGGTTCATCTTTCGCAGATTTTTAAGTGCAATTTTGCATATTTTTTTAACAGCATATGAACGTGCATTGTGTTCCCCGTTCTTGTGGTGTATTGGGACGATCCATCCCTGCTCTGCTGTATGTGTCTGTTATTGTATTTACTACTGCTATCAGTAGAGGGTGTTGTATACTCATGTGAGAGTTGAAGACGTGTGCAGCGCCACCTGGTCTGTGTTTACGTTTACGTGCTTGTACCTGCATGTTAGGAACCCACAGTACACAATATAGCGCCACAACAGTCCTTATTGGCTAAGGGAGAACCCGCCCCTTTGTGTTCTGCATCCTGATTGGCTGTAGACCATTGTCAATCAATCAATCTCCTTTGTGCCGTTTCCTGTTGTGGTCAATGGTCACTAGCAAACTCCCTAAGGCGGTATACAGCAAAGTGAGTTTAGCGGGTTAGCCAGACTTGTGTGTGTTCAGCGACGGTAGCTCTCTTCTAAAGCAGCTCTATCACCATTGTAACTTAGGCTAAATTCATAACCTGGTCCCGACCGGGTTGCGTCCAGGCTTTCAGCTTAAAATGGGCTATGAAAGTGCCACTGTTTGACTGTTAACTCATTCGGAGATGGCGTCACCATTTATTGAGAACCTACGAGGTTCCCGAGGGGACATGGAGAAAAAAAAAATAGAAAAAAAGAGCATTCCCTGATGATGTTATCCATCTATAAGCAAGACAGATGTTCATACGAGGGAATACGCTACATAAGCTCACACGAGCACCAGGACTAAAATGCAGTATGAAATATTAATAATTAGGCCAACATTAGCATTCGTCCTTGTGTGCGTACTCACGTCAACACTGCCATCTAGTGGTCACAACGACATACAACAAGAAGACGTACTGCAAAGATGTAAAAAAAATACGTTTTTCCTCCAATTTATTTATTTTTTTAAATGGATAAGTGTTAAAAATGTCAAAGTTGTGCAATGTTGAGCGTTGATAATTGAAAAGGCCAGTAAGTTATACTTGTAGTTAGTATTCTAAATCAGTGTTAACTTGCCCATTGCATGCTCAGCATTATTCTGTCAGCAGTCCTCCCTCGCTCTTTCGGCGGCGACAGTGTCTTTTAGCAGTCATAATCTTTTGGGAGCTCCTCATAATAATTACATACAAATTTTTTGTAAACTACACTGGCTGGGATGGCTTCAGTTGTCAGCGGAAGCAGAATAATATGACGTCAAATGCCCCCTTTCATGTGAACGCGCACTTAGCACAAAGCCCAAAACCGGACTTGACAAAGTACATTGATAACCACCGTCGCGGGACCAATGAAGTCTGATTGCGGATGTTAGGTTTTGTCAAGTTGCATCTTGAGCACAAAGCCTGGGTTTGCCATACACCCCCAAACTGTGTGAGCTGCTTGCTAACCGTCAATAAACAATAGAAGAAGAAGCTAGCTGGCTAAATGAATCTTCAGTTGAAGGAGTAGGACGACAGCAGGAGAAATATGTTTTAACAAGGATTCAAAAATGCTACAGCTGAACGGCACAAGGACAGTCAGAGGAGTGAAATACACGTCAGTCACTTAATCATTTCTTGTGTCCAACCTAGTAGGTTGATCATTAAAATTCAAACGCAATCTGAACTTTTGGGATTGTTTAAACGAGAGAAAAGTCTGAGAAAAGTGTATGGTGAGGGGTTTTACAGCCTTAAAACATATACAATCATCGTAAACAAATGCCCCGCGTAAAGTGAAGGTGAAATACCATTTTAACATCGCCACTCTTTTTTCACTAATTTTTTTTTATTTTCCAAAATATGTCAACTTTCTTCTTACATAATCTTCATATATTTTTATTGCAATATTATATCTTTGTGGTCATATTTCAACTTTATTCCCATAACATTATAACCAAATTTTCCCCAAATTGTGTTTGTCAAATTATTTAACATTTTAGAAATCCTGTATTTTTTCTTGAACATTTCAACTCTATGCTAACATGACATCATTTTCCTGCATAATATTACGAGTTCTCATAATTTTTGTTCTCTTTAGAATACGCCTTTTTTCCTCTTCATATTTTGACTTTATTCCCGTAATATTAGAGCTTTTTCCACAACATACGTTCCCCAAAATTTTGTTTGTTCGTCATATTACATACTAATAACATTCGTAACATTCTATTTCTGCAACCTACTTTTCCAAAAATTACAACTTTTAGTTTGTTTTTCATAATATTACAACTTTTTTTAAAACTTTGTGCTCACAAAATGATGTTATTTTTTTCCCTCATACTATTCTAACTTTATTCTTGTAAAATCACTGCTGATTTTTCCATTTTTGCTGTTGTTTTTTTCTTTAAGTTTTTGTCTTGTTAATTATATTTTTAAAATGTGTCGTGGGCCAATAAAAACACAGCCGTGGGCCGCCAATGGTCCCCCGGTCCCACTTTGGATACCACTGATGTAATGCATTGTGTTTACGTATTGATATTGTAATAGTTTACTGTATTTAATTGCTTGATAGACATTTTAGTCATGTGACTGTGCTTGATAGCAAGCCATGTGATTGTGACAGGGCTACTCCCGCGAGCTGTTCCAGTTTGAGGAGGATCGCTTTGACAACGTGCCCGCTCTCATCCGCTTCTACGTGGGAGGGCGTCGGCCCATCTCTCAGGCCTCGGGCGCTGTCATTTTCCACCCGCTGACCAGGACGGTTCCTCTGCGTGTCATCGCCGAGAGCAAAAGCGACGGCGCGGGGGGGAAGAAGTCCCAACCAGAGCGCAGCAAGCGTCTGAGCTTCAGCAGCACCCTGGGCGACGCCCTGGTCGTCAATCCTTTGCTGAGGTGGGAGGACGCGTGGCGTGCGTTGTGTCGGAACGCCGCCTGAATCCCAAATAACGCCTTTCATTTCCTGTGTGGCAGAAGCGGAAGTCACCCCGCCAATCTGGAGAATGTCGGTTGCAGGCCCTTGCTCCAGTCGGCCCAGTCCGACAGCAACCTGAGAACTGGTACCTCTACACAGTGACTGACAAAAGTATTGGGACGAATCCAGGATGGGAAAAGTGAAGAAAAAGTGCGGCTTCAGCAGCTTGCACTAGCCTGATGACGCGGTCTAGTCCAACCTCTGCCTGTGTCCCAATACTTTTGCTGAGCAGGTGAGCAATGATGTGAGGAATGATGTTGCTCCTCCCCACCATACAGGTGCGCCTCAGATCACAAAGCCAGAGGTCACAGGCCCCGCCCCCATCTCCCCAGTGTTCCGCACTGGGAGTGAACCGCTGCTCAGCCCGAGGCCACGGCAAACGCGGGCCTGTTATCCAGGTAACCCACACGCAACCTCTATTTACAGCAGCCATGCATTGGATGTCATCAGACCGCGTCCCTGCAGGCGGCGGCGTGACCTTGCGGGGCTCAGACGGGCAGCTTCACCCCAGAGCACCTCCCAAACCTCTCAGGATCTCTGCCGTCTTCCCCAGAGGCCCCCCTCCGCCATCGGACCAGGACCAGGACCCGTCTGCTTTCTACGACGAGCTGGTGGTTCAGGTAAAAAAATTTTAAAAAATTAATTAAAAAAAAAAAAGAGAGAAAAAAAAGTCTTTATGTCCTTAAATGTGGTGTGGTCACGTTCAGGTACCTCAGTCGCAGCGGAAAGGTCACGTGGACCGACTGAAAGCCGAGGAGAAGTGGCAGAGCCGAGCGAGGATCACCGAGACCTCCTTTGGATTCCTGGAGGCCGACAACAACGAAGCAACCTCACATCTGCTCCATGACAAAGACCACTTTCAACGGCCACAGGTTTGTAGCAACGTCTTTCACCTCTCCTATTACTCAAATATGACTTTCTAAAGACCCCGAATGAGGAGAGACGACATAGAAAATGGATGGATGGACTTTCTAAAGATGTCCTAAAAGTAATATGTATCCTAAAAGTAATGTCTATCCTAAAAGTTATATGTATCCTAACAGTAACAAGGTGGTGTGCAAAAGTGTTTGCCCCCTTCCTGATTTCTTATTCTATTGCATGTTTGTCACACTTAAATGTTTCAGATCAACAAACAAATTGAAATATTAGCCAATGACAACACAACTGAACATAAAATGCTGTTTTAATGAAACTTTTTATTATTAAAAAGGGAGGAAAAAAGCTACATGGTCCTGTGTGAAAAAGTGATTGCCCCCGAAACCTAATAACTGGTTGGGCCCCCGTTAGCAGCAACAGCTGCAATCAAGCGTTTGTGATAACTTGCAATGAGTCTCTTACAGCGCTGGGCAGGAATTTTGGCCCACTCATCTTTGCAGAATTGTTGTCATTCAGCCACATTGGAGGGTTTTCCAGCATGAAGCGCCTTTTTAAGGTCATGCCACAGCATCTCAATAGGATTCAGGTCAGGACGTTGACTAGGCCACTCCAAAGTCTTCAGCCATTCAGAGGTGGACTTGCTGGTGTGTTTTGGATCATTGTCATGTTGCAGAACCCAAGTTGGTTTCAGCTTGAGGTCACCAACAGATGGCCGGACATTTTCCTTCAGCAGAATTCATGTTTCCATTGATCACAGCAAGTCTTCCACGTCCTGACGCAGCAAAACAGCCTAATACCATCACACCACCACCACCACATTTTACTGTTGGTATGATGTCCTTTTTCTGAAATGTGGCCAGATGTATTGAGACACACACCTTCCAAAAAGCTCAACTTTAGTCTCGTCAGACCACAGAGTATTTTTGCAAAGGTCTTGGGGATCATCAAGATGTTTTCTGGCAAAATTGGTCTTAGAACTCTGCCATGCAGGCCGTTTTTGCCCAGTGTCTTTCTTATGGTGGAGTCATGAACACTGACCGAAACTGAGGCAAGTGAGGCCTGCACTTCTTTGGATGTTGTTGTGGGGTCTTTTGTGACCTCTCGGATGAGTCGTAGCTGCGCTCGTGTCCTTTTTTTTTTTTAATTGTCTGGCCACTCCTGGGAAAGTTCGGGATAATGGCTTTAACCTTTTCCACACTGATAGAGCTCAATCTCAGTTATGTTTTAACGGGGGGGGGGCAATCACGTTTTCACACAGGGCCATGTAGGTTTGGATTTTTTTTCTCCCTTAACAAGTTTGTGAAAACGTATGCTCAGCAGCAGCCATGTAGTCACAATGATCAAATCTTCATCACATGATATTTTTATATGATTCCGACCGCGATTCAAATGGTGGACGAGTCGACTATTCTAAGACCCCCCTGGCGCCAATCCTCTCTCTCTCCTACCATCATCACAGATAGAGACCAGCTCGTGCTTCCAGTTGGACCGCTTTGAGTCGCTGCTGTTGCCGGACAACAACCGGCCGCTGGATCCCAGCGTCCTGCTGGCGCTGAAAGAACTCTTCAACCGCTCAGAGCCCAAAACCACCGCCCTGCACATGCTCAGTGTGGACTGCCAGGTTAACGCACCTTAATGACACCAGAAATACTGGAAATACAGCCGAGGCGTTTACTTACCCGAAGCCACATAGTGAAAAATGAACACTTTGATATTTTGTAAAGCAGCACATCTCAAGTTTGTCATATGAGTGAATTTTTATTTGTTTCTCATAATATTACAACTAAAGAGAAACGTCTATTTTCTTTAATATTTCAACTCTATGCTACGAAAATGACTACTAAATGATTACTTTTACTCATATTTCAAGTTTATGCTCGTAAAACTGCAACTTTTTTCCCTTAATATTTTGACTTTATTCTCATAAAATGACAGCTGCTTTTTCCATTTCTGATGTGTTTTTTTTTTAATTTTCCAACTATTTCAACTTTTTTCTTAAAAACCCTTTTCCCATAATATTTTGACTTTTTTTTCCGTAACATGAGAATTTTTTCCGCAACTTAATTTTCTGAAAATGACAGCTTCAGTTTTTTTGTCTTTCATAGAAAGACGATGTTGTTTTTCTTTATTATTTTAACATTCTGCTACTAAAATGACATTATTTTCCCTCATAACATTACAGCGTTATTCTTGTAAAATTCCGACTTTTTCTCGTTAGATTACAACTTTTTTCTCTTAAAATGTTGACGTTATTTTTGTAAAATTACTGCTGATTTTTCCATTGTTGTTGCTGTTTACATGTTCTTGTGCAACGGGCCAAAAAATTAAATAAAATCAGGCGCGGGCCTCAAATGGACACCGGTGCCCTACGCGTTAAGCAGAAGCAGCCAATAATTGGAGAGAGGCTGTAAAACCAAAAAGCACACCAGCAGGTTGCCTACAGCCACAGCTGTTAGTGCTCATGTTTGTTGACATGGTGGTTATTTGCTTTGTCGACCGGGTGACGAGCGTATGTGGAGCGCTTGCTGTCATCATTGTTAGAAGTGAATTGATGGTTGCGTTGTGTTGGCTTCCTGAAGGTGGCACGCATCGTGGGAGTGACGGAGGAGCAGAAGAGGATGATGGGAGTGGGATCGGGCCTGGAGCTCGTCACCCTGCCTCACGGGCACCAGTTGCGCCAAGACCTGCTGGAGAGGTACGCGCCGGAGCTGGAGTTTGACCAATCTTGGCCTCATCGAGGCATGGGGTGCACCGCTTGGCGGCAGTCAGCAGAGGCGCTGGTGATCCCGTCTCACCCAAATTACCTTAATTTTACCAGGCAGCATTACTCTGCCCAAAGAACACTGGCGTGGAAACAGGAGTGCAGAACATTCAAAAAGATTCTCCCATCCCACAAAACGCTGAAAAAAAGTAATCCCTCGTCCATGGCGGTTAATTGGTTCCAGACCCCACCCTGACAATGTTGCTTTCATGAATTAATAAATAACGCTGTTTTGTGGTTTAAAAAAAAAAAAAAAAAAAGCATACTTAAGCAAATTTCACATAATCTCTGCCTGAACGCTGGTCACTAGGTGTCAGTAGTTACATTGATGAGAAAATAGCCACCGCAGGAAGTACTGTACAGAACAGGAAGTATAAAAAAAGAACCAGGAACTCTTCTAACGCTAACTAGTGAGTGTATATTATGTCTTATTTAAGTCTAATATATTGGGTAGTAGGAATGTAAAGGTGACTATAGGGGTGTTAGGTCATGTCTTGAGGGCTCTAATTATGTTTAAAAAACATATTTAGAAGGTGGTAAACAGGTTTTCTATGTCTTATTTTCTCTTATTATGCCCACTATATTGGTTAATAGCAGTGTAAAGGTGACTATAGGGGTGTTATTTCATGTCTACAGGGCTCTAATAATGTTAAGGAGTGTATTTAGAAAGTGGTAAACAACTTTTCTATGCTCTAACTACCAAAATATTGGATGAATATAATATATATAATATTATTTAAATAAGGAACAAAATAAATGAGGAATTACTGTGCAAAGAAACTGAGTCAAAAGAAATTCAAAAGAATTAAATTAAATAAACTACAACATATCCACTAATTCCTTGTTTGTGGCGGTTAATTGGTTTCAGACCTGACAGTGATAAATAAATTTCTGCGAAGTAGCATTCCTTATTTATAAATGGAATATTTTGGTAGTTAGAGAATAGAAATCCTTCTAAATACACTTTTTAATATTAGAGCCCTCTAGACCTGAAATAACACCCCTATAGTCACCTTCACACTCCTACTACCCAATATAGTAGACATAACAAGAGAAAATAAGACATACAAGACATAGAAAACCTGTTTACCACCTTAAATAAATATGCTTTTAAACATTATTAGAGCCCTCTAGAGATGATATAACACCCCTATAGTCACCTTTATACTCCTATTACCCAATATAGTAGACATCATAAGAGAAAATGAGACATAAGACATAAATAAGGCTCTTGCTCGTGTGTGTTGCTGTAAATGTGTTCCCATGGCATGGACAGGAAGTGACATCGAGGGGTTTCAGAGTTGAGTTTTAGCTTAGCATGGGTTACGGACTTAAGAGTAGCCCGTGTTCGTGACCAGTGTAGAATACTCCATAACATCACAACCTCTTTCAAAGAGTCTATTTTATGTCATTTAGCCATTTTTACGCTTGAACATGCTTTATTTGGGCAAAAAACCACATATGCGTGTTTATTGACTAATAATAGGCCGTATTCAACCACCACAGGTATGATTTATTCAGGAATATATTTTGGAAAAAGCGTGATAGAGTGAAGCAGCGAAATTGGAAGTGCAAAGCGGGGAGGGTTTTGCTGCAGTTGTATTGTAGCGCCACGTCTCAGGCTGCAGTGTGCTAACTAACGTGCTCGCTGAACGTGTCAGGCATCATCTCATCGCGCTGGGCGTGGCCGTGGACATCCTGGGCTGCACCGGCACGGTGAGCCAGAGGGCGACCGTGTTACACAAGTTCATCCTGCTCGCGCAGGCTCTGAAAGACCACGCCCACGACCTCTACTCCTTCTCAGCCTTCATGAAGGCCCTGGAGATGCCTCAGGTGGGCTCACGGTCCCAAAAGTCGACCTTCTAATTCAACATCAACACGGTGGTCAGGTTTGTGTGTGTGTAGGTGCTGCGACTGGAGATGACGTGGCGAGCGTTGAGGAGGAACCACACGGAGAGCGCCGTCTTGTTTGAGAAGACCCTCAAGCCCTTCATGAACTCTCTCAACGAGGGGGACGGTGAGCGCAAACATATTCCAGTTTTGAAAGAATGGGAAGAAGACAACCAAGAAGAAAAAAGTTGTTGTTGACTGTGTGGCCTTCCAAGCTGTTACCACTAGAGGGCAGCACAAGGAGCTTAGGGACTTAGTACATTTTGGTGAGGATCCCGAGCCCGTCAAACATTTACAATACTTTGGAGAATTTCCCTCATTTTGGGAATTCAAAATTTCACTTGCATCTCCGGACATCACCGCTTTTCCCCTGTTGACGCGCATTTGTCTTTGCTCAGATTCGGCGGTTGGCGGTCCCGTGGCCGTACCTCACCTGGTTCCTTTGCTGATGCTGATGGAGGGCGACGACCCCGTGGAAAACAGCGAAAGAGGCTGCGAGCTCCTCTACGACGTCCTCCAGACGGCGCGCTGCGCCGCGCTGCACGCCCCTGACCACCAGCGGCACGCACGCGCTCTGCTCACAGGTACGCGCCGCACAAGCTGCCCGACACAGCGACAAAACATTAAAAGGGGCGCTCACCTGCTCCTCGCGCTTCTCCTCTGCCAGCAGGCTGGACGCCGATCCCCGAGATGCTGGAGGCGTTCCGCACAGAGTTCGCCCTGCGCCTCTTCTGGGGTCGGTCGGGGGCGGAGGCCGACAGGAAGGAGCGCTACGAGAAGTTTGACAAGATTCTTTGCGTGCTCTCTGACAAACTGGAACCTGTTGAGATCAGCCCCATGCAGCCTGGACAACTTTCCTGATCAAAAAACATGACGGCCACCTTAAATTATGCTGACATCACTGCAGTTCATGGACAACTTCACAAAAATGTTGTTTTTTTAATTCATGTCTGTAAATATGAACAACACTGTATTAAATCTTTATTTTTCTTTTGCATTCCTCTTAAATAATTTTGTTCCTGAGTAAAATTCCCCCTTCCATGTGTGCCCCGCCTCTCAGCTCACCCTAATGAGAAGGTATAG
This sequence comes from Dunckerocampus dactyliophorus, assembly GCF_027744805.1. NCBI lineage: Eukaryota > Metazoa > Chordata > Actinopteri > Syngnathiformes > Syngnathidae > Dunckerocampus > Dunckerocampus dactyliophorus. Next base: position 29,412,038 of record NC_072824.1, read on the forward strand.
AAGATAGACGTACGTTGACGACCACGAGAACTTCTCATAAACACTCTTTTTCCACGAGGAGTCCTTTCACACTTGATATTTCATTGTACAATAGGGTTGGGAACGATAAACCCAGGTGACCAGATATCCGGTTTGACATAAAAGCTTGGATGAATTGATTGCAGAGACAAGCACCGGGTATCGCGAGAGCAATCAATTCATTCAAGTCGGTTGTCGCAACGCGCCTGTGCAAAGAAAACCCTCGCATGGAGACTCCTGTAGATATAGGTGCAAACATCAGCGATACATTTGGATGTGGAAGATCTCCCCCTTAAACAAATACAAGAAAATGGACCAGTCTTAATAAAGCTCCTTTCTACAAAGTTTTGGGAGGTTGGTTTCACCGCGGGAATACACCGCATTGTGCCACAAAGTCAAGTTAACACATTGTGTTGGTAATATGACGTTCTATCGGTCAAATGCAATCAAAAGTATTTTTCAGACTTACCTGTGAAAGGCAATCCCGTGAGATCTGGTACAATGCCACGCAGGACATGAATTAGGCATCTTCCCCGTTCTGGCCTGGCACATCCAATATGGCGGTGACGTCAACGTATGATTCCGCGCTCAATGCGGCGTTAACCTGAGGAACTCGCACATGCGCAACAAGTCCACCGGCGCCTACTCGACTCAATCAACCCGTGAGCTCACGTGAGGTTCGCGATTCACTCGCGTGGCGTTAGCGAGCGAGCCGCTCAGACAGGAACAGGAAGTGGAAAGGAGAGTTGATTTGAGGCAAGGAGCAGATGTGTTGTTTCCGTGGGATTAATACATTATCCAGGTCCGGGATAATTATATTATAATGTAACATTCATGTCTACATCATCTGTAACTGCTGAATCGTATCCAATGGAGTCGTATGGTTTGTACACTGTATGGAATTGTTTTTCAAATATATGGTTTTTGAATGGCATCATAACCTTTGTATGTAGATGCGCATGGAATGGCTACCACAAAGAGATTTACATTAGCTTTAATGCGCTTTGACAACATAGATATATGATACATAGATTTCAAACTCCAGTGTCAGTCGGGCTCTAGCTAACGCTGCACAGACTGTGACTTTTTAACAGCGAATAAACCAATAAAATGACATCACTGTGCCTTTTAATATGCAAATGTCATGGCGTCAAGTGTGGAGGCGTGGTTTCGTTAAAAGTCCAATCAGGAAGGAGGGCGTGTCTTCAGCAGATTGTTCAAAAACAAAAAGGCACTAACTGTGCTGATGAACACTTTTATGCATTCAGAAGTTGAAAAGTCATTCCTTCCGCACTCCGCCTCTGTCGGGACGTTACGAGGAACGCTTGACGTACGACGACGGGATGAAGCCCTCCTCCCCGCTGGCCCTGAGGACCCTCATCCAGCCGTCTCCTTTGTCCTCCTCCATGATGCTCAGCAGCTCGCCCTCTGTGATGGAGATGGTGCCCTCGCTGTTGCCTGCACGGAAGTCACAAACGCGAGGGATGCTGACATGGATGCTCAAACGGTCATAGAGTATGTGCCCCCGGGGCTTGTTTGTGAGCACCACAGGTGACAAAAACCATCATCTCCCTCACTTGCTTGCCAACTAGATGAGCCCGGCCCACGTATACGCATATAAAAAATGTGAAAATAAAATTCCTGAATAGTTGTGTACTTAACCCGAGTACTGGTAATAGCCAAAATGATGATGCAAAAGGCAATGCAGCCGAAGTCAAGGCAACATATTCAAAAGGTTTCAGCAACGGGCACATTTTCCATTTCGTCATGAAATAATAGTTTAAGAAGCAGATGTGTAGAAAACACTGATTTCTGTAGTGGAGTTCCGGACGCCAAGCTAAGCCATCAAACAATCCACTTTCTTTTCAACATACAAGTGAACAGATAACTTTTGCTATAGATATAAGAGTCTTACCGCTGAGTTGGTTTATCCGCAATCACAATAATAAAGATGAAAGTTGCATCTCCGTGTGTAGCTTGAAACGCCACGGGAGAGCAAGAGCGAATCTGGAGGGGAGCTCAAAGGGTCGCTGACATTATTTTTTTTAACTTTGCTTGAATATGTTCTGTATTGTTTGTAATTATGTTGTACATTTTTCTGAAAGCGAACATTAAATCATGTCAGTGAGCCTTTAATGTCAGCTGACTGATGTCATATGACATCTACAAAGCGATGTTTACTATGCGATCGACCCAAACTACCTTGGCGATCTACTGGTAGCTCGCCATCGACGTAATGGGCACCCCTGGTTTACAAAGTAGGAATTATGCCAACGCTTTTCACCCCATTTGGTCCCATCTGACTCCCATAAGGAGCACATATTTTTCTTACGCTGTAATTATGACAAATTATCATGATGCACTCATGAATAATGACAACCACCCAATAAATCTAAGCCTACTATGCCCACCAAAAAAAAGGCTTCGCTACACATCTTAAAATGGCACCCGGAGCATTGTTTTTCTTAAGCAAAACGGCTAACCTAGCGTGCTGTTGCTATTCAAATGTAATGTTAGCACTACAGCATCACATAGCTATGCTAGTGTTGCTAAGGTCTGTGTCCTTCATGTTACTACGTTGTATGTGATATATGGCATCAGAGTTACAGTGTATGCAGAGTACACAATACCGTGCTTTGGAATGAATATAAAGTATACCTTCAAAGGTGTACAAAGCCGTGCATTGACCTACGGGGGCCTCTACGTCTTCAAACTCGTAGTCAAACTCTGTGTAGATGTTCTGGCTGTTGTGGTTGTTGTCGTCGTCCGTGACAACTCTGTGGGGTGATATTGTTGTATTGTCAATAAGCAGCTAACACCAGCTGGAGCAGCACACACGGCACCAAATGAGGGTTCATGTGCTAGCTTCCAGGCTCTGAAAAGGTAACAAAATCCACACGTAGGCCTTTTTATACTAGATTTTGTAACAAATTTGCAACTAATGTCCCTCGTGGGGTCAGACAAACATATAAAGTAACACCTCAAGCTGCTAGCTTAGCATCGGAGACGCGGGAAAAAAGGCGGGAAGCAGCTAGCTTGGTCAAATGGAAGGTAAGATCTACCTATCTATCTATGTATCTATCTATGTATCTATCTATGTATCTACTGTATCTATCTATGTATCTATTTACATTTGTGCTAGCTAGCCATTTCTTTAGTTACACGAGAAGGTCAAAATTTTAGAAGCAGTTGTCAAAATGATGCAGAGTCACACGCATGTTGTTAAATATGCGTGTGTCCATCAAAAGTGGGCATTATTGTGTTTGGTAGAGGACGTGATGAGACAGTGTACCTAATGAAGTGTCTGTAAAGTGGTGTTCTTACGTGTGCTGCGTGTCGTCGTCGTTGTTGTTGTTGTTGTTGACCACGGCACATTCGTCTCCTCCCACCGCCTCCGACAACCACGTCTGCAGGTGAACAAGCGACAGTGAAGAAGAAGAAGAAGAAGAAGAAGAAGACACTTTAAAAACAGATGAAAGCGTGTATTTGACTTCGTATTTGGCGAGCTCGCCCTTCAAGTGTCCCATGCTGTGAGCTGTCTGGGCCATCTGAGGCTCCAGCGTGGACGGGTCGCCCAGCTCGGGGTTGTGCTCGTACACACCCTTCATCTTCTCTAGAGCTTCACTGGAAACACACACACACACGTTGTTAGTGTAGATTGTTGTGTGTTAGCGTACAGTGGTGGGAAAGTGTTTGCGTGGTTGTCGCACTTAAAATGTTTCAGATCATCAAACAAATGTCAATATTAGTCGATGACAACACAACTGAACACAAAATGCAGCACTTTTTCACACCACCGTAGATTGTTAGCATAGATTGTTGTGTGTCGTCACCTTTCCTCTTGTGCCCTGTTCAGTTTTCTGCTGATGTCATCAATCTTGGCCTGCAGCCTTTTCTTCCTCTGCTCAGGAGGAAGGTGGGAGAAGTCCTCTGCAGCAGGCGGCTACGCACGCACACACACACACACACACACACACACACACCAAGGACATCACGTGAAGTACACACCAGCAGCGTTGTTGTGTCAACGCAACGAGACGCCAAGCAGACAACGCCACAAACATTTGACCCCGTCTCAAAAGGATCACAACTCCTGAAAGTCTTTCTACCTTTTCTGTGACGTCACACGTTTGAGAGGCGTATTTCTTTTACAGCAGGGGGCGTCCAAAGTCCTGCACGTGGGCCATTCGCTGCCTGCAGCTTGTTTTTGATTGGACGACGGCTTATTCTCAAAATGCATCTGGTTCTCAATGGCTTGGGCACACCTGCTTTAAAGTTTTTCATCATCATCACCATGAAAGCACATGTTTATATCAAACACGTGTTCCTAATCAAGTGGCCACTCAACGTCTACTGCAAGGAAATATCATATCAGACAATAAAGGTTGTGTAGTTATATTTCTGTTTCTCACAATTACATTTTTTTGGTATGCTAACGGAAAAAAAAGGTGCATTTCAACTTGATTATTTTTTGTATATTATATATAAATATATATAAAATGTATTTGTCAGCTCCAAAAACTACACACCATATTGTCTGATATTGATGACAAATGATTTGGTATTTTGTACACGTCATGAGGTACACCATGTCATGACCTCTGCCGCTACACACATACTGTATGTCTCAAGCATTTCAGAGATATTTGGTCTGAATATGTACTGTCCCTAATATTTTGACCCTCTACTGCGCCAAAATATTAGAAACAGCCCCCCGACACGACAAACACAGCAATAAAACTCTAATTCTGAAATGATAGTGAGCAGGATTCTCTTGCGTAACGGCAGATGTCAAAAGTGGGTGTACCTAATGAAGTGGCCAGCAGTGTGGCGACGTCACAGAGGAGGGGTGTTCCCAAAGTGAGTGTGATCGAGGCCAAAAAAAAAAAAAAAAAAAAAAAAAAAAGAAAAAAAGGAAGACGGCCCGGTCGCACCAGCGTTCCAGAACCTTCTGGCGTGAGCGGACGTCTGCGCAAAGCATCCGGCACCTGACACCTCCGGACACGAGGCTAAATGCTAAACGTTACCCTCTGTTTGTCAGCGTGCAACGTCTGGACACACACAAAGATCAGCATTCAGCAGGCGGACATCAAGAAGAAGAAGAAGACGATTCAATTACTTATTTCATTCATTTCATTATACAGCTTGGGAATGAACATTTCAGATGTAACGTGGCACAATCTGGTTCAGATCAGGATTGTAATACACACTAGAAATGATCCATCCGTCCATTTCCTTCCACTTATCCAGGGCACAGGGGCAGCAGTCTCAGTAGGGAAGTCCAGACCTCAGTAGGGAAGTCCAGACCTCTTCCAGTTCCACCAGGAGGACACCAAGGCGTTCCCAGGCTAGCTGTGAGACATAATCCCTCCAGCGTGTCCTAGGTCTGCCCCAGGGCCTTCTCCTGGCTGGGCATGCCCAGAACACCTCACCAGGGAGGTGTCTGGTATGGCATCCGGACTAGATGCCCGAGCCGCCCCAACTGGCTCCTCTCCATGTGATGGAGCAGCGGCTCTACTCTGAGGCCAGTACCCTTGCAAGGGTGTAGAGCTGGTCCAGTTCCAGTGCTCCGCGACCAGGACGGAAACCACATTGCACCTCCTGTAGCCGAGGTTGGACTAACAGCGGTACCCTTCTCTCCAGCACCCTGGAATAGACTTTCCCAGGGTGGCTGAGGACTGACCCCCTATAGTTGTATCACACCCTCCGGTCACCCTTCTTGAAAAGGGGGGACCACCACCCCGGTCTGCCCATCCAGAGGTACTGTTCCCGACTTCCACGCAATGTTGAAGAAGCGTGTCAGCCAAGACAGTTCCTCGACATCCAGAACAGGGCGAACCTGGTCCACCCCCGCAGCCCTGCCACCGGGGAGCGTTTCGACCACCCCAGATACCTCAGCCATGGTTGTGGAACTGTCCATGTTCGTGTCCTCGGACTCTGCTTCCTCTATGGAAGGTATGTCAGTGGGACTGAGAAGAGCCTCAAAGTATTCCTTCCACTGTCCGACTATATCTTTAGTCAAGGTCAGCTTCATCAGAGTGGACCGGGCACTGCTTCCCCTTTCTGAGGCTTCGGACGGTTTGGCTGATATATATATATATATATATATATATATATATATGTATAGTAGTTTCAGAGTTTACCGCTTAATTTTTACATACAGGGTGGGCCAAAGTAGTGTTACAGTTAACACTTAAGTTAACACCCTGACATCCATGTACAATGTACATAAATATTTATATTTATAAAGACAGTAAATATAGTAGGGGGTAGCTTGCAGGCTGAAAAAGTGTGAGCATCCCTGGTATGCAGTGTCTTGTATCAGGAGAGGAAACAAGGAGTTTGTGTAGACAAGTCTGTGCAGGATTTTGGGGGGTGGGGGGTTGCTCTTTTAGTTTTATGCGTTCACTTGACAACATTCTTTCTACGCTGGTAAACTGCTCCAGCACTGTCGTCACGGCGACTGTTCAATAGCAGCCATCACATGGCTGGTGGAGTTATGCAGCTAACAAGTACCAACTAAGGTTGACGTAGGGGGTCTGGGTGGGGTTGAGTTGGGATGGGGTTTTTTTGTGTTTTTATTTTTTTACATCTGAAGTCAAAGTGCCAAAGTTCACCTTGTGTTTCCTGCTGAAGGGCCACAGCTTGGCACGCACTCTGGGTGGGTTGAGGCTGGAGTCGGAGCTGGCAGCTTTGATTCCTTGCGTGTAATCCTCAAACTCAACGTCGCCCGGGCGCTCAAAGCCCGACTTGTGCTGCTCGATGAACAGCAGCGAGTCCTGCGGCAGGAAGACCAACAACAACTCTCATTTACCTGCCCGGCAAACACAGGATGCTCGTCTTATCTTATTCTGCTCTTAACACCAACGTCATTCGCTATACGTTCAGCATGGGGCTGGTTTTGGGCGTTTTTGTGACCAACCTGCTTCTCGTCAATCTTTTCTCCCGCGGTGGAGATTCCGTCCAAACATTTGGCAATGATGACCTGCACCTTCTTCTCGATGTCCGAGAACTGGCAGTAAGCCGCCGCTAAGCGCCGGATCCTCCGCTCGTCCAGGTCCTGCAGCTTCTGCTGGGCACACGGGCGTGAAAGACAAAGCTGCTGTTGTGAAGCCACGTGTTCCCACAATGCACTGCCGGCCTCACGTTGAAGATCTGCGGTATCTCTGTGTAGTAGTACGCCTTCTGCTCCTTGTTGAAGTTCTGCAGCTGAGCGGCGTAGTCGTTCCTGCACTCCTCCGCCGCGTGCGTGCGGGCGTGCAAATGCTGCTTGGCCTTTCCGGGTGGACGACACGTGGAAAACAAGAGAGAGGACTTATTGGATGCTGGGTAAGTGCTATGATCTTCTATGATCTTCATGCCCTTGCAGAAAAAAGGGACAAACAACCTAGTCGTGGTGTTGCAACAGAACATGAAGAACAATAATCATTATTTCATAATTATAATGAACATATAATAATATCAATTCACACATTTTTTTACATTAAAAAAAGTGTGAATATCCCAGCATTCACACATTTTTTAACATAAAAATATATCTATGAGGGCCGCATGTTGGCTACACAGTCGGGAGATCTGGAAGCTCTGCGCTCGCATCAGTTTGGGCATGAGTGTGCGGAGTTTGCATGTTGTCCCGCCCACATCCCAAAAACATGCATGTTACGTTAATTGGCCCTGCCGTTGGCTGGCTGGCGACCAGTCCAGGGTGTACCCCGCCTCTCTCCCAAAGTCAGCTGGGATAGGCTGCAGCATACCCCCGCGACACCAGTGAGGATGAGCGGCATAAAAGATGGATGGAAAAAAAAAATGAGCATGAACCCTCGTTTCTCAGCATTCACACATTATTTTAAAGGGATAGTTCGGATTTTTGGGCCGCACGGTGGCCTAGTGGTGAGCATGTTGGCCACACAGTCAGGAGATCGGGAAGATCTGGGTTGAAATCTCCGTTGGGCATCTCTGAGTGGCGTTTGCATGTTCTCCCCGTGCGTGGGTTTTCTGCGGGTACTCCGGTTTCCTCCCACATTCCAAAAACATGCATGTTAGGTTAATTGGCCACTCTAAATTGTCCATAGGTATGAATGTGAGAGTGAATGGTTGTTTGTCTTTATGTGCTCTGCGATTGGCTGGCGACCAGTCCCGGGTGTACCCCGCCTCTTGCCCCAAGTCAGCTGGGATAGGCTCCAGCATACCTGCGACCCTAATGAGGATAAGCGGCATAGAAGATGGATAGATAGTTCCGATTTATTGACATGAAGTTGTATGACATCCCCATCAGTCATTCTTCATGTCAAAACATCCCAACTCTCCCTTTGATATAAAAATATATCATATGTGTGAATACTATTGTCATATGAGCGTGAATCCTTGTTCCTCAGCATTCATACCATTTGTTAGCATTGACACAATAAGAAGTTGTTGTGTGTTTACTTTGTCCACATCGATCTTTGAGGCGTTCACATCGTTCTCTATCTTCTCTGCTTGCTGTGATGCTTTTTCGGCTTCCGCCCACTCCTTGGCAAAGCGCTTCTTAGTCTAGGGGCACACACACACACACACACACACACAGGTCACAGTCCCTGATGACACAATAATAAAGACGTCATGTAGCCGACAACATCTTAAAGGGACAGCGCACACGTTCATCCTCTGAGGTCAGTTTGGGTGGAGTGATGTTGTCATGAAATAACATCAATGAAAGTGGAGAGTGATGATGTCATGAAGTAATAATACATCACTATGTCATGAAATCCTTCAGAAATAATCAAGAAAAGAGTTCTTACGCTTTCCAGGTGCTTAAAGCTGCTCTCCAGGTTCTGTTGGGCCTTCTTGGCGTCATAAAGGTGCTGCGGAAAGCAAAAACATCATCTCACCGCCAGCATTCTTTTTCAAGCGGCTCCTCCCACTTATCGGCCCCTCCCTCACAGATTTGCGCTCCTGCTTGATGTCCTGCAGGTACTTGGTGAGCTCCCCGCACACGTTGATCAACAAGTTCTCCGCTATCACCTCCCTCTGGCCCGCGTAGTCGTTCAGCTCCTTGACAATATCCTGGAACGCCGCGTGGTTGCTGAACCTGCACACACACGCACGCACACACACACACACACACACACGCATACACACAAGCTGAACGTCCAAACAAAGGGACAACACAGACTGCGTACAGAAGAAGGCACACAATGTTGTGTAGTCATGTGACCTGCACTCCTGCTCTTCTTTGCTGCCTCGCTTGGTGTATTTCTTTGACAGGCTCCTGCCACACACAAACACACAATGACACAAGGACACACAATGACAGCAGTGCAGTACACACACACACACACACACACACACACACACCTGAGCTGCTTGGCGTAGCTCTGCTCGATCTCCGTGCGCTCCTTGACAAACTTGATGTAGCGCTCCACCAGGTCCAGACCCGCCTGCGTGTGCTTGTCGATCACATCGCACTGGTCCTAGCCACACAACAACACAACATCAACACAACGCAGACCTCTCGGTGCGCTTCTTTTCTCCAATGACGGCAAGCAGGAACAGCGTGATGCTAACCATAGAACAGGAAACGGTATCACGCCTTTCCGCTGTCACTAGGTGACACCTCCCTGCCCCCTCTGTCTGTCAGCCACCTTGGAAGAGTGGCTACTTTCACTTGATTTGACTTTGATCAACGCTAATTCATTAACACGTGGTTAAGACATCAGCAGTTGATGACAGAAACACGGTGAGAGATGTAAAGAAAGACCCCGAAACTGGGCTGTCAGTCACCTTTGATATTTTGTAAAGTATACATGCTAACAAGTTATATACGTACACAAACACACAGTGTTCCCTCGTTTATCACAGGGGATAGGTTTCCAAAATAGCCCACAATAAGTGAAAGACTTTATTCTTGTAAAATTACTGCCAATTTTTCTGCTGTTGATTATGTTTTTTAAAATCATTTTCTCATTAAGTGACATTTTTAGAATGTGCTGCATAGCATTTTTTCACCCATACAAGCTGTGTGGTTTTCATGTTGTTTTGACCTCTAAATGCAGTCTAATAATGAGTGCTTTTTTTTTTTACTTTTCTTTGGACATGCTAACAATAAATATGATGTAACGCTACTACCAACACGCCCACTGACATTAATAATAATGATGATGATGATGATGATGATGATGAATGCTGCAGCCTCTGGATACATTCATGTATGACCTTTCACCTCATTGTGCACCACCCTATGATGTAATAAGCACCTCATACTTTTATTGTGACGCTGTTTGTGGAGGAAGTAGTGTTTGCTCGGTGTGTCAGGACACGTGTAATATTCATTTCACAGCCAATACGTCGCTGGCAAATGAAAGTACGCTACATGGAAACATCAGGAAGTAAAAGCCAACCCGTCGGTCTGGTCTGGTGCCTGCAGAGCGCAGTGACGGGCAGCACTCGCACGGCCCGAGCGACAAAGAGGGAAATAGTTTGAATGCACTCGCAGTGAGTAAGAGTGTTGTTGTGGAAGACAACGAGTGACTCCGCCCACTATGTGTCAAGGCTGCAGAGGGAGGGAGGGGGGGTTGGCATGGTTAGGGATGTCCAGGATACCGGAGCACTCAGGAGGGGAAGGAAAGGCATAAGACAATGGAGAGGAATGCATGTTTGGCCCGGAAAACCTCAAGCGAAGCAGGAGAACCGAGACGATACAAGAAGTCTCGCTGCATGATAGCGCAGCTCGGCCCAGTGAGCTCCACGCTGAGCTCATCCTCAACCGCCGCCCAGTGACTGACAGTCCCAGAAGCTCCTGGAACCAGTCAGACTCGTCCCACCCTCGGAGCTCAACACGCCATCAATCCAGCCGAGTCCGACTGTCACAAATCTCAGTCGGGTCTGAGTCTCTGGAGGGATTGTCGTCATGACAGTCACACGCAACGAGAGGCAGGCGACACACACACACACACACACACACACACACACACACACACACACATTTACTTATTATGAGGCAACATCAAACCCTCACAAGGTCTCACCACAATAAGGGTCCGTTCTGTCCCCTGTCAAGGGGTTAACTAGAGGGCCGTGCCAGGAACTAAGTGCTGATCCAGGGCCTCCCTCAGGGCAAGAGGTGTGGTGCAGCCTGAATTTATGACAGTCAGACCTGCAAGTATGTCAACATCTTCTCCATCCCAGCTGCAAAAACACCACAACACAACCTTTTCAAAAGAAAACCTCATCTATGCATGCATGGACTAACTAAGTAACCAAACAAGAACACAAACAAACAAACCAACAGATCAACGCCAGCAAAAACATAACCTCTGAACTACGCTTGCGCTTTGCAGAGATAATAAACCTACTAACTAAGTAGATAACCAACACATGGATGGACGGACTTGCTAGCTAACAAACAGGCAGATGAAATAACCAGCTCATGACAGAACAGATGAAGTAACTAAATAACTAAGAAATGGTTGGATGTATCAATCCGACTGACTAACTAATGGACAAACTTACTATCTATTCCTTTGGACAGTGGATGTATGGACGGACTGACTGGCTCATGAATGGAGCACACCTGGGAACATTTGCAGGTATGGACTGATCCAACTGACCAACTAACTAACAACCAAATGTACTAACTAGGACAGGGGTGAACAAAGTGCAGCCCGGGGGCCATTTTGCAGCCTGCGGCTGTGTTTTTATTGTCCCGCGGCACATTCTGAAAATATCATTTAACTATAAAAAAATATATATATCAAAAAAGGAAAATCTGCAGTGATTTTACAATAATAAAGTCCAAATATTAATGAGAAATGAGAAAAAGGTACCATTTTACAAGAATAATGTATTAATAATAGAATTAGAAATATTATATCATTTTCACATAAAGAAAACAGCTGTTTTTTTGTAAGTCGTAATATTATTAGAACGAAACAAAACAAACAAATCAAAAAAAGTTAGGTTAGGTTGCAGAAAAATGACAATTAATTCAGGATCACAAAAACTAAATGTAGAAAAAAGTTGAAAAGTTGAAATTGAAAAGTTGGAAAATAAAAAAAAAAAAAAACAGCAGACATGGAAAAATCAGCAGTAATTTTACAAGAATAAAGTGATAATATTAAAGAGAAAAAAGAAAAAGTCTTAATTTTACGAGAATAATGTCATTTTAGGAGCATAAGTTTTGGAAAATTAACCACTAGCAGCTAACCACCAAGCTAGGCGGGATCCACCACCACCAGCAGCAGCCAGCCACCAGGCTAGGCCTGGGTCCATCACCACCACCACCAGGCTAGGCCTGGGTCCATCACCACCACCACCAGGCTAGGCCTGGGTCCATCACCACTAGCTGGACTTTATTAGCAAGATGCCTCGAAAAGGTGAGGACCATTTTGTCACCCTGTCTGTGTTTCATGAGCTGTGTGATCAAATTTCCATAAGTACCCTGTCTGCAAAGATAGATTATTTGGATAATCAGTGAAGAAGAAACAATCTATTGATTGAGGGTGTCCCTGACACTAAATCTGAATCACGGAATGCGAGAGAGAGAGAGAGAGAGAGAGAGAGAGAGAGAGAGAGAGAGAGAGAGAGAGAGAGAGAGAGAGAGAGATCAAGGCTAAGAAAGTGCTCTGTGACCATCTTAAAATAAACCCTGAGCTTTTTGACATTGAGAGATCTCCTCGTAGGTCGTTATGCCCATGCTGGTCGTCCTAGATCTAATTATGATAAATCTGCTTCGTTACAAAGATAAGCAAGACATTTTAAAGAGCGCAAAATCCCTCAAAGGCACTAACATCTTCATCAACTTCAGTGAAAATGTCCGCATGAAGCGAAAAGAACTGCTTCCTCAGCCCAGGGAGGAGAGGAGGGAAGGGAAAATGCCTTTCTGAAATATGACCAGCTAGTTAGTTGTTCACCCTCCCCAATCCAGATCAACTTCTACTAATTCAAACTCTCTTCTTTAGTCATAGTTACAACTTATTTGTAAATTTGCTACTGTGCGTTTTATTTTCTATTTTGCCTTTTTCACGATTATGTCTAGTCTTAAAAAGCATCCCATGTCAGACCCACTTTTTAACCCAAATGATATTAACCATATTAAATCCATGAGGATCCACAATTGCGTTGATCCGGGTATTAATGTTCCTATTTGTAGAATGGTCCAAGGTAACTGGAAATATTAGAATGAAGAGGAGTCCAATACATTTTCTGAAAATGTATCAGAACCAGGATATAAAGATGTTTTTTCAACTTAAAACATACGTAGTTTACCTAAGAATTACGATCCAACACTTGTCAGTTTTAAAGCACACATTTTCTGTGCTTGCTTTTTCTGAAACCTGAGCTCAACGATGACACAGCCTCCCTTTGTTCAATATCACAATAAAATGCTTTACATTCACGCAGAAATAACAAAAGGGGAGGTGGAGTTTCAGTCTTTATTGCTAGAAATTTACTGTGAAAAAGACGTTCGGCACCAGCTTTGATACCGAGACTGAATCTCTGAGTCGAAATGATCGTTTGAATATCTGAATGCACGTCATGCATCTTTTCTGTACCCTCCCGTTTACAAACCCATGAGCATAACCAGCTCATCTGCAACCTTGATTGACAATACATTCACTCATTGTTATGTGCATCAAATTCACTCTGGTTTACTGATAGTTGACATTTCTGATCATTGCCCAATATTTCAACTTATATATAAAAAAAGAACCAATCTTTAAAAATCTCTGAAGTGAAAATGAACTCCAGTAAGTTCTCAAAAACATGAAGAAGTTGGCTGTGCTTACCAAACCTTTATGAATACAGCATATTTGCATCTGTGTTTGAAGTATTTTCCGCTTATTCAGGTAAAAAGTCAAAGTAAGCATAAACACGCAGGACCTCGGCTAACAAAAAAAAATGATGTAAGAAAAGTGTTGATAGTCCTACGCCTTTTAATGTCGACTGTTCGAAAAAATACAGAAATAAGTTTACAAAGTTACTAAAAACTGCAAAGAAAAAGTATTTTTCAGAAAACTTCTCAGGCAATGATCCAAAAGCCACATGGAGACTCGATCAATTGAATAGAATTTGACTAATCCCTCTGAAATGGCAAATGGATTGAATGGGTTTTTTTTGTAAACATTGGCCCTTCTTTGGCTGAAAACTAGAGATTTCTTAGTACATCTGAATGAGAACTATCCTAACGTAAGCATGTTAGACCCTCCGACCCTAAATGAAGTACGTGGTGACATCATACTTGCAATGAGAGACTCCTCTACAGGACATGATGAAATAAGAGCAGGCTTGATTAAAAAGTGCTTTCCTCTATTATGGAACCTTTGACTTGGATGATATCTGTCTTTCAAATCAGGCGTTGTACTGAGAGACCTCAAAAGTAGCCAAAGTAATACCACTGTTCAAATCTGGTAATTCCAGTATATTGGCAAACTATCACCCTATGTCTGTCTTTTTTCTAAAGTAATAGAGAAGTTAGCATATGCAAGAATAACAAGTCATTTGGACAGAAGCAATATATTATATAACCAGCAGTATGGATTTAGAACACAAATGGCTCTTTCACAGTTTGTTCATAAAATCTCTGCAGACCTACACAATAAAGAAATATTGTATCTCTTGGTATATTTTTAGATTTAGCCAAAGCATTTCATACAGGTGATCATCATTATTATCTAAATGATAGAGAACAGCATTTGTCATTCAATAAGCAGAATTCCAACAGAGCTAGGGTAATGTGTGGGGTTCCACAGGGTTCAATTCTTGGACCCCTCCTTTTTTTTTTTTAAATTTACATGAATGATGTTCTTATCCACATTGGTCTGGTCTGGAAAAAAAAACAAAACATGAAGTCAATCGGCATCTTGAGGAGTCCGATGGATAAATCATTCCTGTTCCTTGATGTTTTATCATTGCTTCATTTATCCCTACGTTACTTATTGCAATGCTGTCCAACTTATCTCAACAAGATTTTGTTCTAATTCAAAAGAAATTCTGAAGAATGATCAGTTTGAATGATCAGGGACTGGACTCATCTGCTCCACTTTTCAAAAAATTCAAACTTCTGTTTTTGATGCGAATATTTACCAGCCGCGTGTCTTTGTGTCCAAATATGTTCATTGACCTCACGTCCTTCCTGAAAGTTTTCCAGAAAAGTTAGAAAAGTTTTCCATTTTATCTCCCTTATTTTCAAACTTCTCTAACTCACTGTAATGCGATTTGTATTTTTCATGTTTTATTTTGGATTATTATTTCAGTTATTTGTTTTTTTTTTTCTTCCCCCCAGGTACGTTTGGGGAGGTATTTACATAAGCCTCTTTTGGCTTCCGTCCTCTCCTGCACGATGATTTGAACTGTTTTTGAATTGTGTTGTTTCCCTTTTTATTCATGTGCAAATAAATAAATAAAAAATAAAAATATTACAGAAAAAAGGCAAAACATGAAGAGAGAAAAAAAAAAGTCATATTCCAATGAGAGAAAAAAAAAATCACTGCTTCATGAGAATAAAGTCATGTTATAAAGAAAAATATCATTCTAGTAGCACGGAGTTGAAATATTGAAGATAAAGGTTGAAACATAGAAAAATGTACCTTTATTGCATTTTCACAAATAGAATAAAGGTTTCACAAACCACAAACTGTGTTTTTATGAACCTTCATCTGTAAATGAGTCCAGTCCACATTTGAAAAGTCTAGGTTTAGTGGTTTTTGAAGTGGACCAGGTCTAATACAGACTAAGTGCTAAAAAAAAAAAAAAAAAAAAAAGTCTAAATGTGCCTTTATTGCATTTTCATAAATCAAAGTTTCACAAATACAGCAGTGAGTGTCAGGTAAAGGCAACATCTTACCTAAAATGTCAAAAATGTTTTGACATGACGAAGCGTCCCGAAAAACAGACCATCGTGACAAACGCTCGCACGGCCCGTTACGTCAATTCCACCTTAAATTTCCCCCTCAGTGCCGAATCAGAAGCCGACTTCAGCGTCGTCGAACCTGCCCTGATGGGAACGTTGCGCTGCTTGCCACACACAGCATGTACTTCACGGCATGTACTACTACTACAAGAGTACTAATAGTGAGCAGTAGGCAGTGCAGGAGTACCTGCTTTAAAGGCCATGACTTCCTGTCACTCGTGGAAAGGTAAAGAGAGAGAGAGAGGAAGAACAAACAGGTGAAGTTACACCTTTAAGAGAGACAACATTAGAAGGTATGCAGAAAGGATTGCGAAACACTCTTCACACGCACACGCACACACACACTGCTGCAAGGCCCCAGCGTCACATGACTGAACCTGATCTTTTTGGACAATTTGTAGACGCTAATGTTGTTTTTTCAAAAATAAAAACTCACCCATAAGTCAGTCCCCCAGTCCATGTCTGCACCTTTCACACGTCCGCACCGAGGAAGCCTGTGTGGGACAGCTCACAGGAGGGAGGGAGGGAGGGAGGGAGGGAGGGAATGTTTGCAGGAAGTTGACGCCTTCTCCTCCTCCTGCCTGCTGAAACTCATTTGTGTCCCAAGAGAAGAAAAGAAAGGGAGGAGCTTCTGGAAGAAAACACAGCAGCTGAGTTGGTTTTTATCTTCAAGAACAAGCCTGGGGTGGCTTTCATCATCCTTGAAGCACAAACACACTCATTAGCGACACAATCATGACATACAAGAAACACACAGTACGCACACCTTATAATATTCACAGCTCAATCATCCATGTCAAGATGTTTACGGTGTGTGGCTTCACGCTGACGAAATGAAAAAAGACATTAAAAATATATATCGTGAATTTTAACGAAAGGAATTAAAATTCCAAATTATTGAATTTGTGTATTTGAGGTTAGGCTGGTTATGTGTGGACGTGAACGCACTAATAAATATATCATATTATTTATTTCATTCATCGGGTTACATTTTTTTGTGTAATTAACGCATGCACGCCTCTCTGTTACGACGGCAGCGCAGTGGAGCGTCCCCACACCGTCCCACAGAGTCTGATGCTCTTTTATAACTTCATCGTGACCTGAACACATCATCAGGAGTACAATTCCAACACCATATGCCGCATGTGCCCCTGGTTGCTTATAATAACACGGTTTAAAGTGTCATTCAAATGTTGTAAAGAGACTAGCTTGACTGACATATTCAGTTCATTTGGAGCTGTTAATGCATACGAGCATATATACAGTATACAGTATAAATCCTGTCCCGTCATGGAGCTTTCTCTTCATTCAAGACAGTAAAACTGGGCATATTTCACACATAGTTGCTCATGGTGATTAATCGTGATGAATTCATTTAAAAAACAGTGATTCATCATTTGACAGCCCTACTTGTAATAGAATATCGAAGTCGAATATCAACTAAGATTAGGGATGTCCGATAATATCGGCCCACAAATCATCATGTCTTCCGAAAGATTCTTGTTTTTAATTTAATTATTTCATGAAGAAATCACTTTGTCGTCTGGAAGATCATTTATTCGTATTTTAATTCATTGTTTAATTATTAGTTTTAATTATTTTTTTTATTTTATGAACAAATCACGTTGTCTCCTGAAAGATGATTTATTTATTTTTTTATTTCATTTTATTATTTTATTATTATTTTTCATTTATTTAATGATTTTATTTATTATTTTCTAAACCAATCACTTTCTCTTTTGCCATCTTGGGACAGACTAATCGCTTGCCCTTTGTCTCCTGAAAGACCATTTATTTTTATTTTATTTAATCATTTGTAATTATTGTTTTTATTGAATTATTTCATGAACAAATCCCTTTGTGTTCTGAAAGATAATTTATTCCTTTTTTAATTAATTGTTTCATTTAATTATCACGTTGTCTCCTAACGATGATTTATTTACTTTTTATTTCATTTTTATTATTTTATTTATTATTTTATGAATAAATCACTTATTAATAATTATATTTATTTAATTATGTATTATTTTTCATTTATGTAATGATTTTTATTTATTATTTTATGAAGACACCACTTTCTCTTTCACCATCTTGGGATGAACTAATCACGTCCTCTTTGTCTCCTGCAAGATTATTTTTATTTTATTCATTATTATTTTATTTATGATTCATTATTTTATGAACAAGTCACTTTGTCTCCTGAACGATCATTTATTTTAAATTTTACTTTATTTAGTCAATTATTGGAATGATGAATGAATGGGTTGTTTAACACAAGCAAGGCTGTGGTTTCATCATCATCCTTTGCATGATGGTACGCGTTGGCTGAGCAGCTACATGTGAAGCCTGTAGCGTGGGGAACTGTTGTTGTATCTGTATGTTGCGCAACGCTTGTTGCTGTGGCGCTGCAGGCTGAATAGCGACGGCGGTTGACATTGGGATACCATTCCCAAGTTGGTCCCTGAAAGCAGCCAACTCATCCTTTGTATTAAATTTGGTTCGACGGTGACATCTCGTGGCTGGTTGCGGTGTTGCAGGGGACTCTGTGCACGCAAGTTCGCCATGTTGAAAACTTGAGGTTTCATATGAGGCACAGATGCTGGGGGAGCTGTGGTAGGTTCAGGCAAAACGACAAGAGCTCCAATATTTGGACCGTTATGTTGCTCACTTGCTGAAGCGCATCACTACTTTGCTTTCGTGCGCTTTCATTGGCAAAAGCAGCGCCTTTCATGAAAAGCTTTCTTTGTCTTTTTCCACCTTGTACACCCGAAGGTCTATCTTAGGCCTTATCAACATCCATTTCACTCACTTTCAACTGTGAATCGGACGTCATCGACGTGATATTTGTGCTTCGTCTGCTTTTACGCGCGGACAGTGGGGTCCAAAAATGCCACAAACACAAAAGTATTCACACACAGAGCGGCTGAATGTCCACTTTGAAACATGAATGATTGACAGGTGCCACCAAAGATTAGCTGTCTGTCAAGCTAACATGGCAGTGGAGGAGCCAGAAATGTTCATTGTGGTGGCCAAGGTGAGACCATTACTCACATAGGGGTGGCAATAATTGATACCTGAATTGTCTATATGGCCATTGGGGTGGCCACTGCTTTTGGACCGTCTATTAGAGCAATTAATAGCCGAGCTCATGTTTTCAATGCATAGTTTCTGGATTTTGCTCACCATCATGGCGGCCAAACCCGCGCAGGGTATAATACGGAAGTAGACGCCGATCGGCACTCCTGACTCCTTCGTTTACATGCTTCCATTATTAACAGATTTATGAGCTGAATCACGCGTCAGAATTTAAGTCAAAGTCAACATAGTGAGAAAAGTTGACCGGATCCGACCAAAGAATCATGGGAAACTTACCTCCCGCTTGCAGTTCATGCAAGACGCGCTTTTATTGACAGCTCCCCCACACGGTAAGTTGTGTGCTGCAGTGAAATGCGTCCAAGCGGAAACGGCGGTTAGGCTGAACTAATGTTCTGCACCACAGAGCCGCGTTTGTCAAAATTATCCCCCCGCCGTTGGGGGTGGCCACTGGAGTGGTCGGAGAGGGACCAAGCAGGTGGTTAACGCCTACCGTGACGTGGTTACACCTCCATACTGCCACTAATGGCCAAACAAAATCAAATTCCTCCAACAAAACGAAATACCAGCACCAAAATAAGCCAAATAAACTACAGCAAAACAAAGCATAAATGGCTCCTTCAAATTGTAATTATTATATTTATTGAATTATTTCCGGTGTTTTATGAACAAATCGCTTTCTCTGTCTCTTGGAAAGGTCATTTATTTTTATTTATTTATGATTATCAATTGTATTGATATTTTAATTTTGAATTATTAATTTTTCAAAATTGTGTTTCATTTTTTCTAGAGGTCATTTATCATTTATTTATGATATAATGTATGTGCCTTTTCTTCAA
This sequence comes from Dunckerocampus dactyliophorus, assembly GCF_027744805.1. Taxonomy (NCBI): domain Eukaryota; kingdom Metazoa; phylum Chordata; class Actinopteri; order Syngnathiformes; family Syngnathidae; genus Dunckerocampus; species Dunckerocampus dactyliophorus. The sequence continues at coordinate 29,431,877 of NC_072824.1, forward strand.
CTCCTGCATGCTTCCTTTTGGCAGAGCAAGTGGAAGGTGGTGTCATCACCGTGGAATGGCACCTGTGTGTCCACAACATTGCCGTTATGAAATAAGAGTAGTAATAAGATCAAATCTCCCCACCTATTTTATATGTGCCTTGGCTGAGTAAACACGGTACTGTACCGTGTTGTACTACTATACTGTACATGTCGCAGCGCTCCTTCTCGCCGCTAGATGGCACTGCAGCTCTTCATCCATCACTCCTCTCCATCCCAGCCTTTCCTGTACTGGCAGAGTGAGACAAAAATCTCTCCAAAGCGTGAGGATTAGCAGATCGATAGCAGAGACAATCTTCTTCCCACGCCTGCCTACCCCCACCCCCCCACCCCACTCCACCCTCCAATAACCTCCTTTTCATCATCAACTCTGCTTGATGTGTGCTGGGAAAACAGGAAGATCAGTGATTGCGCCCACTTTCCACGCCACATGTCATCACGTTCTACTTCTTCACACACACGTAAGACGACAGCAGGGCAAGGAAAGGAAATGAAGGTTATAGGAGAGGAGATATGGTGGGGAAAGGACAGGGACGAAAAGGAAGTGAAGAAGAGGAGGAGGGGAAAAAAAGGGAACGAATGGAAGAAGATGTTAAAAGAAAGAACAAGCGTAGAAGAAAATAGAATGAAGGGAAAGAAGGACAAAAGGAAACAAAAAAGGAAAAGGACGTGACAAAAAATAATGAAATGAAGGCAGGGCAAGGCCACAGGGAAGGAAACGACATCAAAGAAAGAAGAGGGGAAGGAAGGGAAGGAAAGATAAGTCAATAGAAAGAAAACAAGGAAAGGAACAAAAAAGTGATAACAAGGAAGGAAGGGAGGGAAAGGAAAGAGGAAGAGGCAGCAGGAAAGGAAAATTGGAGAAATGTGAGGAAGGATGGATGCAAAAGAAAGGAATGGAAGGAAAGGAGATGAGTGACGAGGAAAGGAAAGCAAAGGTAAAAGGAAGGGAAGAGGACACGAGGTGAGAAGATCGAGGTGATTAAGAGGATGAGGAGGTGAGTAAAAAAGGATGAGGAGGTGCATAGAAGCAAAGGTGCGGAGGAGAAAGAATGAGGAGGTGAGTAAAAACATGAGGAGGTGCATAGAAAAGGATGAGGAGGTGCGTAAGAGAGAGGAGGAGAAAGTGAAGAGGAGAGAGGATGAGGAGGTGAGTAAAAGAGGATGAGGTGGTGCGTAGAAAAGGATGAGGAGGTGCGTAAGAGAGAGGAGGAGAAGGTGAAGAGGAGAGAGAATGAGGAGGAGAGTAAAAGAGGACGAGGAGGTGCGTAAGAGAGAGGAGGAGAAGGTGAAGAGGAGAGCGAATGAGGAGGTGAGTAAAAGAGGACGAGGAGGTGCGTAAGAGAGAGGAGGAGAAGGTGAAGAAGAGAGAGAATGAGGAGGTGAGTAAAAGAGGATGAGGAGGTGCGTAAGAGAAAGGAGGAGATGGTGAACAGAGGATGAGCAGGTGAGTAAACGGATGAGGAGGAGGATAAAGGGGATGAGGATGTGTGTAAAGGAGAGGATGAGGAGGTGAGTAAAAGAGTATCAGGAGATGACGGGGAGAGAAAATGAGGAGAGAGGATGGGAGGTGAGCAGGAGAAAGGATGAGGAGGTGAGGAGGAGAGATGCAAACAGGTTTAAAATAACAACACACCGTCACGTCGAATGAACACAACCTGCTATGCTGATACACAAGTGTGTGTGTGTGTGTGTTCATGTTTTATGCATGAGTGTTTGTGTGTTGCTGCACCTATACTGCACATGCACCCCCCCCACCCCCCACCCCCCACACGCTCTAATTCACACAGAAAGCTGCTACAAAGGCAAACAAAGTCAGAATCTTTTTAATGTGAATGCACATGAATGGACCTCCATTAGTGTGCGTGCGTGCGTGTGTGTGCGTGCGTGTGTGTGTGTGTGTGTGTGTACATAGTTCAGAGTGGGACAGTGTGCGTCTCTTCCTGACCAAATGGCCATTTCCTGTGTGTCCAACTGAGACACAAGCTGCCTACACGTACACACACAGCAAATGAAGAGCATAAAGTACGCGTGTCATTAATATGCAGAAGCAAGTGCGTGTTATTGGTTCACGTGGGCTGATTAAGAGTCTATTTAGAGATGATCACATGACACGTCTATAAAGCAGCCGCAAGATGGGCTACTGTATCGTGCGGCAGCGCAGATTTCCTGCAAAACAAAGCGTGGCGCGTGCTTTTTCTTCGGTTTTTGTTGCAACACCTCCTTCAAAAGGAGGATGCGAATGGAGGTGACATCAACAGGAAGTCGCAGGAAGCAAGCGGACTCACATTCAAAGACTCCAGCGTCAGCGCTTCACTTCTTTTTCCGCTTGTGTAACAGCAAAAAAAGAAGTCATTCCCAAAGTCAGTGCTTGAAGCATTTGGAGTGGAGACTCCAAAGACGAGACCATTCTTTTTCAGAAGGTGTCAAAGTGTTCCTGACACTCACAAATAGGAGTTTCACAAAAAAAAAGTTTCACCTACACTATACATATATAACCTTCAAAATTAGTACAACCTTTGTTAGCATCATTCATTCCTTCCAGAAGGTCCGACTCGAACCGAAATGGACGTTAAGACATAAACCTGTACCTGTCGGTACCACATCACTGCTATCAGGAGAACCAGAGTATAGAGGGGAGGGAGCCGCCTGCAGTGGCCCAGCAAGGTGCACTGTATTCGGGCACACGCTCCGAGCAGCTGGTGTGATGCCACGGAGGTCTCAGGCAAACCTGTTGCACTTGTGTCTGCAAGTGAGCTCAGAGGATGTTACGCCAGGCAGGAGAAAACAAGGAGCGCTCGATTTGCTCGCCTGCACAACACGGGTAGTTTCGCCTCATTATCGGAGCTATTTTGAATGCTGTCCCGATGATTATCGTGCACCCCTGGCCTAAATGGTGAATGAAAGGGATAAATGAACATTTAAGGTTACGTTTACTTTCATACCGTCCCCGGCCACGGACAGTAAATGATGGCGATGACTGAGGGGGGGTGGGGGCAGAGATTTTAAGAAGATTAGATTTCCAAAGATTTTTTTCTCTGTAATTAGGATTTGACAGTGATTGATGGCACTGTTGTAACTTTCCTGGAATGAAACTACCACAGCATTCTCATCAGGCCTTGCTGTGTAAACGTGCGTGCGTGTGTGTGTGTGTGTGTGTGTGTGTGTGTGTGTGTGTTGGCTGCCGACTCCTCCTCCAGTGTGCTGTGGATGCTATAAATAGCGCTGATCATCGCATTGGGTGTGTACGCTCGACAAGGTGGACCTTCCCTTGTTCAATCCTTCATGAATGAAACATCAACAGGGCTCCCGTGCTGCAGCACACCTCTCCTCCCCCCCAGGTGGTCTCTTTAACGTAGATCAATTATTTATCACACCGATATCCGACCGGGAGGAGACAGAACGTGGAGGATGAGCCAACAGGAAGAGATGAATAAATCACTAAGGTGGAAAGGATACGTTATAAAGCCAATCAGTCTCATCCAGATCACTTTGGAAGGCTAGAAATGTGTGTGTGTGTGTGTGTGTGTTTGTGTGTGTGTGTTTACACTGTGTTCCAAATTATTATGCAAATAGGATTTTAGTATCATCAACATAAAATGTTTTGTTTTTCAATGAAATTGATGCCTGATATCAGTCTCGGACATCTGTCATAATTACTTTGCCAGGTGAGCCCAATTAAAAGAAAGCCACTTAAAAAATGATTATTAGGCATGCCACAGATTCCAAGCAATATGGGAAAGAAAAGGATCTATCTGCTGACAAAAAAGCGTCAAATATTGCAATGCCTCGGACAAGGCAAGAAAAGGCATGAAAACATTCAATCATTCACAAAAACTTCCATACGATGAAGAAATTTGTGGCTGATTCAGACGACCGCCGGGATTGTGCTGATAAAGGCATCAAGAGAAAGGTTTCTGCCAGACAAATCAAGAGAGCGCCTGCTAAAAAGCCATTACGAAGCTGCAAACAGGTATTTGAAGCTGCTGGAAGCTACGATTTGGCCACCCCTAACCGATACTCACAAGCAGAAACGCTTGCAGTCGGCCGACAAGTAAATGAAGATGAATTTTCAAACAATCCTGTTTACTGATGACGGTCTGGATGGACGTGATGTCAGCAAGAAGGTGGCTGAGTGGTGTTTTGGATCGGAATCACTGGGAGAGAGCTGGTAGGCCCTTTATGGTCATTGAAGGTGTGAAAATGACCTCAGCAAAGCATGTAGCGTTTCTGCCTGACCACTTTCTTCCATGGTACAATATGAAGAACCATATCTTCTGGAGCAAAATGACCTTCATGCATGACAATGCACCATCTCATGATGCAAAGGATGCCCACTTTGCTGTCATTGGCTGTTATGGGCATAAAAGGAGAGAAACTCATGGTTTGGCCCCCCTTTTTCCCCTGACCTCAACCCAATCGAGAACCTATGGAAAATCTTTGAGGGTGGGAGGCAGATCACAGCAAAACAGCAGCTGTGGGGGGGGCTATTCTGACATCTTGCGAAGACATTCAAGCAGAAACGCTCCAAAAACTTCCAAGTTCAACGTAAGAATTGAGAAGGTTCTATCAAAGGAGGGATCTTATGTTAACATGTAACTTGGCCTGTTCAAATGTTAGCCATTAAAATAGCTTTTCCTTTCAGTAAATATGACCTCCTGATGCTGCAAATTCAACAAATGACCATTTTCAGTTGTTAACAACCAGTGAAATGCTTTGAAACTCTGTTGTGTGTAATAATGTGGAACACTGCTTTTATTTTGGAAAAAACCCCCACTGTTATCATTGGGAGATTTGTTCAGTAACATCCAAATTGTACCCTAAAGGTCGATGACCTGAAAATGATGATGACTGCAATTTATATTGACTATTTAGCAAAATTAGAGAAAAATATCATTTGTATCATAATTTGGAGTAGTTTAGTGTAAAAAGGGATCGCATCGGATTAGTTGAATAACGATTTGTACGTCTTAAGGGACGTTCCGCAGGAAAATAATGATTTAATTCATAACATATTCATATAAAAATTCACTATTTAAAAAAAAAAGAATATTAAAAGTAGAAAAAGACGTGTATATTATACGAATATATTATATATATTGTATATTAAATTCAAATAATCAGTTATTTTTTAATTTATGCATTATAATATATGCAATTTTTGTAGATTTTTTGTCGATTTTTGTTGAGACTTTCGGGACATCCTGTACTGTGCCACTTTAACTTTTAACCTGCTTTTAAACTGCGTTTCTTCAACTGGGTGCTCGACAAAGGCTCGCGTCTCACTGACTCACGGGTGCTCGACAGAGACTCCAGTTTCATTGATTTAAAGGATATCGACAATAACCAGCGCTTCGCTGACTCACGGGTGCTCAACCAAGACTCAAGCTTCACTGACTCACAGGTGCTCGATAGAGACTCCAGTTTCATTGATTCGAGGGAGACTGACTGGATGAAGCCTTGGGCGTCCGCGTAAAGCTCACGACAGTCACTGACGGCAACCTGGTGATGAACAGCCCTGGCGCTAGCTTACGTTAACGTCTAACAAAGCGTTGCTCGCAAAAATAAAACTCTTGTAATGTGCTGGGTAACTGCTTTGTTGCTACAGCTAACATTACCTTTACCAATCTGTGGTTAACAGCTCTAATGTTAGCTTGCTACAACAATCTGCTCAGGCATTACTTCATGCTAATTTTTAAGCATGAGTAGCAGTCGCTACAACAAAAGTAGCCAGCCAAAGTTAGCTTGCATGTTTGGCCAAAAACAGCGATGAATATTCCAGTCAACCAGCGACAATCCGCTGACTCACGTCACATGAATGCCAATGCTAATCCTACCTGGAGTCTTTTACTGGCCATCTTCCCCAGACTGACTGGGGCCCTTTTAGCGAGCTGAGAGTCGCACGTCTCTGAAAAAGAAGAAGCAGCGGTAAAGTTTGGTGAAGTTTATTGAAAGAAAACAACCATGCTGACTGCACACCACCACACCACAAACCCAGAGCAGCTCCGTCACAGACTTGAAATGCCGTTTGTCCGCTTTGTTGTAGCGCAATGCTCAGACACGAGTGGGGAGGACGGGGTTGGGGATTGGGGGGGACCAAACAGAATATGGATGAGCTCAAGCAGCCCGTCTTTGTTCTCAAGGTGTCCTCAAGACGGCGGTGGCGGCGGCGCTCTGCGGTGACTCTTCAGAGCCGCGACCCAGTCGGCAGACGGCGCTCCGGTGAAGGAGGAGACGGTCGCCTACCCGTCGGTGCGTATGACGTGGAACAGCGTGACATTGTAGAGCACCTGGTGTCCATTGTTCCAGGTGTAGAGCGCCCTTTCACGGGGGTTGTAGTCCATCATGCTGATGTGAGAGTAGAGGTTGTGGAAGGGCACGTCCGTGTACTCGTACGTGGACGTGTTGGTGTTGTAGGCAAAGTGAACCTTGGCGCCCGCCAGGTGGGAGTTGGTGACGTAGAGGACGCCGCAGATCATAAAGGCCTCACCCGCGCTGCGCTTGGGGAAGCCCGTGTCCCAGCTGCGGAGGACGTCCAGCGAGCGGGGATCCAAGCGACTCACCTGCGAGACCCACAGCGCTTCTTTAGACCGCCAAGCAAACCACACAGCACTTTATTGCTCCCTGTCCATTTTGCACCAACGTTTTCCCACTAAGACACGTCTACTATTTTTTAAAATCATTTTGCAACATTTTTCCACTAAGACACATTTACCATTTTTTTCAGTAATATATATATATATATATATATATATATATTTTTACCATTTTGCAACATTTTTCAGTAAGATATGTTTTTTTTTTTTTTTTTACCATTTTGCAACGTTTTTCCACTGAAACACGTTTACCTTTTTTTTTTTTTTACCATTTTGCAACGTTTTTCGGTCAGATACGTTTTTTTTGTTTGTTTGTTTTTTTTACCATTTTGCAACATTTTTCAGTAAGATATGTTTTGTTTTGTTTTTTTTACCATTTTGCAATGTTTTTCCACTGAGACACATTCACCATTTTTTTGTCTCGTGCAGCCGACGCACTTCGATTGCAAGACGGGCGTGCTGGCTTCCTACGGCACCTACGGCTATCGTGACCGGGAGAACCGGAGTGTTGGTCGGGAGAAGCCGCCTGCCGTGGCCGGGTAAGGTGCATTCATGTGGGATACGCTGTGTGAGCAGCTGCCGTGCGTTGCCCTTGCGACCTGGCTGCGTGCGAGGTTTTCCCGCGTGCACGCAGAAAATAATTTGCATCCCAATTTTCTTCCTACGGGCTTTGCGGGCTGTCTGCGGGATGGAAAATATCTTACGATATTCCCCATTTTTGCACGTAGCCAGCACGCAGGAGCACGTATGTCGGGATGAGCGCTGCGCCTTCGGCGACATCACTTCTGGAAACGGAAAATTTCTCCCGCTCAGAACTATAAATGTCATTTTCATCATTTGCCGTTACCGATCGCTTTGGAAAAACGAACAACGTAGAACATAACTACAAACAATATAGAACATATTTAAGGAAAGTTGACAAATCATGTCAGTGGCCCTTTAAGAAGAAAGTTGAAATATTTGAAAAATTAAAATAACGGCCAAAATGAGAAAAAAGAGCAAAGAGTGAAGTTGATATTGATGATGGGCTGCAGTTACTATCATTTTGAAGAGTAATTTGCCCAACACCGCTCACAACAAACCAATCATGTCTTACCAGTATGTTCCCAGCGTTGGGGATGGAGGTGTAGACGGCCCACAGGCCCGTCTCGTCGGCCATGAGGTCGATGTCGGAAGACCCCCCCCAGCTGTAGGGGAAGGTGTTGTTGTAGCCCGCGCCGCTCAAGCTGCGCTGCAGCAACACGCTGCGCGAACGGAAGTGGTACTGCACCTGGAACACAACACGACAAGACATTTCAGTCAGTTAGAAATGCACAAGGATCTACAATTCTATCTGCTTTAAAGGCTGGACAGGACAGGGGAAAAAAAAAAAAAAAAAAAGAAATGCACAAGACCTTAAGGGGGTTCTAAGTAGGGCTTCAAAATGTAAAAAGGAGAAATGGGAGTGAGACAAAGGAGCAATTTATTGCAAAGTGAAATAGGCTGTTTATCAAGACCAACCAACAGCCTACCAGGATGTTGCTCTGGTGCTTGTTGTAGTACAGAGAGCCGTTGTAGACCACGTGACCCGTCCCGGCCCAGGGGTGCGGCAGCAGGTGCTGCACAAAGTTCTGGCCCTTGGTGAAGTCGGCCATGGTTCTGTACTCCAGCACACGCCTGCCCTTGTAGTAGCCGTCCATGGACCACACCTGGCAAGACACAAGAGGACCAATGGATGCTCTCGCCTCCTCTCCAAATATTCATGTGCGGTGTCAGCACATCCCCGCGCGGCGTCCGCTGCAAACAAAAGGTGGCAGATTGCAGCACTGCTTCCATCGCGCAGAAAGGCGCTTGTGCTTCACAAAACCCCAAATACCGACTGATTGCGCTCCTCTTTTCGTTGTGCATCCTTTTCTTCTCCATCATCTCCATATTCTCCTCGACTTCACCCTCTCTGGGGCGCACATTGAAATAGTTAGGGCAGAAATGTTGAAAAAAATGATATTTTCCACGGCTTCTTTCAAAATGGAATATTCAGTAGCGTTGGGGACGCCCTAAAATTGGCTTTTTTTGCAGTAAATATAAGAGTTTCACTTTCTGAATTCAACGACTAAAATAAAGGAACTTTTTAAAAAGATACAGTGCTTGAATTAGAGATGCTTGACACTGGCTTTGTTGTCGATATCATATTTCGGCCACCACTTCAGTACTGATAGTGATATCAGCCGATACCGATGAAGGCCAATCAAACCAATGCCAAGTAATGAGCTATGTTACCAGCACATAAACGCATACTGAGACGAGGTGGAGCTGCACACGTCTTCAACTCTCACATGAGTGTACAACACCCTCTACTGGTAGTAGTGGTAAATACAATAACACACACATACAACAGAGCACAATAGTTTTAATAGTTTCATTTTTTTTAACAGATGGCTGTGAAAAAATATGCAAAATTGCACTTAAAAACATCTATGAAATGGCGAATCCAGGAAAGGTGAACCGCGATGTAGCGAGGGAGCGCTGTATGGAAGGATGACGCCTTACGAGCCTCTCATGACAGGTTGGGCTTTCATTTCGGTGTTCCCTTGTTTTCACATCGTTTTTTGGAAACTTTTTACTGTCATCGCAAAATAAATATTTACAGTCCGAAGGCCCTACGTGGAAATGATTCCACACATCCTCACTCACACGCTGATGTCGCTATCAGCAGATACAGACATGACGCGATATCACATTTGTATGCCAATATTGGCCAACAAATATCGTACATCACAAAGTCTAGTTGATTGAGATGCACCTATAAACCTTTTTACAAAATTAAAAAAACAAACTAAAAATATATAAAAATAGAAAAAAATAGAAATATTTATACAGTCATGGCACCTGACGTCCTTTGATTTTTCAGCATGCGGCCCTCGGTGGAGAAAGTTTGTACACCCGTGGTCTATACTCTGTATATCTATTGTAAACACTGTTTGGACTGCAAAAAAATCCTTTGCAGTGGTTGTGAGACAAAAGACGGCGGCACATGAGGTGAGGCTGCTCATGACCCCATTATGCTAACAACAGGTGCGACTGGGAATAAGCAGGAACAGCAAGGACGCTGCTGCTGCCGCTGCTGCTCCTTCACCTCTCCAGGGAGGCACTCCAACAGGCAACAGGCACAGGGTCACCATGGCGATATAAATCACACCTTGCAACTGGGAGACAGTTGCCTTGACAACTGCCTTAAAGTGCACCCTGTACATGAAAAAAACATATGTGTGTGTGTGTGTGTGTGTGTGTGTGTAGACTGGAATGACTCTTACAACCACTAGTTTGTTTTATGCAACCAAATGGCTGTTTAAATAATTAACACCACATGTCAGGAAAGGCTGAAGCTTGGAGCAACCGAGTGGGGACCGCATCCTTGTGTCGGGGCAGAAAGTGACAGAAAAAATACATTTGGAGAAGAAACAACGTTTTTAGCACTTTTTTGACTTGTCACACAGACACACACACACACACACACACAGTCTATGCACCTACCCTGCTGTCAGAGCTGGGAATCATGGCGTCTGTCATCCAGGAGCCAAAGCGGGACCCGGACGCCCTCACGGTGACGGGACCACTGACGGCTGTCAGACGGCCGCAGCCTGCTCACAAATGTTACAAAACAATAAGACTAAAAAACTACAAATTTGTGTTTACTGTTTGGCTGTGCTACTGCTCACTTTCTTCAAATGTTTTATATATATATATATATATATATAATAATTTGATTTATATTTTCAAAAATAATACAAATTAATTTCAATGTAAATTAAATGCAATTTATGTTATTTTCACTTTCACTTTTCTCCAAGCTGCCGTTTTGTTCCACAAGCACACACTCATAGCACTTTATTTATTTATTTATTTATTTATTTATTTGTATTATTTACTTGTATTAATGTCTCTTCTGTTGTTGTTGCTTAATTTATTGGTATATATGTTTATGTGTTTATGTTTCTTATGTTCTTATTCTTTCATTTGTTTTCTTTCTTTTCTTGGGAGAATGAACAGAATAAGATTTTCATTGCATGGTATAACTGCTGTTTTACTATGCACATGACAATAAAAACTCTCTTGATCTTGATCTTGATCTTGATCTCTTGATCTTGATCTAATGTCTCTTCTGTTGTTGTTGCTTAATTTATTGGTATATATGTTTATGTGTTTATGTTTCTTATGTTCTTATTCTTTCTTGTGTTTTCTTTCTTTTCGTGGGAGAATGAACAGAATAAGATTTTCACTGCATGGTATAACTGCTGTTTTACCATGCACATGACAATAAAACTCTCTTGAATCTTGAATCTCTTGAATCTTGTTGCGGCCGTGTGCGCCGCACATCAGTTGTGTCGTTACCCAGTTTGTTCATGCAGCTGTGCAGCCTGGTCTCCAGCAGCAGCACCCTCTGCTGAAGCTCCTCGTAGTCGTACGCGCCGATCTCCTCCTGAATGGCCGTCAGGATGATGGACAGGTTGAGCAGCTCGGCGCGCAGGGTGGCCAGCGTCTGCAGGTCCGAGCGGTACTGCTCCGCCGTGGACAGCAAAGGCTGCAGCTGAGTCACCTGACCCTTCAACTCCTGAGGAAACCAGGGATTTAGTCCACTTCCTGCCATAGACAGCTGACGCCGTGCAAGAAGGCCCCACAGTCAACAATAGTGGAGGAACTCTTCTTGTTGTGGCCATGCTCTGTCCACCAATCAACACACAGCATTGTGTCTAGCTCGACCCATTTCGCTTCCCCCAGCACAATCTTCTTGCCACGCTGACATTCCCTCGTCATTCTTCCAAAAGAACCACAAGCTTGTGAAAGTTGTCCCCCCCCAGCTCTTGTCCCAAATCGCCGTCGTTGGCGGGAGCATCGTAGCCGTTTTAGAGAGCAAAAGAGCAGCATTGGCATCCTCCACAGCCCATGATGGCGCCGATGATCGCCAACGTAGAGCAAAAGTAGGCGTATGTTTACTCTTCTACACACAGATCGTGCTTCAAAGCAGCAATGTAATGTCAGTCATGTAAATAGAACATTTTTGGAGGTTTTTTCATAGTTAAATAGGTGTGTCCCGTTATGTGCATTGTTAGCTCCCTGTTTTTTTAATCTTTTTTTCTCTGCGCAGAAAAGAGAAAGATGTGTGGTCTTGTTTGACACAAGAACTATGGATGATGTGCACTTTTCCTTTAACTCGAGGACACGCCGGAGACAACTTCCTGTCTGTATTCTTCCTCTTTTCCCACCTTCTTCTTCACTTGATGAGGCTTCTTCTGGAGAAAGTGTCAGGGGAAAAAAAAAAAAAGAGTGCGCGTGGCCTCTTACTTATTTAAGCATCTTCCGAGGGCGTACTCGACAAAGTGGAGACTCCAGAGGAGACTTGAGTGCCTCTCCCATCCGGCCAATTACTCTCCCGCTCTTTAGCTTGTGACCTGTGAATTCATAATAAATGTCAGCTGCTCAGCTTGGAGCGCCGTGACGATGCTCGGGAGGGGAACAGCCCCCCGCCCCCCCGGTCAAAATATGTCAGGTGACAGCACAATAAAAAAAATAAAACAGGCTTTCTCTGACTTCAGTAAGACGGCTGAAACAAATACGAGCGCGAGCGGCATTATTGATAGAAGAAGCAGGGATCATCGCCTCGCGCTCAACACTTGATGGGCTAAAAGGCTTATTTTCCGTCCCAATTCCTCCCCGTTGAGGCAAAGAGGCTGTTCAATCATAGCAGCACACTCTGGATTATGTTGGTTTGAGAATAGCGCTCTATTTTTCAGCATGAAGCACCAGGCTGCATCACACTGAATGTGCTCCCATTTCCCTTTAACACGTCTTTAAAGACAAATTAATAAAATAGCAAAATGGCACGATTGTACCTTTTTCACGGTTGGATCTTAAGGAAGTTCTCAGTAGAGCTTCCAAATGCAAAAAGAAAAAATGGGAGTGAGACAAAAAAAAAGCAATTTATTGCAAAGGAGCATTGACGTGAAATAGGCTGTTCATCAGCTGATCAGAAGTTAAAGACCGTAGATGAAAAAAAAACCCGAAACCCTTGTTAGCTGTGCCATCATTCTTGTTAATGAGGAGATAAATGGGTTTGGGCATGCTTGATGCCAGCGTTTCCAGGACGGTAGTAGGGCATCCACTGTCTGGAACTCATGTCCATTTTCGTAAATTCATCCCCAAATGTCCCCAAAATTGGATTTAGATGAGGGGAACATGCAAGATGGTCCAAAGGAGTGAGCTTATTCCTCTGGAAGAAGTCCTTTGTGAAGTGCAGCGTTGTCCTTTTTGAAAAAGCCAGTCATTACCACACAGACGAGGGCCTTCAGTCATGAGGGATGCCCCCTGCAGCATCTCCACAAAGCCGGCTGCCGTTTGACGCCCCTGCACAACCTGTAGCTCCATTGTTCCATTGAAGGATCATGATGGCGCACCCTCCACTGTGCCGTGTGTAAAACATCTCAGGTGGGATCTCCTCGTCATGCCAGTAACGTTGGAAGCCATCAGGACCGTCAAGGGAGAATAAAACTTTCTTCCACCGTTCAATGCCCCATGTTTGGTGCTCTCCTGCGTATTCCTTGAAGTAGACCAGGCCTGTGAAGATGTTGTTTCTTCTCTGGCAGATGGCGTCTGATGGTTATTGGGACTGCACTCGGCACCAGTAACAACCTTCATTTGGGCCGAGGGTGGTCCCGTGTCTTGATGGACAGCAAGTGGGATCCCTTATTTTGGGTCTACCACTTGACTTTTTTGTTCCATGAGCCTCAGGATGTTTGAAGAAGTTTGAAGTGACTGTCTTACTGCGTCCAACCTCAGGAGCTGCGAGAGGCCTTGCTTATGCAGCTCAACAATCCCACCGCGTTCAAAGAGAGAAAGCTTTTTTGCCTTTGCCATCAAGAGATCATCACAGCGTGACACTAAATCACATTCACTCCACATTTTTACCAACATTTTGCCTTTTAAAGGCTGTGCTCTTCAGCTTTTGATGAACAGCCTGTTTCACTTGAACGCTTCTTTGCGATAAATTGCTTTTTTTGTCTCACTCCCATTTCTTCTGTTTGCATTTTGAAGCTCTACTTAGAAGATCCAACAGTGCAAAATTTGCATTCGTGACATTTTTCAACTGCTCTTCACATTTTCATCAGGAGTGTATTTGTGTGTTGCATGTCATATTGTGCACGTGTGGTCTATTGCCTCTGAGTATTCTCCACGTGAAGCTCCAGATGAAATCCTCTCTGCTGGGAGGCGCGAAAGACACCCGAGCGAGGAGCCATGCTGGTGGCGGCTAAATGGAAAAGCAGCCCCCGGAATACCCGCCGGAGGGACGGTGCATCCCATCTGCTCGGGATGGGATAATCCCACAGGAGGAGGTGAAGGATGCAGCTGGGGAAGGGCGCAGTGACTGAGGACTACTCAGGATATGAGTTCTGAGTTAAGATGAAGCATGCGGGCCTCACTTGAGCAATAAGACAGCTCGCGTTTTTTGGAACAACAACACACAAGTTGGCAGTGAAGAACTGGAAGTGGTTGAAGATGCTTGAAGACGTGCCTCCGTGGAGTCCTTATTGAGGTCTTTTGTTGGCACTCTGGACTTGCTGAGTCATTGGAGGGTTCCTTGGAGGGAAGTAAAGCACATCCTCAAGCGTTACGCTTTGCTTCACACTTTTCTGGATTGCTCTGTTGTGAAGGGTAGAACGCTTTCTGGCAGCTTACTGTTGGTTTAACACGTGCAGGGATCAGCTACCGAAAGGGGCGGCGCTAGACGCAGTGCAGTGTGTTGATTTGTGGACAGAGAATGGCCTATATATATATATATATATTTTTTTTTTATTTATTTTTTTCTTTCTGATTTCTTTTTTTTTTGCACGTTTGTCACATTTAAATGTTTCAGATCATCAAACAAATGTAAATATTACACACTGACAACACAACTGAACTCAAAATACGTTTTGAACTCAAAATGCGTTTTGAACACAAAATGCGTCTGGAGATCTTCCCGATCTCCACCCGGTGACTGTGAGGCCAACATGCTAACGCACTAGACCACCGTGCGGCCCTAAGTAAAACCAATCCAAACTGAAAGAAAAGAATAAAAGACACAGAGGACCACCAACTCACGCCGAGTTAAAAGCCAGGAAATAAAAGTGTGTTTTAAGACGAGACTTAAAGCATTCAACTGTGTGGGCTGCTTTTACATGAGGGGAGGGGGGAGAGTGTTCCACAGCTTGGGGCCGACTACAGAAAAGGTCTGGTCTCCCCTGGTCTTAAGTCTCGTCTGAGGCACCACTAGTTGGAGCTCTCATCCGGCAGCACCGCACACACACACACACACACCCACACACACACCCACACCCACACACACACACGTTGCTTAAAATAGCAGGTGGTTATTGATTATTTAAGTTACGAAAGATAAATATTCATCAGCTCTGCTTCTCAGCCACACAAGCATGCATGCGTATCGCCATCATGAATATGATTGGACGCTAGGTAAATAACATCAAAGTGTGTTCACATCAGGGGTGTCCAAACATTTTCCCCCCGCGAGGGCCGCATGGTGTAAAATGCAAGGATGCAACTTTGGGACTTTGTAAAGCAACACATGTACTGTAGACATGCTAAGAAGTGGTAGATCTTTCAGTGTTATGTCGGTGAAATGCTACTAAAACCACGTTGTTGTTGCCCGTGATATTACGCGTTTATTCTCGTACAATTGCAACCTTTTTTTCTCACACCCGTTACAACGTTTATATCTTCATATTTTGACTGGATTCTCATGAAGCTGCAGCTGCTCTTTCCATTTCTGCTCTTTTTCCATTTGGAAACTATTTCAACTTTCCTCTTGTAAATGTTCTTCTCGTAATGATGACTTTATTCCCGTAATATTTTGACTTTATTCTCACATTGTTACAACTTACACCTTGTTCTTTCTTTTGATTGTTTCTCATAATTTTACATCTTAAAGAAATATATATTTCTTTTTAAATTCTATGCTACTAAAATGACATTATTTTCCCTCATAATATGACGAGTTTATTCATGTTAAAAGTTTTTTTCTCATTAGAATGCAACTTTTTTCCTCATATTTTTTGCTGTTGCTTTTTTTAATATACTTTTACAGATATTGCAACTTTCTTTTAGTACGTTTTCTTGTTGTGATATTACGACTTCATTCCCATAATATTTTGACTTTATTCTGGTATTATTAGAACTTTCTCCCAACCAAATTTTCCAAAAATTACAACCTTATTCTTTTGATTGTTTTGTAAGATTTCGGCTGTTGCTTTTTTTCTTTAAATATACTTTTACAAATATTTACAAATAGTTAAACTTTCTTCTCGTTAAATTATGACTTTATTCCCATAATATTATACGTTTTTCGCAGAGGTAATTTTCCCAAAATGACAACTGCATTCTTTGTTTTTGTTTGTTTCTCATATTACGACTTAAAATAGTATTTCAACTGCTAAAATGCTACATCAGACATTATTTTTCCTTGTAATATTACTTTATTCTCAGGAAATTATGACTTTTTTCCTCATGAGATTGAAACTTTTCTCTCTTAATGGGTGACTTTATTCTTGCTGCAGATTTTTCCATTTTCGTTGTTGATATTTTTACTTTTTCTGCCGTAAATGGCCCCAGGGCTGCAGTTTGGACGGCCCTGGTTTATACCGTTGCTTGGTGAGTTACTGTGGAGCGAGCTGTGGAAAAAGACGGCTTTCAGTGAGAACAATAGGGGATGTAGGTGGGATGTGCTTGGGTACACGATGCAGACGTGTGAGTGCTCCCTTGCAGGTTCACCCTGCTTACAAGCTCTGTGCAGCAACTTTGACCGTTTCACAGCTTATTCAAGGTTTTTAAAAAACCATGGTTCTCCCCTCAGACTTGAGCCTGCAGCTGGAATGCAGCCTCCCCGCTGAGTTTAAACCTCTTAAATTAGGACACACACACACACACACACACACACACACACATGTTGGGCTTCATCTCAGTAAATTAGGCAAGAATTGTCCATCTCTTTGCCTGTGCGAGTGCAAAATGCAAGAGAGCCAAGTCTAAAAGCGCTCCTTCTGCCGCGGTTTCATAACTCAACATTAATAATACATTTTCACATTTATCCCCAAATGATTCTTGTTTTTTTTAATTATTTTATTTTCCTGCCATCCACAGCTCAATGTTCTACTTAGTGCAGTGATGCAGGCGCCAGCAGGCCCGCCCGGCCTCCAAACGCTTCTCTCCTCCTCCCCAAAGACGTCACGTGTCGCATGGCATGCGTGAAATCAATGTTTTCACACCGAGGCGCGTATGCCCCCGACAGCGGCTGTCTCAGCTGCGTGTGTGTGTTTGTGTGTGTGTACCTGCAGACCCTTGGATGTCAGCGTGCGGGGGGTGCCCACATACGTGTGCAAACGTCCATCCACCCCCCTCAGGAGCGGCTCAGACTCTCGAAAGTGCTGCAGGTCTCTGGAGGTCCGTAGGTGGACCCCCTCCATGGACTGACTCAAGTTCTGGACCTGCATGACAGACACATCATCATCATCATCACTGTGCTGTCAACATCCATCCATTTTTCTACCCCGCTTAGCCTCTTCTGGAGGTTGAGAGAGGCTGCAGGAGCCTATCCCAGCTAACAGAACCACCAACAGGCGCACATTCAACACTTTAGAGCCAAGGCAAGGCAGTTTTATTTATGGAGCACAAGTCGTACACAAGGTCATTCAGAAAAAGGGTAAAATCACGTGATAAAATCATTCCATAAACATAAAAGCATTCTAAAATCCATTCATCCATCCATCTTCTACTGCAGCAGCCTAAGCAGGAAAGCCCAGACTTCCGTCTCCCCGGCTACTTCATCCAGCTCTTCCCGGCGGATCCTGAGGCATTCCCAGGCCAGTTGAGAAACATAGTCTCTCCAACGTGTCCTGGGTCTTCCCCGAGGCCTCACAGCCGGCCTGGGAAGGCCTTGGTGTCCTCCCGGTGGAACTGGAAGAGGTGGGCGGGGACCGGGAAGTCTGGACGTTCCTATTGAGACTGCTGCTCCTGCGGCCCGGACCCGGATAAGCGGAGGAAAATGGATGGATGGGCCCGGTCATTTTGCTCTGATTTGTTCCAGTAGTGGCTGTCATAAATGATTCTTATCCCGTGTACACTTCAATACGTATACAGTAGTGAGTACACTGTGTTAAGTTCCAGAGGGTGCAAATTT
The DNA here is from genome assembly GCF_027744805.1 of Dunckerocampus dactyliophorus. Taxonomy (NCBI): domain Eukaryota; kingdom Metazoa; phylum Chordata; class Actinopteri; order Syngnathiformes; family Syngnathidae; genus Dunckerocampus; species Dunckerocampus dactyliophorus. The sequence goes on from NC_072824.1 coordinate 29,449,714, forward strand.
TGAAAGGGCAGTGCTGTCCCAAATCCATGAGTCGCTCACCGGAAATGACGCTTGCAATATTGATCCCTTCCTCTTCTTCTCCACTTGAGTTAGTCCCCCCCTCTTCCACTTCGCAGCCAAGATGGCAGCTATTTAGGGTTGTCAGGGTCCATCACCATTTTGGCCGTTTTGAGTGCACCATCTGGGTACTGAGTGCACTGCGTTTTGCGTATGTCAGTGTGAACGTGCCTATGCGCTTAAAAGGCTAAGTGTAAGCACGCGAGTGCACCAACTGAGAGACAGCCTTCCTCTCAGGATGTCCATGTTCATTCCGGGGCGTTCACTTCTGCTCTCAGAGCTGACCACTCACCTGTTGGGTCAGCAGGTGGAGTTGCTGACTGCGAGGGTCTCGTTTGCAGAGGTTTCTCGCGGGGGCAACCACCGCGCACACGCACCTGCCGTCCGGGTCGGAGGCGGTGCTGTAGACCTGCCACGCCTCCTCTGAGCCTGGGTACAAACCCTGCACACAATACAAGAACATCACTTATGGAGTTTGCTAGAATTAAAAACGTTTTAGCCTAATCGTGCTCCTCGTCACAGAGATGCACCGTCAGCATCGCTCTCATGCGTGCGTTGGGAATCTCTCGCAGCTAAAATGAGCTCTCCCTCGTGTCTCTGAGTGGGAAATTTGGAAAGCGTCCACCGTCCTCATGTCCAACTGCTGCTAATGCTCCTCTCATGGCGTTCAAAGAAAGCTACTGTCAAATCCCGTCCATCAGTGCAGTACACCTTACACTCATCTGGGAAGACTACTGAACAATGCGGTAGCCTACCCGGGTCATTGAGAGGTCAAGAAGTCAACTTCCCTCCTTTAATCAAATAGTTAGCGAGCTAATTCTGCAGAGCAAACCTTTTTGGCAAAGACGATGTCACGCGACGACGTGGTGGTGATGCTGGCGATTGAGTGACAAATGTCTACAGCCAAGAAGATAATGGGCCGTGCAGACGGAAGAGAGAGAATAGAGAGACACCGCTGCCTCCTGCTGAAGCACAGAACTACAACACTCGACTTCCCACAATGGAGTTCTTCTTAAAGGGCCAAGCTCGGCTGTATATTGCACCAAAAAAAAAAATCAGGAAAACGCGTTGGCGTTGGCGAAACTTGGACCGCGATGGAGCGTGGTGGCACTGTATCTAATGAACGCCTGAGAGGCTTCAAGCGCGTAAAACGCTCAACACACCGACACACGAAGAAGCATGCGGCTGAACTAAAGAAAATCGGAACTCAAATTAGGTGCCAATGACAAGGAGCGTAAGGAGCGTTGGAAGCCATCAGGACCGTCAAGGGAGAATACAACTTTCTTCCACCTTTCAATGTCCCATTTTTGGTGCTCTCCTGCAAATTCCAAACGCCCCATTTTGAGGAGCTTTTTTCGTCTTAAAAGTCTTCTCTAGCAGATGCCGACTGATGGTAATTGGAGCGCACTCGGCACCACTAACAACCTTCATTTGGGCCTAGGATGGTCCCGTGTCGTGTTGGACAGCCAATGGGATCGTCCGGCTCATTTTTTTGGGTCTACCACTTGACTTTTTTGCTCCATGAGCCTCAGGATGTTTGAAGAAGTTTGAAGTGACTGTCTTACTGCGTCCAAACTTAGCAGCAATGGTGCACTGCGAGAGGCCTTGCTTATGCAGCTCAACAATCCCACCGCATTCAAAGAGAGAAAGCTTTTTTGCCTTTGCCATCAAGAGATCATGACAGCGTGAATACCTGACACTAAATCACATTCAGTCTACATTTTTACCAACATTTTGCCTTTTAAAGGCTGTGCTCTTCAACTCTTAACATCTTGACCAGGAGCGTATTATATAGATATGGATTAGGCCTGGGTGATAAACCGAATATTTACCGTTACCGAAATTTACTACGAGATTTTGCTCATGTCAATAAATTTGGTGTTTTAATAAAAAAGAAAAGAAAATGCTTTTTTGTCTGTTTTGACTGTGTGCTGGTATGCTATGTTCATTCCCCTTTAAGACGAGGTACAGCGTGTAGTCACGTGACTCCACCCATCCAGCCTGGCAAAAGTGTGTTATGATTTGGAAGTCTAAGGTTAGGTGACATAGATCAATGATTCCCAACCTTATATATTTCACTTTTTATAAATTGTCACTTTTTTCTTAAAGAATTACGGGCATTCTGCTATCTAGAGGAAGAGCATGTCATGGTTTGCATTTCACTGTGCATCGCCGGCATAGACAGATGAACACATAAACATTATTTGCAGTCGACAAATAATCATTTTCTGGCCAATTAAGTGAAATCGGATACTTCCCACCTGATGATCTCTCACGAAACACTAATGTGCCACGGCACAGTGGTTGGGAATATGCCTTAACTCCCAACATACAACAACACACAACACAACACAACACTGTTTGCTGTCAAAACTGTCACCATGCTGCTGAGGAGCCTCACTCTGCCTCTGACAACTACATCTGTCCTTGGCTAACACTTCTGTGTGTGTGTGTGTGTGTGTGTGTGTGTGTGTGTGTGTGTGTGCGTGCGTGCGTGAGATAGAGAGTGCATGTGACTTTGCTGAACTGGGAGCAGCTGCACGCCGCCTCTCCAGAGCCAGAAAGTTAAACCATGCAAAGAAGCCCAAATATGAACAGGAGGGAAAAAACACAGCAAATGTACCCTGTGGTTGTGTGTGTGTGTGGATGTCTTCCGGGCTTGCCAAGGTTTGTCGTTGCTACGGTAACAAACAGATGACCCATGGGAGAGTCAGCCTTCCCAAAGATCAAATCAATATGTATATTTGTGCAAAACTGATGATTGATTTGGAACAAATAACCCCTCACCCCGCTAAACATCTATAATAGACACCTGGTACTCTCTTCAGTTGAGTACCCTTGACACTACCTGTGGAAATACAGTATTTGTTCTTAGTTTTGAAAAATGTTGCTCCGCTTTCCTGCAAATACTCACATCGGCCACCCCATTAGGTACACTTATACAGTCTAATAGCATCCAATGCAAGAAATTGTATCATTAAAAATAATAATCATTCATTTCATGTGTTGCGCTTGCAGTTGCATCACAGTAGAGTGTGTAGCTTGTGCAGCTAAATCCAGCAAAAAGCACATACAAAAAAACACTTAATTCCACTTAAACACTTAATGACAACTTCAGCTGATATCACATTGTAAAAGAATAATGAACTTGCATGCTGTGTGTGCGTGTGTGTGTGTGTGTCATACATACACTGACAATGCGCTCATGCGTGCCCTCGTGGGAGATGATGGTTCCATTGAGTCCGACCAGTGAAGGCAGCGTCTGGGACATCCAGTTGGTGACCATGGCCATGGTGCTGAGCACGGCGCCAATCTTTAACATGGGCACGCTCATCTTGACACACAAGTAGCTCTTAAACGGTCGGCTCCTGTGGCGCTTTTTCACATCTAATGTCAGTTTCCAGCTCCAGGTATCCAGGAAGAACAGGTAAATCCTCACGCGTCCATGTGAAGATGGTCCCGCCCCCCCCTACTGAGCAGGATGTGCGTCCTGTGTCTGGCAGGAGGATGCGGTGGCAGCGCCAGAGATGCTCTCACATATTTTCTCTCTCTCTCTCTCTCTTTCAGACACATTGGCCCATCCCTCGCTCTCCTTCTCCTCCTCCCAAACCATCACCGTCAACCTGAAATGTGACGTCAAAAACACAAAACACGTGCCCTCTTTTTCTCCTCTTGTCCCTCTACCGCTAATATCCAAGCCGTGCCCCCTTTTGTCCTGTCCGCCTCCTTCCTGTCCTTCCCTCTGTCCTCACATATTGATTGATTGCCTGCAAGAGAGCACGGTGGTGTGAATTGATCAGCTGCTGCTCTGTTATTCTGCTTTGTGTGCGCGTGTGTGTGTGTGTTTTGCAGCAAAGGCGCCTGACTGGCGCAACACTGCCACCGTGTGGACATAGGATGTCAAGATGACGTGTGTGCATAAAGCGGGACATCCACATTTGGGCTGTTGTGGCATAAAAAACGGACTCTGTGTAATTTGCACCTATTTGGTATTGGCGCATGCGGGTTAGCGTTAGGGTTAGGGCGCCAAAGAACACATTATGTTGTGTATTTATCAGTATTTACATCATACACATCGTTCCAAGGGTACAGATTGCATGCGTAAACGCATAAAATATGTATTGCTGATTTTAGTGCATGAGCAAAATGGGCGGTACAAATTTTATCGGGGTCCATATTTTATCCGATCCCGGGACTAGTTGCTAAGTGGCGCTTGATTAAAGATCATCTGCTGTTCAAATGACAGTAAACCGTCAAGTAAACGAGGAACGAGGGGGAAAAAAGTGACCATAGAAACGGTAAATGGAACTTATTGCGTCAATTGACCAGTGTTGTTTGGGAGAAATATGCCTCAAAAAAGGTTCACACTCATGATAAACATATCTTGTAAGACTTTAGGAATGTTTTTAGTGTTTTTGTTTGTTGTTGGCAGGGGAGTATTTAGTCATTTGGGGGCCCAAGGCAAACCCAGTAACTGGGGCCCTTAATTTTTTATAAAACCTGACTATGTAATCTGATAATCTGCTTTTGAAATATGTTTGGAGTTTGGAGTTGAGGACGCCATCATCTTCTTGCTCCAACGATCTCTCGTTCACCTGGACAGAGGCAGTGGTGCTGTGAGGATGACATTTTTGGACTTCTCCAGCGCCTTTACCACCACCCAGCCTCAGCTCCTCAGGGACAAACTGCACGTTCGACACTGTGACCAGCAGCACGGGAGCACCGCAGCGAACTGTGCTCTCTCCTGTTCTGTTTACCCTGCACACGTCCGACTTTCAGTACAACTCTGAGCTCAGCCATGTACAGAAGTACACGGACGACACGCCCATTGTGGGTGGACAATGAGGACAGAAAACTGATCCAGGACTTTGTCAACACCACCAAGACCGGGAAAATGGTGGTGGAAAAACAGGACACACCCAGAACCTGTTCTCATTAAAGGTGACCGTGTGGAGGTGGTTCACACCTAAAAATACCTGGGAGTGCATCTGGATGATAAACTGGACTGGACTGCCAACATGGATGCTCTGTGCAGGAAAGGGAGAGCCGTCTGTACTTCCTCAAGGCTGGCGTCCTCCTATACAAGAAGCTGCTACAGATCTTCTACCAGACTGTGCTAGCTGGTGCCCTCCTGTATGCAGTAGTGTGCTGGGGGAGCAGCCTCAAGAAGGAGGACGCCACACGCCTGGACAAACTGGTGAGGAAGACGGGCTCTGTCATTCGTACAGCCTTACATCTGTGGCGGAGCAAAGGACACTACTTACAGGACACAAAGGACACAATGTACAGCATCGTCTCCCGACAGAAAAGCAGTTTCAGTGGCAGATTACTATCACTGCCCTGCTCCACTGAAAGACTGAGCAGATCATTCCTCAAGTGAATACAACAAGTGAATCATCTCAACGCTTTTACTGTCATTGATGAGAACATGTAACGTAGTTTACTGCTTTAATACTCACATCTTTGTGATGAAAAGCTTCATCTCTAGAACTACTGCATTCTCCACGGCCGCCACTGACAGTAGCGGTGCTACTGATCTCATGTGTCTTAAGTTTGTTGACACCTTCGCTAGCTTTGATAAAAGCTGTTTGTTTTCCTCTTCTCCGCTCCACTGGGGTAACTTGGCTTCATTTTCCTCCAAACTGCGTCGACAAGTTTGTTTCACTCCGACGTTTTGGGGCGCCTGGAAATCTCAGAACCCTAGGTAGTTGCCGTGTTTGTCTGATGGTGAGTCCGCCCCTGAGTGAGTGTGTAAATGTGCAAGTCTACACTAATTATTATACCATCTATACCCTACTAGTCACCCTACTAATCACCCTACTAGTCGCTAAACATTGCACAACTTTCAATTATTAAGAAAACAAACAAAAAAACAAACTGGCGCAACAACTGTCTTTGTTCATCTTTGAAATATGTCTAGACTGTTTTCATATTTTACGGCACTGAATCCTTTGTTGCAGTCGTTGATCATACCAGGGTGCTTCTTGCTCAAGAAAATGTTGGAAAATAAGTAGACTAACGAGTACTCACGCAAGGACTGCTGTGACAAACACGTCTGCCAAATTAATATTTCATAGTGCGTTTTATTCCTGATGATTGTCTCAAAAAGTGAGCAAATGTAGCGCATTCCCTCGGCTGAAAATCTATATCTCGAATAGAGAATTTCATCAGGGAACGAAATTAATTGTACGAAATGTACTTTTTTTATTCAAATACTAAGTCACTCGCCCATATAGAAAGACAATGAGGCAATGGTGATGTTAAAAATATAAAACACATTTTCTCCATATACAGTATACTGTATATATATGTAAAAAAAAATTAAAAAACACTGCCCCAGTTTCCCCATTTACAAAAACAAGGACACACTTTAGCACCATGATGAATGACAATATACCCTATCTGCCAGAGTATAAGTTGCACTTTTTTCATAGTTTGGCTGGGATTTATAGTAAGGGGTGACTTATACACACCTGATCAAAATGTTAAGAGCAGTTGAAAAATGTCAAGAATGTACATTTTGCACTGTTGTATTTTAGGAAGAAGTAGAGCTTCAAAATGCAAAAGGAAGAAATGGGAGTGAGACAAAAAAGCAATTTATCGCAAAGAAGCATTCAAGTGGAGTAGGTTGGCAAAAAAGCTTTCTCTCTTAGAACGGTGTGGGATTGTTGAGCTGCATAAGCAAGGCCTCTCGCAGTGCACCATTGCTGCTGAGGTTGAACACAGTAACACAGCCATTTCAAACTTCATCCTGAGGCTCATGGAACAAAAAAGTCAAGTGGTAGACCCAAAATAAGGGATCCCACTTGCTGTCCGTCAAGACACGGGACCACCCTCGGCCCAAATGAAGGTTGCTAGTGGTATCGAGTGCAGTCCAATAACCATCAGACGCCATCTGCCAGAGAAGGCTTTCAAGAAGAAAAAAGCTCTTCAAAATGGGGCAAACCGAAGATTCATTTACAAGCTACCAAGCAAGCTAGCGATGACACAGGAGACACGCAGGGCAGCACAAAGAAGATTGATTGACAATGGTCTATAGCCAATCAGGACGCAGAAAACATTGGGCGGTGCAGACAGAGCTAGAGTCCCTAGACAGAGCAAGGGAAGACAGAGACACTCAACTTCCCATCATGCAATTCTTCTTAAAGGGCTATGCTCGGCCTGTAACAGCTATTATACTGTAACAAAATAAGTAAGCACTAAAATAAAACAGCGAAACAGCGAATCTGCAAAAGGCAAACCGCGATAGAGCAAGGGAACAATGTAAATTGCTTTTTTGTCTCACTCCCATTTCTTCTTTTTTTTCATTTTGAAGCTCTACATACAACCTCCTTAAGACCCAACAGTGCAAAATGTACATTCTTGACATTTTTCAACTGCTCTCCATATTTTGATCAGGACTGTATATAAAGATATATACGTATATAATTGAACATGTGCTGCCTTTGCATTAAAGTGGGGTGGTGTTTTTTGGGGGGGTTCTTTGCCGACACCTACTGTCTGCAATAATTCACTCAGATGAATTTGTGCGGCTGTTCGGCACACAAATTAAATGACATGGATTTTTGGCAAAGGAAGCCATGGAAGCCACATATTTTAAAATGTATTTCCATGAGAGCCGTATCATATTTTTTAACACTGAATACAACTAAATGTGTGCATTATGTGTCTGTAAGTAATGTGCTATAACTATGACTATATCCTGCATGGATTGAGAAATATACTACTTTAGACAGCAGTGTTAACACTTATTATGTCTAGCTCGGAGATTGTAGCTGCTGTGTCAGCCACTGACTGTCTAAATACACACGAGAAAAGTTTTGGTGTTACAATACGTGGTGTTTGATACGTTTCTGCACACCGGGATGCATCCAGGCGTCATGTCACGTATTAAAAGTGTCTTCTTCCACTGCCTTCTGACATTTATTAAACAGGTAAGTTTTGATTGTATCCTTATACTTCAAAAAATGTGACTTACTTCAGCTTGTGTAGCTTTAATTTGTCTCCTTGTTAGTGTAAACATTGCCCCATCCCTCTGGCTTTGTCTTCTTCTCTTGTGAATTTCATGTTGCTAGGAGCGGCGCCATGACACGCCTAAAAAAGCTTGCTCGGATGATAGTGCCATCATAAATACTGCTACCAGATGTTTTCTTTTCCTCTTTGTGACGCATTGTTTGACTGATGCGACTTATACTCTGGAGTGACCTCTAGTCGTGAAAATAGGGTACATCACAACACTGACTATTCCAACAACGGCTAATAGCTAATAATAACAAGAAGGCACTGAGGTGGGTGAAATGAGCTCATTCAAGTGTTCCGAGGCGTTTACGTGGCGACTCAACGGAAGTGCATGCATGAACGGGAGAGAGCGGAAGGATGACGAGTGCATCAGTGTGTGAACGACAGAAACAAATCAATACGTATAAATATGAGGCAAGTAGTTTGTTTTGTTTCTCCCTGCATGTTAAAAAAAGAGTCAGTTTTGCTCTTTTGTCCGACGCCGGTCCTCCTCCCAATGGCCCCCCACGCGGGAGCGTTTAACCGCCATAGCAGACCGGCCCCACCTGGAAGCCAAACTTCTGGCCTCCGTTCCCGAAATCGGCCACTGCCACGTCCGTAATGGGGAGCGTGTGGGACAGAGGGGCGTCAATCTCCAGCACCGTCCTCTCCTGTCCCGAGCGAGTCTGCGGCAGATAGGCCAAGATTGAATCCGAATACTATCAATGCACCAATTAACGATCGTATTCCATTTACTGCAAAGCCACCAGTTAAGCAAATAACCACCGGGGTCTCTAATTAGCACCGGGTCAAAAAACATTAGCAGCAACATCGCGTGTTGAGACGCTCACCTGACAGCCGTCGTACAGCGCACTGATGTAATGTGCGCTCTCGTGTGTTAGCTCCTCGCCGCCGTTGCCTCGGAAGCGCAGCGCCAGCTCGTGGCCGCGGGTGGTGGTGTGCAGCCAGGCGGCCGAGTTGAGGCAGTGGTAGGTGAAGGTCTGCTTGGCGGTCACGCTGAGCAGCTTCAGGAAATTCAGCTGGACGATGTGGACGGGAACGCCGTCTGACCCGGAGTAGGAAAACTGGAGCACCAACGTTTCATATACATTATTTGCCACGCAAATAATAACAAAAAAAGATAAAGTAGGACACAGAACAAAAATGGCCTACCTCCTTTCCTTTCCTAAATGTACTGTACCAGGTGCCAGGCTGCTCTCCTTTCCAGGCAGCCAGCTTCACCTAATTGTCAACAGACACATCCAGTTAGCATCACTGACTGAGAAGGGATTCAGTAGAAGGTAGTCGTGTTGGCGTGTGCACTGACCGATTGAAACTTCTTATCGGGGTACAAACACGTCTCGCCCTGAGCAGTGAAGTTGCAAAACACCTTGAAGGAGTCCCGATGGCACCCCTGGTTGGGGTCAATCCAGTACTCACCTGGAGAGCAGACAGTCAGAGCAGGACACTTCACCATGAAGACTCGTTTCCACCAAGCCGCAGAGTTCAGTTCGGTTCGCCAAACTCAAATATGCCTGCTCGCTTTTCTGTATGAACGGCGCTGACAGGGAATTAAGCCGTCCCGCCAACCTGCCCGGGTCGTAAGAGACGCGGGACAGCCCCTGTGTGCATGCCTGAATGCTGCCCATGCTCACTTCTCCCACCCTGGGTTGCATCGGAAGTAACTGTCGCTGGCGTTGACGTGGTAACTAATCTCACTGTTGGATCCTCAAATGAATGCAAGAACACTTGCTCTAGGCGCTGTGTGACAAGCAAAGACGACTTCATTCCGGAGCTTCTGTTCCAGCTCTGATGCCAAAGAGGCGTTACGGTTTTGTGTCAACCAAGCGCCTGCAACTCGGACCCGAATAAGCTTAAGAAAACGGATGGGTGGATGTGTTGTCAACCTGATCCGCTTCCACAGTCATAGCCCTGTACCAAACTGTACTGCTCGGTGAAAAAAAGGTAAAAGACGCATGCAATGAACAGACGGCCAAGAAGGCTGAGGTACCATTCGGAAGTTCTGGATTGAGGAGCCAGAGCTCCTTGCAGGAGCGTGCAGGGCTGTGGTAGGTCCCCTGCGGTGTGCGCAGACCCTCCACCTCCACTTTCATGGAGGACAGCGAGGCAAACACCTCCTCCATGCCCTTTCCCTCCTTCTCCCCCTCCTCCTCATTCATCCACACGGTTGGCTGCGCCTGATCCCCCTGAATCCACTCCTCCTGTCCACCGTCCACCAGTGCATCCTCCCCCCCCTCCAGCATAGCACCGTCCAAGACATGGGTTCTCCTGCGCCGCCCTCGCTCCAACAGCGGGGCCATGCCGACCGCTGGCAAGCCCTGAGGAAAGGCAAGGAATCAGAGAGATGATGTAAATGGTGAGAAACAGTCCAGTGTTGATAGAAGGATGTTGGAACAGCACTGACTGGTGGTCCTGGAGGACCTGCAGGCCCACTGTCCCCTCTGGAACCTGTTGGACCCTAAGTTCACACACAAAATGAGTCTATCATGTCAGTCCTACAGACTTATTTGTCCAAAAACGACTTACTGGATTTCCTTTGGAACCCTTTATGCCAATCACACCCTGCAAGAAAAAGAAAAGGGTGAATGGTGTCCCACAGTTCCGCGCAGAATCAACCCCTGGATTGTCCCATGTACTCACAGATAGACCTGTTGGACCAGGGGGACCAGCAGGACCTGGGGGCCCCACAGGACCCTGCCGTGAAACACAAGAAAACAGCAAAGTGAATCACTATGAAGTAACTTCAGCCAGCAAGAGTTGTGGTGTTTGTTTTCAGCACCTCGTCCCCTTTAGAACCCAGCACTCCTTGGTTCCCTGGCAGGCCTCGGTCGCCCTTCTCTCCGATGTCCCCGGGTGGCCCGATCAAACCTATCAGGCCGCCATGACCCTGCAAGAGTAACACAAGTCGTGTTGAGTTCACATTGACTGTTTGTGTTCACGGTGAACCCACCTTGTCCCCCTTTTTGCCGTGGTCTCCCTTTAGTCCTGCTAGTCCCGGTGGACCCTGAGAGGCAAAGCGTAACAATCCATTGATTCTCTTCAGTTCTCTGAAAAAGGACCATATCTATCTATATCTTACCATTGGACCTGGTGGTCCCGTCTGACCGGGTGGTCCATTTAAGCCCTGCTCACCCTGAAAAAGAAGACAGACACATAAATGACGACTGCACCTGTACAACTATGGTTCTTCTTCCTCAGCTGACTTACAGCAGGACCCGGAATCCCTCTAAGACCCTGCGGACCAGGCTTTCCAGAGTGCCCCTGACGACCGACCGGCCCTGTTTTCCCAATGGGACCCTCCAATCCAGCAGCACCCTGGCATCAACATAAAACAGGAAGACTGTAAGTGGCTGTGAACTCAACAACTTTGGGGATCAGAGTCGTTTCTTGCGCTCACCTTTGCTCCTTTCAGGCCTTCCTTTCCTTCCTTCCCTGCTTTGCCCACGTGGCCCTGAGGAAGAAACAGAACAGTGAGAGGAATTACAACAGCAAAGAACACACTAGCATAAGCACTCCGTGTCCGGCAGGAGTTGCTAAGCCAAAACGCACCCTTCGTCCCGGAGGTCCAGGTGGTCCGGGTTCTCCCGTTGCTCCTGGTGGTCCCTGTGAAGTGCAGTCGTGAGAAACTGGTTGTAGCACCATCCCGAAAGTTTGAACAGACAGGTTTTTAACAGTTTGTAGCTGTGGCAGGATGTCGCGTGTGATTCACTCACAGATTTCCCAGGATCACCCATGTCTCCTTTAGACCCGGGAAGACCGTCCACACCCTGAAAGACAAAAGATGTATGGACATCTCATAACACAGCGGCGTCCGAACTGCAGCCAGCAGCTGCTTTTTTTATTGGCATAAGGCACATTCTAAAAATATACCATCATTTCCACACTGGAGCGCACCGGTATATAAGCCGCACCCACTAATATTTAAAGAGAAAAAAAGATTACAACTAAGCCGCATCTGTCTATAAGCCGCTGGTGTCCACGTCGTAACATGGGACGTTTAGTACACAGGAAAAGGTTTCACAAAAATATTTTTTAAACTTTTGATTAAATAAATGCTTTTTTCCAAACAGTGCATGTAACATGGCTAGTTTAACAGTAGCCTACCAGAAAAGTCATCCATTGCTGTCCTCCTCCTCCTGGGAATTAAAACCACTAAAGTCGTCTTCTTCAGCATCTCATTTGAATAGCCTCATAATTCCTTCGTCACACACTTTGTCAGTCTCTCTCTCTCTCTTTCGTTGTCGCTCTTGGTGTCACTTTTGTCTCGAGGCAAATTAGCCCTTTAGCTGTCCTCTTCATCACGAAGCAGTCCAGCCTTTCGAAACCAGTTAGTGATAGTGGACGGCTTGCAGTCCGAGCAGTAATTCTACAACTCATCAAACTTACTTAAGGTGTGTCAAATCAAAACAAGATCACTGCATACGACTTGAAAATTGGTATTAGCTTCCACTTCACTCCTCTATTTCATTACTACTTCCTGAAGCTGCATTGTAAGCATCATGGGAACATCAGTGAACCGCATCACTGCACAACCTGCAGGGTTCAAAGCATGAAAAAAAGTAGCGCTTTATACACCACAGATTATGGTAGATTACGGCAGATTATGGTAAATAAAAAAAAAAACAACAAAAATGGAAAAATTAGCAGTAATTTTACAAGAATAAAATGAAAATATTAAAGAGACAAAGGTTGTAATTTGACGAGAAAAAGTAAAAAAAAATTGCGTGAATAAGGTCATTTTAGTAGCACAAGTTGAAATACAGGAATAAAAAAACAAAGATGTTATTTCTTTAAAGTTGTAATATTATGAAAAACAAACAAATCAAAACAAAGTTGTAATTTTTTGAAAATTAGGTTGGGGAAAAGTTATAATATTATGGGATAAAAGTCATTAAGTTACGAGAAGAAAATGTACAAATATTTTTTAAGAAGAAAGGTGATATTTTTGGGGAAAAAAACAGCCAAAAAAAAGAGCAAAGAGTGAGAGAGCAAACTTCTTAGCATCCATCCATTTTCTATACCGCTTCTCCTCTTTTAGGGTCGCGGGGGCATGCTGGAGCCTATCCCATCTGACTTCGGGCGACAGGCGGGGTACACCCTGGTCGCCAGCCAATCACACATGCAGACAAACAACCATTCGCACTCACATTCATACCTATTGACAATTTAGAGTCACCAATTAACCTAACATGCATGTTTTGTGGGAGGAAACCGGAGTACCCGAAGAAAACCCACGCACGGGGAGAACATGCAAACTCCACACAGACTCCAAGGGAGAATCGAGCCCAGGTCTTTCCGATCTCCAGACTGTTACTGTGTTGGCCAACATGCTAACCACTACAGCCACCGTGCGCCGTACTTCTTAGCATATCTTTACAAAATATCAAAGTGGAAAAGTTACATCTGCTTTATGCGTTTATTGCCACACAAAAAAAGAAAAGTTTGATGCAATGTTAATAGTTCTGTGTTGTCCGACTGTCTGTGAAGCCATGAAGGTGTCAGGCTGACAGCTTCTGATAGCTGCTGATATTCTTCTAGCTGCATTTGCTGATAGTCTATTGACAGTAACCTGTTTTGCTCAATAAAGCGATTGTTGATTGGCCAACTCCTCATCATTTTTGTGTCTGTAGATGCTGCATCGGGATTGGACCAGATGTGGAAAAATGTGAATGTGTGCATCCTCGTAAGGTTGTTAGTTATTCTGAGGATGCCAGTCAATGGTTAGTAGGAAGTAAAAGAGGGGGTAGACTCACATTGGGTCCAGTTTCTCCTTGTTGTCCAATGTCCCCAGTGATGCCAATGGGGCCCTGTGGCAAGACCCAGTTACTATAAGATGGCACTGTGACTACGTTTTTAAAACATGATGGTTTCTGGCAGAGTTTACAGCATTGCCCTTGGCGCCGTCCTCCCCTGGGGTGCCCCGGGCACCTGGAGGACCAGCTGCTCCTGGAAGACCGGTGTCTCCCTTCTCCCCTTGGTCACCCATCTCTCCCTGAAGCAGCAAAAAGAAAAAGGTTGCATCAAGTAAGTCGGGAGCCGTGTTTTGACTGATTGGGTGCAAACTCACCATCTTTCCCGAAAGACCGACTGGACCGGGATCGCCTGCCTCACCGTCCTCCCCCTAGGAGATGAAATAAAGACTCTTCATGAATGAATGACAGCTGGGACTAGAGTCCTTCGTCTACGGTCCTTTGACAATCGTATGCTTCCAACTTTCTGGGAGCACTTTGGAGAAGACCCAAAAGAAAGGTCCATAAAGGCGTGCTTGGAGGAGTTTGGTGTGGAAGATGACCCCTTGTTACCTTTTCTCCAACAACACCCGGCTGGCCCACCATGCCCGGTCGACCCGTCGGCCCCTGTGTGACACAAAAGGCCTCAGAATGCAGAGCAGCGGCTTGAATAAACACTGCCACGTACTGCAGGACGTACCTGTCCCCCAATTGGCCCTTGAGCACCAGTGGGCCCTTGCTGCCCAGGTGGACCCTGTAACCAGACACCTTCAGCTGATGTGCAAAATGATAGAGGATGGATGCCAGCTCACCATCAGTCCAACATGTCCGCTCTCGCCCTTTTCCCCCGGGAGGCCGGGCATGCCCTTGAAATGAAAGACACATCAAGGATTAGGGGGCCTCATCTTACATGACTGCTTTCTTCACGTCTCACCTGTAAACCTATCGGTCCTCTCAAACCCTTGAAACCGCGGAGTCCTTCGTCTCCTTTGGGGCCGTACATGCCCTGCTGGCCCCGGGGTCCGACCACTCCATCCACACCCTCAAACGCACACACAAACACACACACACCGCCTGGTTTATTTATGGATGCAGACCGCATGTTATCCTTCTTTTACCCTCATTAAAAGGAAGTTTGGCTTCACATAGCACACTCAGCTCTTTTCTTTTTCCTGTGCAGCCACAATTAACTGTGAAGCCCACTTTGTAGTTTCTCAACAAAGACATTGTTCTTCACTGAAGACAGTGCATGATGTGCTACTTGCTGCCTGGTACACGTGAAGAAGAAGAAGAAGAAGAAGAGAAAAACAAGCAACATAAACAAGCTGACTCACAGGAAGTCCCGGCTGTCCAATGGGCCCCTGAGTGCCAGTGGGACCTGGGGGACCCTATGGGGGGAAACACACATGATCTTTTCTTCTTTACTGTAGGATACTTGTCAACATCTCATCTCAACATCACAGGTCATTATCTCTTCTCATTTCATCTCATCTCAACATCTCATCTCATTCAACATCTCATCTCATCACCTCATCTCAACATTTCATTTCAACATGCACACTCACAGATTCCCCTTTGTCTCCTTTATTGCCTTTCTGACCCGATCCTCCTTGCTCGCCCTGTGGACACACACAAGTACACGCACTTTGTTATGATGTTATAAATACAGTGTAAACACACACACATTTTGTTATTAATACAGTGTGTAGACACATACACACATACTTTGTTATTATGCTATTAACACAATGTGTACACACAAACACACACACACACACACGCACACACTTTGTTATGATGCTATTAATACAGGATGTGCACACACGCGTCCACAATCCTTCCATGCGTGTCTGCTACAAGCAATCAGACATATGACCTTATCTCCGTCGTCTCCTGCTGGTCCTGGAGGGCCTGTACCTCCAAGCATGCCTGCTGGTCCCTGTTCTCCATCCTGGCCTGAAGGTCCAATCGGACCCTTGTCCCCCTGGAACACACACAAAGACACACACACGTCACACCAATGCATGCAAGCGCATGCGCGTTGGTAACAACAAGGCTGTATTCCAACAAACAAAGAGTTTGTCTTCATTACCGGCTCGCCCTTCTCTCCCATGGGTCCTGGTCCTCCAACGGCTCCGGAGCGTCCCGGCTGTCCGATGGCACCAGCTGGCCCAGGAGGACCTCTCTCACCAGTTGGCCCCTACAAACAGGAAGTCTTGGTAATCTATTGTGTTTGCTGGTCTGTATTCATTAGGAGGGAATTATGGAACTCACAATGGCACCTGGGGCTCCAGAAGGTCCTGAACCTCCTTTCAGACCAGGAGGCCCCTGTGACACATCAAACACAACCATGATGTAGAACACAGCTCAAGTCATTTCGTAATTTAGTGATTGCTGTGTGCATTAGTGAGGTTACCATGACTCCAGGAGCTCCTCTGCTCCCCCTGAAGCCTTTCAGGCCTGGGGGACCGTTCTTACCAGATGTTCCGGGTGAACCTGGATCACCCTGAGGACCAATGAGACCTTATAAGACCACTTAGTGATGATGGTCATTGTGATGACGATCCGTGTGAGTAGATTTTAGAACCCACCTTTCCACCTTCCTTGCCAGCTGATCCAGGCAAACCATGCTCGCCGGGGACGCCTGGTGCCCCCGGGTGGCCTCGGTCCCCTGTGGGGCCGGGTTCACCTGATTTACCCTGGAACACACAAAGACGGATTCACTCAAAAGCAAACAAACAAACAAATAAACAACACCACAAAGGCGCTATGCTGCAAAGCTGACTGAGTTTTTGCATTCACCTGAGGCCCCACCACTCCTGAGGGTCCCGGGGGTCCCGTCTTCCCTTGGAATCCCTTCAGTCAAAAACAAGATGGTGAGCATCCTGCTGTGGCCACAGTCCATGGAGCACATAATTTCCTAGTTATCACTTCCGCTAAAGGGCTTTGGACGTCTGGTATCATCTGTCCCTACTTACCGCCTCTCCTCTCTGACCCGGGTGTCCTGGAAGGCCGTCTTTCCCGCCTGGACCCTGCACAGGTCAGGTTGAAAAACGGCCCAAGTGATTACGTTTCTATGAACCAAGTCACACAAAATGGGAACTCACGGTCGCGCCTTTGGGTCCAGGCTCTCCACTCCTGCCTAACGGCCCTTGTGGTCCCTTCACAGCATATTTCAATCAATCAATCAATCAATCAATACGCCAAGCAGTCAATCAATTCACGCTTACCCTGTCGCCTGGCGACCCTGGGGGTCCATCGTGTCCAGCAGCACCCTGACAAAATGTGGACAAAAAAAGAATACGTTAGTGAAGTTATAGTTGAAAAAGCACTTAAGGTGGGTCAGTTGACCTTTTCACCAGATTTCCCCGTAGGTCCCCGGGCCCCTCTGCCCCCTCGTGCACCCTGAAAGGACAGTTTGAATGTGCATTTACTGTATAATCCCAATACGACTGATTAAAATGGGCGAAGCACTCACGTTTGGACCTCTCGGGCCCGCGCTCCCTGCTTGTCCTAAAGGACCCTGGGTAAGGAAGGACACATAGGATGAAATAGCGGGAAACGTCTTCTAGACTCAAATCAAGTTTGTGTTTTGGACTCACTTTTTTTCCTTTCTCTCCAGGGGCTCCCAGTGGCCCAGGGAAGCCATCAGAACCCTGAAACAGGACCTCTCATTAACTCCCGTTAACAACAAATGCTAAATATAATGCTAAATATTTCTGCGGTGCAGCCATCAAATCTATTTTACTTTCGGTCCCAGTCGTCCAGGATATCCCGGTAGTCCAGGCACTCCCAGTTTCCCCTGAAAAACAGCAATAGTTATCCAACACTTCTTTTTCCTGTCACTTTCTTAGCCCTCCACTCTTTACCTTCTCTCCGGGAGTACCCACAGGGCCCGCTTCTCCTTGAGGCCCCATTTGTCCTTTGGGTCCCTCGGGTCCGTCTTCACCACGCCCTCCCGTGGCACCGTTGTCTCCCACGTCGCCTTTACCTCCCATTTCCCCCTTGGCGCCGGGGAAACCATCCTCTCCCTGCAGTCGGATGGAATGTTAGCAGCGATGCCATCCAGACCAATAAATGGAAAATATTAAAGCAAAAATTTTGTAATTTAACAAAAAAAAGTCGTAATTTTAGGAGAACATAGCATTTTAGTAGCATAGGGTTGAAGTATTAAAGAAAAAATACATTATTTCTAAAAAGCTGTAATATTATGAAAAACAAACAAAACAAGAAATAAAGTTGTACGTTTTGGAAAATAAGGTTGCAGACAAAATTCTAATTATAATTTATGAGAATAAAGTCATAATATTACGATAACAAAATGTACAAGAAAAAAATTGAAATAGTTCAAAAACATTTTTTAAAATGGCAAAAAAAGCTGTAATTTTAAGAGAATAAAGTCAAAATATGAAGAAAACATGGTTGCATTCTAATGAGAAAAAAGTGGCAATTTTACGAGAATAAACTTGTAACATTATGAGTGAAAATAATGTAATTTTAGTAGCATAGAATTGAAATACTAAAGAAAACCTATGGGGTGTTTTATGTCCCAATATTATGAGAAACAAACAAATCAAAATAAAGCTCCCGGAATGTTAGCAACAATGCCATCCAGCCCAGATGGCAGTGGATTGGATGTGTCACGTGCACGCGCTGAAGATAGCTCACCTTCTCACCTTTGCTGCCCTTTAGTCCCCGGACTCCATCTGCTCCCTGTCCCACAGAAAGGAACAAAGAAGACGTGACAACCTTATCAACTGTTAATGAGGCTGCAAATTTAATCCCAATAAACATTTTAAAACCAGACATGCACGCTTGAAGACGGCTAACATGTATCCCACCGGTAGAGTGACCATATTTTCATTGGCAAAAACCTTTTATTTTTTTTTAATTGCTTTATTGCAATGAATTGACATGGATTGCATGTTATCTTGTTTTTTAAAGGAAAAGTGCACTTTTTGGGGGAATTTTGCCCATCATCCATAATCCACAATCCTCTTTTCTGTGTGTTCTAAAGATATAAAAACAGCGAATAAAGGCAGGTAATTTGTAAACACAATTGTTGGAGGTTTTTTAGAAGGCTTTATAGGCGGAATAGGTGCGTCCCATTTTGTGCATTAATTTGCTGCCTCTTTTTATCTGTTTTTATTTCTTTATAACGCACAGAAAAGAGAAAGACGTGTTCGTGTCTCACAAGGATTGTGGATGACGGGAAAATTCCTAAAAAGCGCAATTTTCCTTTCACTTTTTAATTTTTGACAAACAACAATGTCAAATAACATCGGTATGGATGTGAGTGTTAATGACTGTTTTTCTATATGTGCCCCACAACTGGCTGGCGACCAATCTAAGGGGTCTCTCTGTGGTCACTAGCTATCATTAATGTTATAAGACATGACGTTAGATTACATTACTTTCACACGGCATGGAGAATGGCTACTGAGCTAGCAGACCCCAGCCGACATGCCACGGCTGAGGCAGACATGCCAAAAAAAAGGTTCTCCTCTTATTCTGTGTGGAAGTGGTAGGTTTTTGGCTTCTTTGTCCTTCTTCTCCAGTCTGTTTAAAAGACTTCCTTAAGTTTAGAATGAGTAAATTGGAGAGACTAACTAGTTAGCTCGCTACCTTGTTATGTTAGCGGCGACCGTCTGTTATGTCCTTACAGCGATCCCGTAGCCTGCGTAATGTGTTGTAAACAAAGAATAATAGAGTACAAAAGTGGCTCTAGGGGTGTTGCTTCATGTCTATGGGGATCTAATAATGTTAAAACCCATATTTAGAAACTATGCTCCAACTATGAAAATATTCCATTTATTAATATCGAATCCTACCTCGCGGCAATTCACTTATTGCCGTCGGGTCTGGAATCAATGAACCGCCATAAATGAGAGATGGCCGTATATCTGTATCGTTACTTTGAAAAACAACAACAAACAGGGCTTTTCATCACTTTCTGAAACCAAAAAAAAGACGGGATGTAAAAACAGAAAATGTCCTGGGAAACTAGGACCTCTGGTCACCTGACCTGCCGGGCGGTGCGTGGATTTTTTTTTTGCTTTTCATGCTTTCCAACACACAAAGGAGAACAAAATCAATAAATTAAAAAAAGGTTAAAAACTGAACACAAATAGTGGTCAGTGGATGACTGAAAATGTACAAAAAATTTCCAATTTTTATTTTTTGGTTTACATACAGTATCTCAAAATTCAAGTGCGTTTAAAAAAGTGCCTGCTGCCAGTGGGAAAAACATTACACATTAACAAATATTTTGGGAGCAATGAAAACCCAGCAAGGCCACTATTTTATAAATAAATTTAAAAAAAACAGCGCGTTTCCAACCTTAACTCCTCGCTGTCCGGGGTATCCAACAGGCCCCTGCACCCCCACGGGACCCTATAAGCAAACACACACATTCGGTAAATCATTCAAACTAGGGGTGCATGACAATCATCAGGCCAATATGACGGCATTATGACATACCGATAAATCCAATAACATTAATAATGGCTCCCATAACCAATGGAGATTATCCGTACTGTGCGGGTGAGCAAATCAAGCACTCCTTTTTTCTGCTGCCTGCGATGTTAACGGCCTGTCAGAACTTCCCCTGAGCTCAATCATGAACAAACATTCACTTTAAGAGGAATGATGTTGTACCAAATGCTCTGCGATGATGGGAGAAAAAACCCATCGAGCGCACAAAAAACCTTATCGGCCACCTGAAATGCCAGTGCCACGGCGTTTGAAAGGTGCAAAAGGTTTGCCAGAGACTTACGTGGCGTCACACCAGCTGCTCGGAGCATGTGCCCGAATATAGTGCACCTTGCTGGGCCACGCCAGGTGGGTCCTCCTGCTCTATACTCTGGTTCTCCTGATAGTAGTGATGTGCTCATAGTAATGTTGTGATATTTGATTAGGACAAATCAATAGGTACGGTTGCCGGTTAATTGAATAGAGGGGTTAATGGACTCTCAACAGAGATGGGGCAAAATGTAGATGTCTCACTCCTCCATCAATTTCATGTTCAAGGACAGACGACGACGCTCATCTTACCGGCAGACCTTTCTCCCCTGGACTACCTTCCCTTCCTGGATGGCCCTGTTGACATGAGGACATGCTCATATTGTTATTTCAGTGGGGAAAGGTGAAGGGATTTTCTTCCTTGCATCAATAAAGTCTCATTTCACCAAGTTGTGACTGCTTTTTGGCAACCTCCTAAAGGGGCGGGGCTAGAGGGGATACTTTGTATACCATGTGGCCTTCCTCTTCCTTGTGGTGTGACAGAGTGGACTGCTAGGGTAGAAACATGAGAAAAATAGACTCTTCCCTGTTGCAAAGATGTGTGTGCTTACTGGAGGCCCGTCGTTTCCAGCTAAGCCCTGCATCCCTTTCTTCCCTTGTGGTCCCTATGATAGGAAAGACCAGTTAACCCCTGCTACCGAATCCTCTCGTCGTCTCTCGTACCTTGTCTCCAGGCATCCCGACTAACCCCTGAGGACCAGGAAAGCCCTGAGGGAGATTGTGGAACTTTTTAGTCTTTTCAGTCTGACTTGAGGTGTGTGTGTGTGTGTGTGTGTGTGGCCCATGTTTGTACCTGAATTCCAGGGTTGCCTTGCTGCCCAGGCGCTCCGATGTCTCCCTGGGACCCCTGACACACACAAGAAAACAGAACAACAATAAATAAACACGACATGACAACATCTGGATATCGGGTTTGTCTTCCAGCTGCCTTCAAAATACTCACAATGTTTCCCTTTGAACCCTGAACCCCATCCACTCCCCGAATGCCCTGCAAAGGTAAACTAGGACATGAGAATTTAAAAGGGTGTGTGTCTGTGTGTGTTTACTGTAGTAGAAAACCCACTGCCTGTCCTGGGGGCCCGGGACGACCTCTGGGGCCATTCAAACCCCTTGGACCCTGCAACACACATCATTTTTTTTATATTCAGCGTTGATTCAAACTTGGTGAAGACACTTAAAACATAAAAACATACATAAAACATTCAAATAATTGTATGTCAATCCTAAAAATCACAAAACATAAAAGTACTTTTATTAGTTGGAATACTCGGAAAATAAATAAAAAACAGAAATGGGAAAAACCTGCTGAGACTAAAGTAAAAATATTAAGAGACATTTTTTTTACTCTTACAAGAAAAAAAGTTGCAATTTTACAATAATAAACTTGTAATATTACGAGGAAAAATAATGTAATTTTAGTAGCATAGAGTTGAAATATTAAAGAAAAAATATATTATTTTTTTTATGTTGTAATCATTTCACAAACAAACACATTTTTTGGAAAAGTAGGTTGCAGAAAAAGTTATAATATAATGGGAATAAAGTCCAACTATTATGAGAAAAAAGTCGTAATCTAAAGAGAAAAAAGGCTGCAATTTTATGAAAAATAATGTAATTTTAGTAGCACAAAGTTATAATATGAAATAAAAAATAAGTAGTTTTTTTCAAAGTCGTAATATTATGAGAAACAAACAAATCAAAATAAAGTTGTCATTTTTGGAAAATTAGGCTGGGGAAAAAAAGTTATAATATTATGGAAATAAAGTTAAAATATTATGGGATTAAAGTCATAATAGTAAGAAAAGACAAAGGTGATTTCAGCAGTATGATTATTTTTTTTACAATGATATGCATTACAGTTATTGTCATTCTGTTCACTATCATAGATAATCATTTCATTACTACAATTATGTGTGACTGTTTCAATGCAGTATTGTCATTGTGATCACTATCATGGTTCATCATTTCATGACTACTATTATGTATGACTGTTTCAATGCAGCATTGTCATTGTGGTTGCTGATATTATTTTGTCCTTTCCGTCAGGGTCTTTATAGTCGTCACAGACATTTATTTGCTGATGTAGTCCTGTATGTTTCTGCTGTTCTGTTCTTGTTGTCACAATTGTTGTTGCTGCTGTTGTCCTTGCCTTTATCTTTTTTTTTGTCCCCCTCTTATCCCCCCAACCCCTCCTGTTTTCTTTTCTCTTCTTCTCTGTCCCCTCATGCTCCGGTCAGGTCACTCCAAATTTGCTTAATAACAAGCATCTCAGTCAAATAAATTCTGTATAACAGGGGAAGTATATAATACACT
The DNA here is from genome assembly GCF_027744805.1 of Dunckerocampus dactyliophorus. Lineage (NCBI taxonomy): Eukaryota > Metazoa > Chordata > Actinopteri > Syngnathiformes > Syngnathidae > Dunckerocampus > Dunckerocampus dactyliophorus. Next base: position 29,472,633 of record NC_072824.1, read on the forward strand.
TCTCCCTGGCAGAGTAAATCTGTTGAGCACTTGAGGGCATTTAGATCTACAATTCTATCTGCTTTAAAGGTTGGACAGGACAGGGGCAAAAAAAAAAGAAAAAAAAAAGAAAAGACGATTTACAACAGGAAAGCTGGAATACTTGGAAAATTGAACAAAAAAAACAGAAATGGGAAAAAACTGCTGAAAGACAATAAAGTCAAAATATTAAGAGGAAAAAAAAAATCATACTGTAATGAGAAAAAAAGTCGCAATTTTACGAGAATAAACTTGTAATATTATGAGAACAAATAAATATATTTTTTTTCTTTCAGTGGCGGAAAGAGGGTTCCATAGTAGTTCAACTGAAAATAAAATTCAGGTTCACCTTTTTGGTACAGTTTGCATTTTTGTCATGGATCCCAAAGGCCGCAGAGTAGAAAATCCATCCATCATCCGGATACTTTGTGACACATGACTAAAGCTATTTGCCAAGCAAAAAAGCTGTCTGCTGGCTTTAGTATATGTGCTCGGCTTTATGTGGTGTTCACTTGCCAGCGGAGCGACACCCCCTCTTCAAGCCATCTTGGCTGTTTAGGATTTTCACTAGGATTAACACAGATACAAACATACCACACTAGCAGAACACTCACAGCATCGCCTGGTTGTCCTCTCGGTCCGGGTGGCCCCTCAGAACCCTGCAAACAACAACAAGGTAAAAAAAAAAAAAAAGAGGGCAAAAAAAATCCCCACATTTTCCCACCAAAAAATGCCACAATTTCTACCTTTTCTCCAAGCTCTCCTGCAGAACCCACCGGGCCCGGTTTCCCCCTCTCGCCCTGCAAAGATGGCATTCAGTTGAATGTTGTTCTCAGCGTACCCTTTCTCCACGGGCAAGTCCACCAGCTTACTTTATGTCCTTGGTTTCCGGGGAGACCAGGCAAGCCGTCGAATCCCCTGTCCCCCTGAGACAAAAGACGGTTTTAGCCAGAACCTGACGGGTGGTGACCACCATGCAAGTCTTGCTCACCTTAGCGCCCGTCTCTCCGATAGCGCCACGCCCGCCGTCTGCCCCCGCTCGACCCTAACACACACACACACACACAAACATTAGCTGCAGTCTTGGATTGGGCCGAAATCATCGTCAGGTCAAGGTCACACCCTTTTCCCGAGACGTCCGTTCTGTCCTGGAGTACCCGTCACTCCAGGCAAACCCTGTGGAGGGGACACAATATTTACATTATTTTATTCTATTTATTATATATTTTACACTATTATATTTATTTTTGTAATAAATGCATATATATATATATATATTAATAACACTTTTTCAATATATTTATTATAGTCGTATCATTTGAAATTATTTACAAATAAAGTGTGTTGCTGTGACAACCGGCTTACTTACAGGTGGTCCCATTTCCCCGCTATTCCCCTTCAGGCCCGGTGGACCCGGTCTGCCCTGGGAGAGATTACGGGTACTTTTAGCCGCATGTTGAGTAGAATGTTCGCGTCTTATTGCAGCAACTCACCAGTGGACCAGGTCGTCCTCTGAGGCCCAGCGGACCAGGAGGACCCTTCATAGACAACTTGACGAGAGGTAAGAAAGAACGGATGATAATTCACTATGTAACGTAAATTAGCGTGCAGAATTTTGTTTTGCATAAGGTATTTTCGCACCTTGGTCTGCTGCAGGATGGCCTGAGCCTGAGCCTCCTGCGCCGAAACGATACCACCCAATTTTTGATCCCCGCCTGACCGAAACTGCACGAATGAACACACACAAAAGACTCAAGACTCCGCCGTAGTGGCCAGAACTGGAAACTGCACCATTCTTTAAATGATGTATTCAAGAAATCGAAGAAGTTGGAAAACACTTTCTTCCTGTTTGCAAAGCTGGGGTAAATCAGTCAGCAAGCAGACGAGCTTCCACCATATGAAATCTAAAATGTACAGTTTTTTACGCAAACACTCATGATTTACTTCCGGAACTTTTGTATGGTCTGGGAAGACAATGACAACACATTTTCAAGTCATTTCCTGTTACCGGTAAGACCATGATGTTCCCCGGTGGTCCTGGTATGCCGTCAGCGCCGTTCAGGCCGGGCAGCCCTGGGGGGCCCTAAGAGGCCCACACAGACAAGAACATTTAGGGTGCAAGAGCGGCACGTTGACAACAAAGAGAGGACAATCCTGACCAGTTCCCCGAGGTCTCCTCGAGGTCCCACTGGCCCCGTCATTCCGGAAGGGCCCGCTGGTCCCTGCACATACAAAGTTATTCACCGTAATGTTATTCATCACCACTGATGGAACGGGTTTGATGTTCTACAAAGAAACCAACCTGAGGTCCCGGAGGCCCGTGTGGACCCACTATTTGTGTTCCCTAAAATAAAAAAACACACAAATAAACCTTCAAGTGACACATTAAGGCTTTTTTTTAAATTGAAGAATAAAAGTACAGTGGATTCCCACACAATTGCCATGCAGCATTTTGCAGATTTTTAGTCCAAAAATATATTTTTTATTTCTATTCTTTGAAAATAGGCCGCTTTTCCCGCAGATGTACCACTGTTAAAAACCCTAGTGGTGAAATGCCGGACAGACCTGGGAAACCCAAACGTGTAGTGAGGGTGTGCTGGGAATGTCTGGGAGAGTTTCCCATTCACTGAGTCTTCAACTCTCACCTCCAGCAGAGCTTCACCTGCATCCCGAGGGAGGACGAGGATCTCGAGTCAGAATGGGCCATATTCCGTGCCTCCATTGCAGAATCAGCTGATCGGAACTGTGGCTGCAAGGTGGTCGGTACCAGTCGTGGTGGCAAACCCAATGGTGGACACCAGAGGTTAGGACTGCTGTCAAGCTGAAGAAGTCCTATTGAGAATGGATGGCTTGTGGGGCTCCTGAAGTAGCTGACAGGTACCGGCAAGCCAAGCGGCACGCGGCTTCGGTGGTGGCAAAAACTCGGATGTGGGAGGAGTTCGGTGAGGCCATGGAGCACGGTTTTCGGTTGTCCTCGGAGAGGTTCTGGCAAACCATCCTACGCCTCAGAAAGTGGAAGCAGTCCCCGGTCCACACTGTTTACAGTGGGGATGGGGGCCTCCTGACCGCGACTGAGGACATAGTCGGGCTGTGGAAGGAATACTTTGAGGCCCTTTTCAATCCCACTGACATAACTTCCGTAGAGGAAGCAGAGTCTGAGGACACAAAAGTGGACAGGTCCATCACTGTGGATGAGGTATCTGAGGTCAAAAAACTCCTCAGTGGCAAAGCTCCGGGGGTGGATGACTTTCGCCCTGAGTTCCTCAAGGCTCTGGATGTTGAGGGACTGTCTTGGCTGACATGTCACTTCAACATTGCATGGAAGTCGTGAACAGTTCCCCTGGATTGGTAGACCGGGGTGGTGGTCCTCCTTTTTAAGAAGGACCAGCTCTACAACCTTGCAAGGGTACTGGAGGTACATTGGAGTTAGCCCAACTGGGCTACATGTGCTTTGCAGACTTGGAAAAGGCATTGGAACGTGTCCCTCGTGTTGTCCTGTGGGGGGTGCTCCGGGAGTACAGGATTGGTGGCACAATACAACGTGCCATTCGGTTCTTGTACAACCGGAGCAGGAGCCTGGTTTGCATTGCCAGCAGTAAGTCCAGCCTGTTCCCAGTCACGCTGGCCTCCGCCAAGGCTTCCCTTTGTCACCAATTTTGTTCATAGTTTTCATGGACAGAATTTCTAGGTGCAGCCAAGGCGTCGAGGGGGTCCAGTTTGGGGGCCTTAAAATCTACAGAGTTTACTGGGGCAGTTTACAGCTGAGGCCATGGTTCTCAGTCGGAAAAGGGTGGTTTGCACCCTCCGGGTTGGGAGTGAGGTGTTGCCCCAAGTGGAAAAGTTCAAGTATCTCGGGGTCTTGTTCACGAGTGAGGGAAGGTCGACGCATGAGGTCGACAGGCGGATTGGCGCAGCGTCTGCAGTAATGCAGTCGCTGTACCAGACTGTGGTCGTGAGGAGAGAGCTGAGCTGGAAGGCAAAGCTCTCAATTTACCGGTCAATCTATGTTCCCACCCTAACCTATGGTCATGAGCTTTGGGTCATGACCGAAAGAACGAGATCATGGATACAAGCGGCTGAAATGAGTTTCCTCCGTAGGGTGGCTGGACTCACCCTAAGAGATAGGGTGAGGAGCTGTGTCATCCGAGAGGGGCTCAGAGTAACTACTCCTCATACATAGAAGAGATTTGTGTTGACAATTTAATGGCATGGTCGCTATATTTAGCAAATTTTTAGGGGTGTGCATTAAAAGCAAAAGACAGGAAGTGTTTCTTGCTTCATGCATTTATCCTGTAATTAAATACAAGCGGTCAATAAAGTATCCACCGCATGAGCGAGCGGCAGTAGAGCTCCACCTCTGTACCACTGTGCAATACAGGTCTGAACGCTGCATAAACCCCTCCACAATGCAACCACACACCTGACGAGCGACAGAGGGCAGAGCGACAAGAAGGCTGAGCTTGGACACAATCCCAAGGGCCATCTGTGGAATGTGGCTCATTGCAGAAATAAAATAAACCAAAAAAACAGCAAAAGTGGAAAAATCTAGCAAAAAGGCACCATCTAAGTCGAAAAACCTTAAAAAACGTTGACACTAATAACACATAAAAACACAAACAAATGTGTAATTTTATTATTCTAAATATGAAAATATGAAAGGACAGCTGGACAGCCCTGATATAAATAGACAGCAGATAAGAGAAAAGCGGTGCGCTGGCATTGTTCAACTACAACCTGTAACTATTAATGTTGCACTTCAGCCAATAAAAAACTTACATATACTACCTGACACATATGTACAATGTAAGAGGTCATGTAGTGGGTAACGGCACTGGCACTTGGCACAGGGGACTGTGGTTAAAATCCCAGTCAGGGTAAATAGCAACGTATGACAAATTATTATTAGCATCATTTTTTAAAAACAATATTGGCCCTCACGGTGTCTGCCAAGAAAAAAATCTGATGGGTCAAGTCCCCACTGACTGCTCATTATTTGAACTTTTAGCATTGTTACTTTTTCTTTTAATTTGTGGAAAAAAGTTGAACAGTTAAATGCATCACGCTTAGGTCATGCACATGCAACACACTGTGACAACGATTCCATCTGTTGGTGGATCATCTTACATTACTTTAACGGTAATTATCGGGCCGATAGGACAGAATTATGACATCATACCAATAAATCTGGATAAAAAAGATCCAATAATCGATAAAAAAACGCCTGTCGTGACTTCCCCTGAGCTCACTTGTAAACAAAGATTCACTTTAAGAGAAAGGACGAGCACACAAAAAACCTTATCAGCCACACGAAACGCCAGCGCCGTGGTGTTTGAAAAGTGCAAAAGGTTTGCCAGAGACCTCTGTGGCCACAGCAGGTGGCTCCCGCCCCTCTATACTCTGGTTCTCCTGATAGTAGTGATGTGATAGTGATGTCATGTAATGTCAACAAGTACAGTTGGTCAAATCCTAATTTGTTCCAGTCCCTCTTTCCTTCAGCTGTGCACAAACTACAGTTAAATCTAAATTTAAAAAGTAGTGTGTGTGTGTGTGTGTGTGTCATTCTTACCACTCCCAAATAAGCCGGCTCTCCTTTTTCACCTTTCTCTGGTACATACTGATAGAAAGACAAGTAAAGGCTTCATGTGGATATTTTGTACAGAAAGCTCTGCTTTAGTATCGTCTCTACAGAGGATCCCACGTGGGCCGCAACATTAGGTACAGCTACACACTCTAATGAGCTCCAATGCAAGAGTTGCATTCAAAAAGTGCTTCTTAATTTTTATGTAAAACCAACATTATTGCAGATTTTTTTTTGTCATTTTGTGTTTCCGAAGACATTATGATGATATGTACTATTCTACACTGGTCACTAGATATCGGTAATGTTACATTGATGAGACAATAGCCACCACAGGAAGTACTGCACACAACAAAAAGTAAAAAAAAAGAACAACAACAAACTCTCCCAATGCTAACGTGTATATTATGTCTTTTCTCTTATTATGTTTACGATATTGGGTAACAGGCGTGTAAAGGTGACTAGAGGGGTGTTATTTCATGACTAGAGGGCTCTAATAATTTTAAAACCCATATTTAGAAGGTCGGAACCAACAATTAAAAAAACTATATACGGTTATACGGTAAAATACAATTATACAGCATTCAGAAGACGCATGCAAAGACGTTGTGATGATATGTACTATTGTATAATCGTCACTAGGTGTCAGTAATGTTACATTGTTGAGACAATAACCACTGCAGGAAGTACTGTACAGAATGGGAAGCAAAAAGAAAGCACAAGTAACTATCCCAATGTCTTAATTTTGTTTTATTATGTCCACTATATTGGGTAATAGGAGTGTAAAGTTGACTATAGGGGTGTTATTTCATCTACAAAGGGCTCTAATAATGTTAAAAAGCGTATTTAGAAGGTGATAAACAGGTTTTCTATGTCTTATGCGTCTTATTTTCTCTTATTATGACTACTATACTGGGTAATAGGAGCGTAAAGGTGACTATAAGGGTGTTATTTCATGCCTAGAGGGCTCTAATCATGTGAAAAAGCATTTTTAGAAGGTGGTAAACAGGTTTTCTATGTCTTATGCGTCTTATTTTCTTTTATTATGGCTACTATATTGGGTAATAGGAGCGTAAAGGTGACTATAGGGGTGTTATTTCATATCTAGAGGACTCTAATCATGTCAAAAAGTGTATTTTGAAGGTGGTAAACAGGTTTTCTATGAATCCACAGCCTATTAGCCAAAAAATATGCATATTTCAGCTAATGTAATATATTGTGAAGGTGGTAAGCAGATTGTCTATGCTCTAACTACCAAAATATTTAATTTATAAATAAGGAAACTTACTTCGCGGGGATTCACGTATCATGGTCAAGTCTGGAACCAATTAACCACAATAAACAAGGTATTACTGTCATTTTTTGTGAGGAAAATGGTTTGGAAATTAGAACACTTTGGAAGTCAACCAGTGTCACATGAGTCACATTGGTGACAGAATTGTTGCACTCTTCCATTGGATCTTATTAGACTGAGTACCTAATAAAGTGGCCACTGATGGCTGATACCTGCGTGTTCACACCGTATCCTCCTTCCCTCTCTGCCGGCCTGTAGCGCTCGTCCACTTCTTCTTCCTCGTACTCGTACTCGTTCACCTGGTAGTAATCCGTCGAGTTGTCGTAGTCCTCGTACTCGAAAATCTGCTCCGACGCACGGCAACAGTGAGAGGCAAGGGGCAAACTAAAGGAGGCAATGTTGTCACACGACGCCTCACCTCGTAATCAGTGACATTGGGGCCGGCGGTCACCGTGGAGACGGGCACATCCTCGTAGAGGTCGCTGAAGTCGTACTCCACCAGCTCCTCCACCGCGTGTTTCTTTGGCGCTCGCTCCTCCTGGGAAAAACACAACGGGTGAGCTTGAAGCAAGAGTTCACAATGTAAGGTCATTTGTGTCATTATTTTACTTAGGTCCAATCTGCGCTACCGTCCAGTAATCCCCTGTTTATGGTGGTTAACTGGTTGCAGACCCGACTGTAATAATGAAATTCCACCAAGTAGGATTCCATATATTTTGGTAGTCATAGAAAACCTGTTTGCCACCTCCTAAATGCACTTTTTAACCTTATTAGAGCCCTCTAGACATGAAATAACACCCCTATAGTTTCCTTTACACTCCTATTACCCAATATAGTAGACATAATGAGAGAAAATAAGACATATTAGACATAAATAAGACGTAATATAGACTCGCACGTTAGGAGAGTTTCTTGTTCTTTTTTATACTTCCTGTTCTGTACAGTACTTCCTGTGGTGGCTATTGTCTAATCAATGTAACTACTGACACCGAGTGACCAGTGTAGAATACTGCATATCATCACAACCTCTTTGAATGTGTCTTTTGAATGCTCTTATATTTCTATTTTACTTTATTTAGCCATTTTTATACTTGAAAATGCTGAATTCAGCCCCTACACCCCTACAGTCACCTTTACACTTGTATTACACAACACAGTACACATAATAACAGAAAATAAGACATAACTAAGACTTGCGCTTATGTGTGTTGCTGTAAATGTGTTTCGGTGCTTGGGGAGCTGAGGGGGGGATGGCTAGGAATGGACATCGGGGGTTCAGAGTTGAGTTTTAGCTTGGTGTGGCTTACAGACACAACAGTAGCCCGTGTTAGGAATTACTGTGCCTGTTGTGAGATCCTTCACTGTTCCGTCAATCAAGTCTGGTGATTGTGTGTCTCACCCAACATTACTGACACCTAGTGACCAGTGTACAATACTACATATCATCACAACCTCTTTGAATGCGTCTTCTGAATGCCTTATTTGACTTCATCGAGCCATTTTTATGCTTGAAAATGCTTCATTCAGGCATATGCATATTTTTGCCAAATAACAGGGCACATTTAACTACAAAACAGCATGATTTGTTCATTAACATACTTTTGAAAAACCACGATAGAGTCAAGCTTCAAAATGTGAAGTGGTGAGGGCTTACTGTACATTTCCATCCTTCCTTTCATTTGGCCTCCTTGCTTTTATCCTTCCCATAACTCCCAGCGGCGCCCCCACCGGCGTGAACACAACAATAAACTGAGGAGGCATCCTGGAGCGCTTTTGAGCTGAGAGCCAGCTCGTCAATCACACAGCAGCCAGTGGAAGAGTATGTGTAATCCTTGGAAGTGCAACTTTGAAAAAAATAGGTTCGGGTGTTTTTACAGTAAGAGCAAAAGATACACAGACATGGTGAAAGATTAAAAAGAATACTCTTAGAAAAATAATACGCTAAGATATGTATTTTTTTATATTGATATACATTTACTTGGAATGTTCAACTTTTCATTCTTTTTCTTTGTATGGAAGTGAGTGGTATATCAATATTTGATATTTCACTGTATTTCCTTATGCAGTTTTAAAACGCTGTAAGTCCCATCTTCTTCCTACAGTGGATAAATGTTCACGTTGCCGCAGGAAGGAGTATTGTCACTGATAGAAAACAGTAGTAAAAATGACTTTTCTAATATTTTTCTTTGCTGACTGGCTTGGAGAAACCATGTACAGTTGTCCCTCGCTACAGTATATCACGTTTTTTCAAAAAACAATGAATGAATAAATGATGGCTGTTGTGTGGTCGCCTATGGCCTATTACTAGTCAAGTTATGTGTGTTATGGTGGTCACGAGGCGTCAGTAATGTTATGAGACATGACGTTAGATGACATTATCTTCCACACTGCATGGAGACTGGCTGCTGAACCAGCAGAACCCAGCCCCACATGCCACGGCTGAGATTGGGTGAAAAAAGGTTCTCCTCTAATTCTGTGTGGAAGTGGTAGGTTTCTGGCTTCTTTGCCCTTCTTCCTCACTCCATTCGAAACACTTTCTTAAGTTTAGAATAAATACATCGGCGAGCCTGACTAGTTAGCTCACTAGCTCGCTATGCTAGCGGCGGTCGTCTGTTTATGCCCCTGCAGTGATCCCGTAGCCTGTACAATGTTATGTAAATAAAGAATAATGGAGGGAGAAAGTAGAGGGAGTAAAGGGTGTAGAGGTCGTAGCAGGAGTAGAGGGCGTGGCGGGACTATAGAGAGCAGAGGAAGTAGTGGGAGTAGAGGGCGTAGAAGGAGTAGAAAGTGTAGAGGGAGTACAGAGAGTAGAGTGAATAGAGGGCGTAGAACGAGTAGAGGGTATAGAGAGAGTAGAGGGTGCAGAGGGAGTAGCGCAACTAGAGGGCATAGAGAGCGGAGAGGGCGTGGAAGGAGTAGAGAGTAGAGGGAGGTTGGTCAGGTTGGTCGTCTCCCAACCTGAGGTTGCAGGTTCAATCTTCCGTCCTCCCACAATCATGTCGAAGTATCCATGGGCAAGTTACTGAACACCCAGGTGCTCCTGACGATGCTGCGTCATCAGTAGGTAAATGTGCTAACAGTGTCAAAGTGCTTTGAGCGCCTTGGAGGTGGGAAAGCGCTATACAAGTGAAAGACCATTTACCATTTAGAGAGAGTAGAGGGAGTAGAGGATGGAGAGGGAGTAGAAGGCATAGAGGGCGTAGAGGGACTAGAGAGTGTAACACACACACGCATGTGCACTAGTTATGTTGGTTGTCAGCTAACAATAGCGATTTAGCAAAGTTTAGCTACTAGCGTTAGCTATCATGTGAATATATTGCTTATAATAACGACAACATGACTACTAATTGTTGATCGCCTCTCTGAGATGTGTGTGTGTGTACATCTATGTGTCCAAACAATTATTTTATTCTAGTCCAATACAAATATTTATGCAATTTAATTCATAATTGTAAAAAAATAGAACCACTTTTTGTAACATTTTTTTGTGTAGTCTGTTTTTTTAAAGCACACCGGTAAAACCCTGGCTAACCGTAACCCTTGCTGGCGGTGGTGTTCTCATATTTTAGTTAAACATTTTTGGGGTGAGTTGCATACAGTACCTTTAGGAAAGTGCTTTTTAATTTGCTAATAGCAACTTAGCAAACACTCGCGCACTGCACAAAAGAAGAGAGGGTCATCAACTCCAACCACTAGCTCACTCACAAGCAAAAGGCATGCTGGGAAGCCCCAACCCTCTACAACATGCTGGTTCGCCATGAAAATGCTACCTAACAAAAACAAAGGGAGCCATTGAAGCTAGTACCGCTACTGTCAACGAGTATTTCTCTAATAAAGGTTATGGTGTACATACAGTATCTTCCCGTGTTTCATTGTGGACGCCATGGGTTAGTATGAGTGAACATCTGTGTAAAAATAGTCAATCTTTTTGTCAAAGCTGCCACTGAAATATTTTCGGGCGGGCTGTGTTCTTTCCTTCTTTTTTTTTTTTTTTTAAAGTGACTCTTTGGATTTATGACATCCAACACCTGTGAGACGCCTCACGCCATCACGCTGTGTGAGATGATTAGCTCCTTTGGCCTCAGACCTGACACCGCGTTCAACTCACCTCCGCGTCGGCGTCCATCAGTATGCTGTCGTAAGGCAACGCAGCGTTGCAGTCAGGGATGAAGTCCTGGCAGTAGGTCTCGGCCGCATCGGGGTCATCCGCCAACAGCAGCTGCTGGATGTCGCCCTGTGTCGCAGCAACACACGCACAACCGCCAGACATCAGTAGTTGGAAGTTCAAAAACAAGTCGTGTGTGCAAGTCCTTGCTCGCTCTCACTCTCGCTCCAGTATTTTCAACTCGGGACATGAATCCAAGGCAACACAATCTGCAAGCTGTCCACTTCAACACGCAACACAAAGAAGGTCAACCGGATACCAAACTGTTCTTATCAATAACACAGGTCTAAACCCAAAATGCTTCTATATGAAAGTAGTCAATCATGGCTAATTTTGGATCACTGGGTATAAAAATGATGTTTAAAATGTAAAATGATGTTTTAAAGATACACCCACATGCCCACTATAGACAATAAAGACTGTATGCACATAAAGTATATAGAGAAATGTCACGTTGTGTGTTACTACCTATATGTTACTATGTGATAAAGAACATCGCATGTCTTTAAAACTTTAGCTAATTAGATTTTTTGATGGTCATGTTCTTGTTCAACAGCCCAGTGTAATGCAACAAATGAATACATAAAACCATTCAGGCTGAGAAGAGGCGCAGTCCATAGTCTCTATCACAGGAGGGCGCTGTATGGAGCGGTATCTGTCGCCATAAATCAAACACGCAGCAACAAGCAGACTTCCTATTTCCACCGTTGAAAGATAAAAATGTTAATTTAATTAATTACTAAAATTAAGTTAAATTGGATATTTTATCTCATGATTTTGACTTTTTATCTCATAATTTTCGCTTTTTTAATCTCATAATAAAGACTACAAAAACACCACAAAGACAGAAGCACCCACAAAGTGAACAAATCTCATGATTTTGACTTTTTATCTCATAATTATGTCTTATCCCAATTTTGACTTTTTATCTCCTAAGTAGGACTTTCTTGCCTCCTGAGTTTTTATCTCATAATTTCGATTTTTTAGTTCATAATTGACTTTTTATCTCATAATTATGAGTGTCTTATCTCATGACTATGACTTTTTATCACATAATAATGACTTTATCTCATAATTTTGACATTTATCTCATAATTTCAACTTTTTACATCATAATTATGTCTTATCTCAATTTAGATTTATCTCATAATGACTTTCTTATCTCATGACTTTTAATCTCATAATTTTGAGTTCTCATATTTATGACTTTTTTTTTTAAATCATCTTTCATCTGTCTACCTATCATAAATTCTACTTTTTTTCTCATAATTATGACTTTTTGTCTCAGAATTTGGACTTTTTAATCTAATAATTATGGCTTTTTATTTTTATTTTTATTCTCATAATTATGACTTTTTAGCCCATATTTTTAACATTTATTCTCATAATTATGAGTTTTTATCCCATAATTCTGACTTTATCTCACGACTATTTAGCTCATAATTCTGACTTTTCTTATCTCATTACTTTTTAGCTCAGAATTTTGACTTTTTACATCAGAATTCTGACTTTTCTATCTCATAATTTTGATTTTTAATCTCATAATTATGCTTTTTTATCTCATAATTTCGACATTTCATCTCATAATTAGTCTTATCTCTTATTATTTTTCCTTCCAGTAGTGGAAACGGGCTTCCTTAGACGTCACTTTGGTTTTCTTTTTCCTTTGTTTTTTTAATCCACTGTGTCGTCCGGCAAAGTTAGTGAATGTAATACTTTTGTTTGCATTTCAATGACCATCAACAGATTTGCAATGCTTGCTCTAAAAGTAAATCTTAAGTAAATAACAGAGGTTATGTAACTGTAAGTCACTTGTGTTGTACTGCCAGCCTCCCGCCAGTAGTGGGTGCAGAACCCCCCGACCTTCACACACAAAACAAAGAACAAAAATGGAAAAGTTCTATGCAAAAGTCTTGTGTCGTTAGAGTCATACGTATTGACCATATATAACTTATATAACATATAACAATATGTGTTGTATTTTAGTGAGAAGAAGACTCCAAGGTGGAGCATGACTTGATGAGACTCCTGTAGACTACGGCTGCGCATACGCGGAATGTAACCAACCTCAAAGACGGCCTCGTCCAGCAGACGCGTTCCAAACACGGTGACGCCGTCGGTGCTGACGTGGGGGTCGTGACCTCTGAGCAGCTCCAGGGTCTCCAGCTTGACGCAATCCAGGTAGAGAGTGACCCGTTGACCCTTGACACTGTAGGCCACTCGGTGCCACCTGGTGGGAAGCAAAGCTGACTTCCATGCTCAGGAGTCTTGCTCCTGTTGAAAAAGCCTGATTGTTACCTACTTGCCGTCAGCCAGGTTGATCCTTCTAAAAGTGGGGTACAGTTCCGGGGTGGGCTGACCCTCGTGGTCCTCGTACAGAAACACGGGAGAGCGTCCGATCTCCAAACCCAGCTGCTGCGTACCCTGGAGATGATGGGAGTGTTTTCCTTTACTTGCTCTGAAAAGTTGCATTGAAGTTGATCAAATGTTTTACAAACCAAGCGCCGCACACGTTGCTGACTCACCGTCTGTGCATTTTTTAATTGAGTGCGACTGCCAAATAACCCGCCATGGGGCCAAAGACATTTGCGAGCGCCAGTTTTATGACTTTCTTATCTCATGAACTTTTATCTCATAATTTAAACTTTTTAGCTCATAATTTTGACTTTTTAATGTCATAATTATGTCGTATCTCAATTTCGACTTTTTATCTCATAATTATGACTTTCTTACATCATTAATTTTTATCTCATAATTTTGACTGTTTAACTTATAATTTTGACTTTTTATCTCTTAATTATGTCTTATCTCAATTGAGATTTATTATCTCATATCTTATTTCACAATGATTACTTTTTATCACATGATTATGACTAATTATTATTAATGAATATGACATAATTTTGAGTTTTATCTCATATTTTTTTCTTCTAATTATGACTTTATATCTCATCATTTTGACATTTTATCTTATAATTATGTCTTATCTCAATAGAGACTTTTTATCTCATAATTTTTACTTTTTATCTCATAATTTTGAGTTTTATCTCATAATTTTGACTTTTTATCTCATAATTATGACTTTCTTACCTTATGAATTTTTATCTCATAATTTCAACTTTTTAGCTTATCATTTTGAGTTTTTATCTCATAATTATGTCTTATCTCAATTGAGATTTGTTGTCTTATAATTATGACTTTATCTCATAATTTTGACTTTTATCTCAATTTCCACGTGTTTTCGGTACTGTGTCGATCTTGAGAAGCAGAAAGTTATCGGTTTCAGTTTGAAAAAAAAATATATTGTGCATCTCTACAATACAGAGTATGTTACAAAGTATAAAACTGGTAAACGTTTTTTGTATAACTGAGATTCTCAGGGCAGTGAATGGATGGTCCAGCAGGCGTCATCAGGTCATGCTCAACGACTATCTAGGACAAACACTAGTCTGACTAGATAGGACAGCTCTGGCCTGAGAATTTGGTGCAAAATCCAAAGTATTTCTCCTCTAAAGGAGGAGGCATGTCCAGACTCCAAAGTGTGCGTGTACATGTCTTGTGGTACACACCTGTGGGTCGTAAAGTGAGAGGAGAAAGACCTGCGAGTCCTTCAAGGCTCGAACTGTTGTCATCAGTGAGAAGTCCACAGGGAACGGAGAATCTGGGAATAACGCACATGACGTCAGGAACAACAAAAAAAGAGGAAAGCCACAAAGTAAACAAAGGACACTGATGAAGGACACTGCCAAAAAAGTGTAGTGCCGTCGTGGGGAAGCGGGCTGTCCTGTACCAGGGAACAGCTGCTTGGTGGGGGCGCTCAGTTGGATCTTCTTGTTGATCTTAAAGGACAGGTCCGTCTCTTCTCCGCCCTTCCTGCTTGTGCACAGCCCCGCCTCCAATGACACGCCCTCCATGTCCTCCGACAGCTCCAAAACCTTCAGGACATCGATGGGGTGGCCTGCAAAAGATCACACAAACAAGAATCTCAACATTTGTTCGGCAAAAAAAATGGAGCCTCATGAAATGCTCAGAATGTTCAACATTTATGGAAAAGAAATGAAAATTGAGGATTATAAATGGTCTTTCATGTTGGCAACACATCTTTGATCATGCATGGGAGATTGCAAACTAGTCTCCATGTGTTTTGTGGACATGAAGAAGGCATTCCACCATGTTTACAGTTGGAGGTAGATGTTTGGGACTTGGTCATTTTAAAAGTAGCTCGCAGGCCGAAAAAGTGTGAGCACCCCTGGTCTAAATCACCTTTACAGAAAAAACCTACATTAGGTTCACTGAAGACTCTAAATTGTCTTCAATGTTTATTAAGTTTGTTGACCACTCCAAATCTTCTTTGATGTTTGTCCAAAACACGTACATTAGCTTTGCTGAATGCACTAAATGTTGTTTGCTCATGAAAGTAGGCTTAGTTGACCGCTCTAAACTGTCCTTTATGTTTACAAACAAATGTAGACGGGTTCATTGAATTCTCACTAAAATGTTGTTTGATGCTTAGGTAAACATGTTAGGTTCTTTGAATGCTCTCTTATGCTAAGTCCACACTAGGCATGGGCCGGTTAGCGGTTTCAAGGTATACCACGGTATGAAAAAGGCATGGTTTCAAAACCACTAATATTGTGAGTCATACCATTTGCATGGTATGAGAGAAAGTGTAGGTCCAGCGGGGTGTCTGAGTTGGCTAGAATTAAACACTACGACTACCTACTATAGAGTTAAACAATGGAAGCACTGTTGCTTGAATTTTGCTTGGTAACCTGATCTGCCTGCCTTATCTGTCTGCCTGCCAGCTTGCACACTCTCATACCCTAGATCAGGGGTGTCAAACTCGTGCCATGGAGGTCCGAGACACTGCAGGTTTTCTTTCCAGCCAGTCACTAAAGCAGGTGATTTTAATGATCAACACCTTCAGTTTGAGGGAAGGAGCTCATCAATTAAATCACCTGCTGAAGAAACTGGTTGGAGAGAAAACCTGCAGCGTCTCGGCCGTCCAAGGCACGAGTTTGACACATGCCCTAGATTGACATGAGCTAGAACCAGTTAGATACAGACACATAGCCACACACCACTGATCCACATAGGGGAAGGGGTGGGACAACATAACAGAGCAGGCACGTCCTGGTTCGAGGCTTCTTCCTTGTCCCATGGGATGGGCTGAAGTCCAGCGCCGACCTTTGCGACATCTTTCAAAGAAATACTTCACTAAAGATTGGAAATAAAGGAAAGAGTGTCTGGCTTATCTCTTCTCAGGATAAATGAGCTCATACGTTTCAGCAACCACTACATGGAAATACTTTCTCATGTCCTGTGTGTACTCATGTACGGGATGCAAACAGCATGGTTTATTTACAAATAGATTTTTAAAAAATCGTGATAGAGTGAAGCCTCGAAATTCAAAGCCTGAAGTGGCGAGGGATTATGTTTGTTTTGCTGCACGCTCTCAAAAATCTAGGTTTATTAAGAGCCTTTGACAAACCAATTTAATTCATTTCGAGAGTAATTATGAGTTCAGTTGAATGACATATTTAGGAAAACACGTGCGGTTATCAGTCCATCAAACCTGTGGCTGACTCTCACTCTTCTGTCTTTGCTTGCCTTGTGTTGTGATCTTGGCAACAGTTGGCATGGCTGCCGACTGCACCACAAAGACCATTTAACTCGGGATCGGCCCTGCGGCACACGGTTTGTTTGGCAAATCTTCCAACGGGAATAAGCGACGTGCACACACAAACGCTGTGTGTTGAGCCAGACGTGCCCAGCAGGAGAAGACGAGATGTCGAGGAGAAAAGCGGTGAAAGATGAAAAGTTAGTGGAGGAGGAGGTTTAAAGGAGAAGAACTAATAAGTGGAAGACGTGTCTCGACTGGCGTGCATCATCTTCGCGTGTATTTGTGAGCGTTACGTAAAGCCTACACGCACGTTGATGTCTAAGTCTGGCTGCCAGATGTATTGTGTGTGTGTGTGTGTGTGTGTGTGTGTGTGTGTGTGTGTGTGTGTGTGTGTGTGTGTGTCCATGTGCTTGTAATTCTTACCTTCGTGTGGCTGCTATTGTGTCATTTCCAGCCATTGGCCCTTTTTGTTGCTTTACTGGCTGAGAAACTTGTGTTCAAGTATGTGTTTGCTTTGTTTTGCTCACCGTGTACCTCATTCGCCAAACTACCCTTAGCTTTATTTCCGAAAATATTATATTACACACCAATACAATCCAACAGCAGTCCAAAAAAAGATGACATAAACACTAACTGTTACGAGTAGCATGATACCATTCAGCTGGGAAGTCAATTTGGATAATAAGAGCGTCCTTGGATACTAATGCGCTAATCCAAACGCTAAATTGACTTTTCTTTTTCAGGAAAAACGCGGGCATGCCGAGCTGTGTGTTAAAGTTAGCCTCTGGCGCTCACGGTTTATCTTTCACTCAAACGTGACGACGGACGAGGGCAAGACGAGACACGGGCAGTTTGCTCTGAAAGCGTTAAAACACACAAGCAACCTTTCTCCAATGCTAGGCGCATTAAAACGTCATCCGCATAATATGCACGTACACGCGCTGCGGCGTCGCTACAAATACAACAAAGCTGTGACACTGACATGCTGAGTGTATCTCACGTAGACCGACCAATGAAGACTGAGTTCCATGCCTGACCAATCACAAGTGTTGCAGGTAATGACTGGCCAATGAAGAGTGAGTACCGTGCCTTGCCAATCACTAGTTCATGTAATGACTGGCCAATGCAGGGTGCCATGACCGGCCAATCACTGGTGTTGCAGGCCAACCAGTGACTGTGCGGTCAAAGCGGTTGCAGGAAGCCGTGACCCCAAAGAGAGGTGCATCTATCTGAGGTCGTGAACTGAATTACATTTTCAGGTTAGATAACTAAAAAAAGATAAAGAGGGCGTCTGGCCAGACTAGTGTCAAACACTATGACTTTGTATGAGGCATTGCAGGTGTCCCGCGTGGCTGCCTTTGGGGGGTTTTAAACCTGAAAATAGGTCAAGTGAGAATGAAGGTGAAGCGCACTGCAGGCCTGGAAGCACATGGATCGTGTCAGTGCTTGTGTTTACACTACTTTCCAATTGTTGTGGTGCGACCGACATGTTTACACTTCTTGTACATTTCTTCCGTAATTCCACGAACTTGAGTTTAGCCTACAGTGTGAAATGCTGACAAGGCAACACGCGCGCGCACACACACACACATACATACACACACACACACACACACACACACACAAAGAGTAGAGTTGCAACTGCAGTGATTGAGAAGTGTTCCAAGAGAAAGCTCTAATCTGTCAATCATCTCTAACCACTTAAACCATGGGTGTCCAAAGTGCGGCCCACAGCACATTCTTAAAATATAATTTAATAAGTAAAATAAATAAATAAATAAAGCAACAGAAGCAAAAATGAAACAAATCAGCAGGAATAAAGTTAAAATATTAAGAAAAAAAGTTGTACTCTACAGAGAAAGTCATCATTTTGCGAGAATAATGTAATATTATGAAAATAAATAACATCATTTCAGTAGCATCAAGTTGAAATATTAGAGAAAAAAGACGTGATATTATAAGGAACGAGCAAAACAACAAATAATGTAACTTTTGGAAAATTAGGTCACGGGAACAGTTCTAATGTTACGAGAATAAAGTTAAAATATTATTGGAATAAAGTCATAATATTAGAAGAAGAAAGTGTATGAAGATTATTATTGTTATTATTATTGTAATTGTTATTTGGATTGTAAAACAACAAAAACTGAAAAACTGTAGAGAATGAAGTCAAAATATTGAGAGAAAAAAGTTGTATAATTTAACAAGAAAAATGCATTGTTTGAGTGTTTCAGCACATGTGCTAATTCGCAACACTTATCCACAGGAGGCTGTTGATATGATAAAACATTAAAAGTAACTAAACTAAAAGGAAAGTAAAAATGATAATAAAATAAAATCCTATTGAGATGCTGCGGCATGACCTTAAAAAGGCGCTTCATGTTGGAAAACCCTCCAATGTGGCTGAATGACAACAATTCTGCAAAATTCCTCCCCAGCGCTGTAAGAGACTCATTGCAAGTTATCACAAACGCTTGATTGCAGTTGTTGCTGCTAAGGGGGGTCCAACCAGTTATTAAGTTTAGGGGGCACTTTTCCACACAGGGCCATGTAGCTTTGGATTGTTTTTTCTCCCTAAATAATAAAAAGTTTCATTTAAAAACTGCATTTTGTGTTCAGTTGTGTTGTCATTGACGAATATTTACATTAGTTTGATGAACTGAAACATTTACTGTAAGTGTGACAAACGTGCAAAAAAAATAAAGAAATAAAGAAAAAAGGGGGCAAACACTTTTCCACACCACTGTAGAAATAAAGAAAAAAGTCATAATATGAGAAACAAGGAAATGAAATAAAAGTTGTCATTTTTGGAAAATTAGGTTGATGAAAATGTTCTAATATTATGGGAATAAAATCATAATATTACAAGAAGAAAGTTGAAATAGTTGGGGGGAAACAGCGGAAATGGAAAAAGAACAGCTGTAATTTTACGACCATGAAGTCAAAATATTAAGAAAACTAAAGTAGAAGAAAAGTCCCAATTTTAGGAGAACAAATTTGTAATATAAGTAAAAAATGTAATTTTATTAGCATGTAAGTCATAAGATTATGAGAAACAAACAAAACAAAATAAAGTTGTCATTTTTGGAAAATTAGGTTGAGGAAAAAGTTATAATGTTATGAGAATGAAGTCAAAATATTAAATAATAAAAAATAAAAAAACAGCAAAAATGTGAAAAAAAGATCAAAGAATGAAGTTGATATTAATCATTTGCTTTTTCACCAATATGACAAAGTTGAGAAGACACACATACGGTATAACCTCTTAGCATATCCACATGCGTTATCAAACTTGCATTTTTCACTATGTGGCCCTCGCTGGTGAAACCTCTGGACACCCCTACCATGAACGCATCTATTTTAAACTCAGTTTTTGGAGGCCCAATAATTTTTTTCCCCAAAATTTAGCCTCGGTTCTCGTACACGCACAAAGTATCGCAATCGCAATTCTGTCCGGTAAAATGGTGACTCATGCTTTTTGCTGAATGGCGCGGGCCTGCTTCCAACTTTGTGGGAAGAATCTGGAAAAGGCCACCTTCTGTTGGGGGTCCATAAAGGCATGCTGGGAGGAGTTTGGTGTGGAAGAACTGGAATGGGGGACCTCCAACGTCACAAAGGGGGAAAAAAAAATCCAGGTGCACTCCGAAATCTTGGAAGCCGCTCAGGTAAAGGGCGCAATGCAACATTTTGCTGACTAGGTGTCCCAATACATTTGTTGCTGAATGTACATTAAGATGTTCTGGACAGCAGATGTGTGTGTGTGTGTGTGTGTGTGTAAGCTTTGTTGCACTGCAGTGACGTGTGTTTGTGATCAGTCAGTCATTATGTCAACAAGCGTGTTTGCTGTTTTAGGACATGACAACGCTCGCCCGCGTTCCTCCCACATATCTAAAGCACACATGGCAAGGAGACAGGAGGAAAGGATGAAGGGAACATGTGTTTCCTTTTCCTCCATGTTCAGCTGCCTCGGATCAAATGCAATAAAGACTTTCTCCCGCTGTCTGACACACACACATGCACGCACGCACGCGATATCGTAGACGGATCGTTAGCACTACCCAAGGCAGCGTGTGGCGTTGGAATCCCGGTTCATCTCAGGTCTCGCCACGGTGGTTCAAAGTCTACGTCAATATTTTAGGAGTCAGCGGGCTCAAACATGCGTATCTGTGTTCCATTACTGCTGTCTGCCGGAAGAAAGAGCAAGCGCATCACCTTTATTTTCATGATAGTTTATTGATAAGCACACTCACATATTTCTTTACAATCATGTCAATGACATTCAATGAACCTTATAGTCGCCGAGTGTGTGGGGCGCCAGGGTCTCTAATTAGCACCGGGTGAAAAAACATTGGCATTAACATCTGTGGCTGTTGGCAACCTCAGGATGTAGTATTTTTTTAAAAGGCAGTTGCTGCATTTAAAGTATCACGCGGCTTTATCTAGCTCTGCATGCGGTTTAAAATGTAGCCACACAGCTATTAGGGCGAGAGTCCCGCGTGTTTCGCTCGTTGGCACTGTTGCTGACAATCAACTCATCAGCATCTATTCATGCTGACTCAGCAGTTTGCTCCTTGACGCTATTACAACATTGGTTCTGTTGCTGGGGCTGTCACCCAGTCCTCCTTGCGCTTCGAATTCCACAGCTTTACACTATCCCGGTTTTTCCAAAAATACATTAATTAATCATACATGGCTATTTTGCAGTTGAATACGGTGTATTACTAATTTAAAAATATGCATATTGAAGCGAATGTTATGTATTTTTTGCCTAATTAAGAACTAACGCCACAAAATTGCCCATCAAAAGTCAAAATATTCTGAAAGTATAAAGTTGATATTATTAAGTATAAAGTTGAAATAGTTGGAAAATAATTTACCAAAAAAACCCAACAGAAATGGAAAAAAACCCAGTTGTAATTACACAAGAAAAGTAAAAATATTAAGAGAAAAAAGTTGTACTCTAATGGGAAAAAGTCGTAATTTTCCAAGAATAAAGTTGTAACATGAGAAAAAACAATGTCATTTTAGTAGCATGAAGTTGAAATACTACATTTTTTTAAATTCTTGTAAGAAGAAAAAGCTCTTCAGGGTTTTGCAGGAGAGCACCAAACATGGGACATTGAAAGGTGGAACAAAGTTTTATTCTCCCTTGACGGTCCTGATGGCTTCCAACGTTACTGGCATGACGAGGAGATCCCACCTAAGATGTTTTCTACACGGCACAGTGGAGGGGGGCGTTGTCATGATCCTTCAATGGAACAATGGCGCTTCAGGTTGTGCAGGGGCGTCAAACGGCAGCCGACTATGTAGAGATGTTGCGGGGGGCATCCCTCATGACTGAAGGCCCTCGTCTGTGTGGTAATGACTGGCTTTTTCAACACGACAACGCTGCACTTCACAAAGGACTTCTTCCAGAGGAATAAGCTCACTCTCTTGGACCATCCTGGCTGTTCCCCTCATCTAAATCCAATGGAGAACATTTGGGGATGGATGGCAAGGGAAGTTTCCAAAAATGGACATCGCATCTTCCGCGACGGAGCGCCGCGGCTGTCTTGTTTACATGTGTGTGCCACATCGGAAGAAGGGACAAGTCACCGTTACACTGCTGATGGGGATGTCATACAACTTCATGTCAACAAACCCAACAATCCCTTTAAAACCCAACAGTGCAAAATGTACATTCTTCCAGCTTTTAAAGTTACAATTTTGACCATGAGTGTATGTAGCATTGTTCAGCGGTCACTAGGTGTCAGTGATGTTACTGTAATGTTGGGTGAGACACACAAGCACCAGCACAACAGGCTTATCTCTCAAATTTTTGTCCTCTTTGCGGTTTAGGTAAAGAAATAAATACAATGAGTGGTTGCCGTGTGTTTTCATTGCGCTTTGAGAGAGGGCCGGAATGTCCATCTCTGTTTTCTGAAGTCATTCAAGCTTGCTTTGTGCAGTGGCAACAAAAAAAGGGCCTTCCTTAAAGTGTTCCCACAAGTTTGGAAGCACACAATTGTCCAAAATGTAAAAGTGAGGACAGAGGGACAACTGAGGATTGTGGTCCAACCTCTGATTGATGGACTCCTGCTTGATTGATCAGTGTGGAATAGTCCAAATACTTTGGAAGCCATAAACGTCCCAGCTACCTGAGCGTACCTGTCCAACGTGAAGACCCGAGGCCACGCCACGACACCTTAGATTGGACCACGCTGCATGCTGACAACCAGGTGTGTTTTGAGTTTTTCTATTTTCTATGGAGTATAAGTCCATCCATCCATCCATTCATTCATTTTCTATGGAGTATAAGTCCATCCATCAATCCATTCATTCATTTTCTATGGAGTATAAGTCCATCCATCAATCCATTCATTCATTTTCTATGGAGTGTAAGTCCATCCATCCATCAATCCATTCATTCATTTTCTATGGAGTATAAGTCCATCCATCCATCAATTCATTCATTTTCTATGGAGTGTAAGTCCATCCATCAATCCATTCATTCATTCATTTTCTATGGAGTGTAAGTCCATCCATCCATTCATTCATTTTCTATGGAGTATAAGTCCATCCATCAATCCATTCATTCATTTTCTATGGAGTATAAGTCCATCCATCAATCCATTCATTCATTCATTTTCTATGGAGTGTAAGTCCATCCATCAATCCATTCATTCATTTTCTATGGAGTATAAGTCCATCCATCAATCCATTCATTCATTAATTTTCTATGGAGTGTAAGTCCATCCATCAATCCATTCATTAATTTTCTATGGAGTGTAAGTCCATCCATCAATCCATTCATTCATTTTCTATGGAGTATAAGTCCATCCATCAATCCATTCATTCATTAATTTTCTATGGAGTATAAGTCCATCCATCAATCCATTCATTCATTTTCTATGGAGTGTAAGTCCATCCATCCATCCATTCATTCATTCATTTTCTATGGAGTATAAATCCATCCATCAATCAATCCATTCATTAATTTTCTATGGAGTGTAAGTCCATCCATCCATTCATTCATTTTCTATGGAGTATAAGTCCATCCATCAATCCATTCATTTATTTTCTATGAGTATAAGTCCATCCATCCATCCATTCATTCACTTTCAATGGAGTATAAGTCCATCCATCAAGCCATTCATTCATTCTCTATGGAGTATAAGTCCATCCATCCATCCATTCATTCTCTATGGAATATAAGTCCATCCATCCATCCATTCATTCTCTATGGAGTATAAGTCCATCCATCCATTCATTCATTCTCTATGGAGTATAAGTCCATCCATCCATTCATTCATTCTCTATGGAGTATAAGTCCATCCATCCATTCATTCATTCTCTATGGAGTATAAGTCCATCCATCCATCCATCCATTCTCTATAGAGTATAAGTCCATCCATTCATTCATTCATTCTCTATGGAGTATAAGTCCATCCATTCATTCATTCATTTTCTATGGAGTATAAGTCCATCCAATCAGTCAAAATCAAGAGGAAAAAACACTGCATTGATTTCACAAAATTCATGATCAAGAAGACATTTCCTCTGGAAAGACAAGTTATTCAACTGAGTAGGTGTCCGGTATGTTAACATAACACATTAACAAGCTGCTCAGCTACACAAGAACATACCTGGGAGGCTGAACGGGCTAAATTAACACGGCATGTGAGAGGAATATTATGGGGCCGAAGCCTGGATTGCTTGTTTGGCACAAGCAAACAATGGCAATTAAAGAGAGACAGGGAGGGTTACTGGTGCTGAATCCAATCTAATAATTGCACCATCATTTTTATTGCAAGTCGTGCTGGGGGAAAAGCGAGCCTGTGTGTCATGCGGTCGTGATTGGATGCAGCAGCATAAACCAGGATGGGTTAGGGACATTTTTATGGGCGTCTGCATTGCTCAGTTAATAAACAATTGAAAAAAATAC